>NC_135508.1:5047500-5355000 GCF_051989575.1 Stigmatopora nigra | reverse complement strand
ATGTCTGCATGTCTGCATATAACGAAAAAAAACTGGAAAAAATGGAAAAAAAAAAGAAATAAGAAGCAAAAGTCAGGAAAAAAAGTACTCACCATATTCAGGGAAGTCGAAGTTAAATCCTCTCAGACATGTAACTTTCATAATACTACTCAACTCTGCCGGAAAGTCATTCAAATGTTGCACAGCGGAGGGGACGATAAAGCGAGAAAAAAGTGACTACAACAAAAAAAAAAAAAATAAGGGGCTTCCTTCAATCATGCACTAAACTCCTTGACATGTAATCTGTCAATAGTTTGTTGCTGAGATAATGCCGGCTGCCACAAGCAGATTTGATTGGCAGCTTTGACTCTGGCCCCTCCTTCCTGTGAGAGGGGAGGAAGGTGAGTGAATATGGAGCCTCCCCCTTCCCTCTTCTCTCTCTCTTTCTCTCTTTTTCTGGTGCGTCTGCCTCTCTCTCTCTCTCTCTCTCTCTCTCTCTCCCTCTGCTTTGCTTCCATGCACACACGCACAGACCAAGCTGCTGGTGATGTCGTCTCAATAGGCTGATAGGAAATTATGGCAGAGGAGCCCCTGCGCTCTTTTTTTTTTAACTCCCTCCCTTAGTGGGCTGGCCTTTTCCATCTTTGTGCTCTTCTAGCCTTTCAACTCTCTCGGGGAGGAGCCTGTTCTGCCTCTATTAAAATTAAGAGAAGCCCTTTTCCTAATTTTTTTCACGGAGAAAATTATTTTATGTAAATGAGGTAACTTTATCATACAAATGAATTTGTAGTATAAGTTAAAATAAGTCTTGATGGTCATGAAATCAAATAATGTCTTTTTTGAGTCGATTAATTGTAATAATTATTATTTTGGAAGGTCTAATCCAGGGGTGGGCAAAGTTTTTGGCACGGGGGCCATATTGAGTTTAAAAATTTGACGGATGTCAGAAATGTCAGAAAAGGCATTTGGGAAGAACAAGCTTTTGGTGGGCACCAAATTTGAGGCACAATTGTAGTATAAAAAGATAAGTCCTAACTATGGGATGGTACTGTATTTTCACGACGATAAGGCACACTTAAAATAATTTTCTCCAAAATAGACAGGGCGCCTTATAATCCAGTGTGCTTGATATATGGAGAAAAAAAATTAAAACGCGTCATTCTGAGGGTGCGCCTTTAAATGCGGTGCGCCTTATAGTCGTGAAAATTCTATTCTATTCTAAAAATCTATTGTTAATGAATGTGTCAATTTACATGGGAATTTCCCATCTTTCTAGACCAGGGGTGGGCAAACTTTTTGGCCCGGGGGTCATATTGACTTTAAAAATTTGACAGATGGGCGGGGTCAGAACAAAATACGATACATATAAAAAAGTGCATCCGTTAACAGTACATATAAAACATAAATAGAAGAAGAGGACTGAAGTATTGACATACTCATCACTCATCATTAAAGTAAAAAGTATAAAGTACAAAGTAAAGTAAAAAGGAATGTATTAAGAAATATTACAATGTAATTTGAAAAAAGATAGACAGGCTGTAAAACACGAAAAACAAATAAGAGTGGACAGAGCTACCGCCACTAGTTTCCGCATAACGGCGCCATCTTGGGGAAGAAAAAAAAACATTATTTGGACAACGTTGGCGGGCCAGATTAAAAAGACTAACGGACCGTATGTGGCCCGCGGGCCGTAGTTTGCCCAATGCTGGTCTAATCAGACAATACATGTTTACGATTTATGTCAATATTATTGGACCTCACAGCATAAATCATTGGTGCTATTTCGGTATTCAGTATTTTAGCGAATATGTTTCTTACTTTTTCCAAAGAGAAATCCAAACATCTTTAGAAATAAGCCCTTTCAAAGTATATATTTTTAACATAACTGACATATATAGAATGATCTCTGAAGCAAAAGAATAAAAGCAACACATTTATTACTTGTTGCTGCTTTAAATGGTTCAAAATACACTGTGCCACTTAAAGTACACCAAGTGTACATAAAAAGAGGAAAAATAAAACATGTTTATGACTTTTTAGTTTACAGAAAATAAGCTCCATCTCTCACACAAATACAGTTCCCACGTCATATAACACTCAATCTTTTTCCGTGGCTCCTTCTGATAAGCTATCAGTTTTCATTGCAATTTCAGGTGAAATGATAAAGGCTAGCCGTTACCAGGTGACAATGAATACTTTATAAGTCAAACCTTGTATTTGCCTGGCAGTTTTTTCCCCTCCCACAGTGGCATGCAAAGCGTCTCTAGAGCATTTGGACATAATACCCTAGTAGTGTCAACATGATTTGGTACAAAGAATGTAGTAGTAGTCTACAAAACCTCACAAGTTTGGATAAAGGTGGTGCCTAACTACCATTTACTGGAGAGAAGAAAAAAAGAGGAAATGAACAAATTTATGACTGTGAACCGACACGCAATGATACACCGTGCTGGCTACAGCTGAATGCTGTCAGCAAAAAAAAAGTTTGTACATAAAACAGGTTTTGGTTCATTTCTGAAAGTTGATGACTCATCTAAGATCATAAAGGGAAAACAGTCTCTCTTTGAGAGAGAAAAAAACTGTAAAGCTATCATTTATTTACCAATAATAACTATTTTAATTTCATTCAATTTATAAATGTGCAAACCAAAGTTGGGAGCTTGGCAATACAAGTTCAAACAATGCATTGATTTGCAATTTTCATTTTCTGTTGATATTCAACAGAATAAACGACAACATTAACAAATTTATGCTGAAATATACATATGAATAGTAGTGTTTGTGCAAGTATTTACTTAAGTTGAATTTCGTGCAACATGTATGCAACAATATATATACAATTTCCCAAAGAAAATGCAACGATTTATATTTACCACTTTAATGTGTATGTGTGTATATGTATGTGTATATGTATACGTATGTGCATATGTATGTGCATATGTATGTGTATATGTATGTGTATATGTATGTCTACGTGTATGTGTATGTGTATATGTATATGTATGTGTATACGCATGTGTATGTGTATATGTATATGTATCTGTGTGTATATGTATGTATGTATATATAGACACATTTTACTCAATATATATATATATATATATATATATATATATATATATATATATATATATATATATATATATATATATATATATATATATATATATATATATATATATATATATATATATATATATATATATATATATATATATATATATATATATATATATATATATATATATATATATATATATATATATATATATATATATATATATATATATATATATATATATATATATATATATATATATATATATATATATATATATATATATATATATATATATATATATATATATATATATATATATATATATATATATATATATGTATATATATATATATATATATATATATATATATATATATATATATATATATATATATATATATATATATATATATTAAGAGTGTGATCATTATCATCATAAGTAATGAAAAACAATAAAGACATGTCCCCAAGACTACAAATGTAAAGTTAGGGACCTTGCATGCCAAAAACGCAGATAAGTACAACGCCCTTAAACCTGCTTATAATGGCTTACGATTGTCATACGTCAAAATTGAAAGGTATTCAACATCCTTAAAACTACTCATAATGCTTTATTATTATGCCAACACTCGATACACTATAGGTTATGAACCATAACACTTAGATACACTTCTGATCTATTCATAGCTATTGGTACTTTACGTGAGTGAACAGACTCTTACGAAAAAAGGATTTTCAAGCGTAAACTGTATTTCTCTTCAGCATAGGTTAGTCCAGCTTGGGCAAACTACGGCCCGCGGGCCACATATGGCCCGTTAGGCTTTTTAATCCGGCCCGCCGACGTTGTCCAAATAATGTATTTTTGTTTTTGCCCCCAAGATGGCGCCGTCACGCGGAAGCCAGTGGCAGTATCTCTGTCCACTCTTATTTGTTTTTCTTGTTTTATAGCCCTTCTATCTTTTTTTAAATGACATTTTGATATTTCTTAATACATTCCTTTTTACTTGACTTTGTACTTTCTACTTTTTACTTTAATGATAAGTGATGAGTATGTTAATACTTTAGACCTTTTTTTCTGTTTATGTTTCATATGTACTGTTAACGGATGCACTTTTTTATATGTTAGCACATCTTGTGCTGACCCGGCCCGTCCGTCAAATTTTTATTGTCAATGTGGCCCCCGGGCCGAAAAGTTGGCCCACCGCTGGGTTAGTCACATACACATTGGAGGGTTTTCGTATGTTGTTGACGACTTCTAACTCCGGCATAGACAGCGTCTAAGCATATCCGGGGCGCAACCCATGAAAACCTTGCAATAACTATAAAACAAACAAGCCTCGCGATGCAAAATTGATCCCGAATCATTTATATGAAATGGTCAAAAGTGTCTCGTCCCATATAAAAATCCTTCAATGAAGAAAAACTAAAATACTGAACCGTAAATAGGCGGGGTCAATGTATTATAGACCTATATGTGGTGGATTTTGTATTAAGAATATGTTTTGCATGTAGAGGCACACATTAAAAGCTGAGTATCTATCATAGACACTGTATTTACAGTATCATTCGAGCGGAAGGACACATTGTATTCAACTGGCAACCTCCTCAGCGGGGTGGGTGGATATAGCACAGCCCTCTGGCTGCCATCTTTGGGGGCTTAATGATTACTTTTCAAAAGGAGCTGTGGGGGCTTTTCGTTTGATGTGGCCCCGATGTATTGTATGCTTCGTGCAGGAGAATATTGAGGGCAAGGTGGAGTGTGTAAGTATGTGAATGTGTGTGCATGCTACCGTGCATGTGACATGGTAGGGGTGCATCACTCAAAGGGATGAGGGCCAGACGTTTGGCTGCCCCTGACAGGGCTCTCCAGGAGGGGCTGGTCTGGTGCAGGGACACTCACCAGCCTCCTTTAGCCGGGACAAAGGCTATGATCCAGTTGAAAGATGTGAATTCACTGGCTTTTGTGTCCAAAGCCCAGAGACATGTAGAGTGAGAAATCTGACCTTTCCTGGGAGTCCGATTTTGTTTTTCGAACCCCTCTTGCTGTCTCTGGCATCTCGGGCCAAAGAGTAAGTGAGCCCAATGGAAGGGAGGGGAGGAATTGGCTATAATTTTTGGGTAGAGCACAGTGAAAGGACAAGTTGGTTTAGTGGGAGGGTTCCTTGATTGGGGTGGTGGACAGCGTGAAGCTCTTCTGTTGTCTCAACAAACAAATTAAGACTGTATTTTTTTAGCGGGCAATGGAAAAGTTTATTCTTGATATTCACTGACATGTTGCTGTTAAATTGGAAAGGAAATTGATAGTGGAAAAACTTAATTCTGGAGGAGTAGCTTCTAAGATGCGATTCAATAAGAGTTCAACCTTGTGTTATTTGAGGTTGTCTGTGATGCCGGGTATTATTCCCCCTCACGTCTGTTTATTTTGCATTATAAATTTATCTTTAGAGAAGGAATGAGCTGAATATTAAACTTAAAGGCAGCTTGATGATGGTGATGATGATGATTAAGACGATGATAATGATAGCAAAGTAGAAGAATTTATTGTAGATGGTCATTTGCATCACTCCTGACAACGAATAACCACTATCTGCCGTATTTTCACGACTATAAGGAGCACCGCATTATAAGGCGCACCCTCAATGAATGACATTTTATCCATATATAAGGCGCACTGTATTTTAAGGTGCACTGTATTATAAGGTACACTGTCTATTCTGGAGAAAATTTAAGACTTTTAAGTGCGCCTTATAGTCTTGAAAATACGGTAATTGCTATTGACATCCAGGTATGAAGCACTCACTACACAGTCACCTCTAGAGCCAGCCATTGTTGATGATTTGGATTTTTTTGTACAAAATCTTGCAGTGGGGGAGGAGCTATATGATGGAAGATTTTGTAAACTAAGATGGCATCTGCATATTTAACAATAGTGGTTTTTCGTTTTTGGTTTTCTGTTTTTTTCCATATATAAGGCGCACTGGATTATAAGACGCACTGTCTATTTTGGAGAAAATTTAAGACTTTTAAGTGCACTTTATAGTCGTCAAAATACGGTAATTTGATTTGTATAATTGCAACTTATATGTTGACTAAGACATTCTATGGAAAAAATGAGCAGAATCTCATGATGGTTTCACACTTGAAAGCAATTAACACAGAGTTTGTTTGGCACATATTATAACATGCTGCAATGGCTTTCTATTTGCACATTGTTTATACTACCGCATGAATTATGATATAGTATGTTACTTGGCGGCAGTGTGCTGAGAGCAGAGATTTTGTAGATAGAATAAGCTTATGTTTTAGTGTAATATATTTTTCTTGACACAGCTTTCATCCCCCGGCCGTAATCATCATATCTCCCCCAATGCTCTCCCGGATGCAGACATCCATAATGCAATCTTCCTAATTTTGATCCCTCGCAATCTGGTTTTTAAAAGGGAGGGGGGGAGAAAGGGGACATATTTCTGAAGGCTTGCTCAGTAATCATTTTAGACAGATAGCCTTGACCATTGCAGATGAGCAAATATTTGTAAACCAGCTATCTAATGGAAAATTATAGTGAAATTAGAGTGAAATTCAGGACAGTGAAATGCGATTAGATGTAATTCGATTATGCCATCTTAGCCCACACAGCATATTTTTGTTAAGTTTTTTTCCCCATAAATACCTATGCCAGGGGTCCCACTAATCAAATAAAAATGAAATTCATCTCCCCATTAAATTCAATTAGTTGTCATTTCTAAAGCCTAACAAAGATTTTAATTACTAAATTATAAAATTCTCTCTGGCCAAATTGGGTAGAGAAATAGTACATCCCCCCCTTGTATGTGGAAAACAATCCCATGAAAGGAAATTGTTGATCAAAGAAGATATCTAGGGGAAAATAACATTAGGGAGAGCACTGGGGCCCTTATTCAGCGAGTCTGGGTGGAGAGTGACGTGTGCCAAGCGCTAGGCTCTTGGGCCGCAGGAAATGAACTTAGCTGAGATTCTCTCTGTCTCTAAATGTCTGCCCTCAGAGTTATTATACTGTAATTGACTAATTGACACCTAATTTCATTTATAGAGCTCCTGCGTTCATAAAGCAACCTCTGGGTGGGGCAGTGGTCTTGTCTGCATCCAGGACACCAAGTAGGGCCCGGGGCCTTCAGGTCTTGATTATTTTTATGATCATGAAGAAGAATTAAGTTACTTATCTGAGGTATAAACGGGAATTTACTTTGGTGTCCAGATCCATTCATTTCCAACTTAAACATTCTCATGTTTAATTTTTTTTTTTTTTACATTTGCTGGATGTTAGTTTGAGCTGTAGTTCTGCTATTTTTCTATATTCTTCTATAGTATAATATATATATATATATATATATATATATATATATATATATATATATATATATATATATATATATATATATATATATATATATATATATATATATATATATATATATATATATATATATATATATATATATATATATATATATATATATATATATATATATATATATATATATATATATATATATATATATATTGGATAACTTTATCCATCCCATATTATGGAAATTTCATTGTGACAGTAGCAGGAAGGGGGGAATGCAGATACAGAAAAAGAAAAAAATATTTATTTATTTATAAATACACACATTATATATATATATATATATATATATATATATATATATATATATATATATATATATATATATATATATATATATATATATATATATATATATATATATATATATATATATATATATATATATATATATATATATATATATATATATATATATATATATATATATATATATATATATATATATATATATATATATATATATATATATATATATATATATATATAGAAACACTATACTTATACTTAGATTTTCTTTAGTTCTAACTTAGGCCAAGGATGATTTTGAGTAGGCCTAAATGGGGTAAGGACACTGACACGTCTACTGGCTACATTGGGGTCCCCGGCCAATAGCTAGTTCCAGTTCGCAGCCACCCCCTGCTCTCCATCCGTCGCCTTCTCATAATAAAAGCCCAACACCTTATGAAGAGTAAAAAGATTCATATGAAAAAGGCACCTGCTGATTTTACTCACTTTATCCCCCTTTGGTAGTTCACTGTGTTGTTTAAAGACTGACAGAAAAATCCAGAATTATTTAAGTATAATGTCTAATTGGTTTAAGGCAGGCAACTTGTTCCCTGGAAGAATTGAGCTGAGTGTGTGCACAGAAGATTTTATATGAATTTGTATGTGTATGGATGGAGGAAGGACTTTGTGATGTGGTCTGTCTGCTGTATCGTCTCGTTCTATAAGTGTCTGGATAATTATGACCAAACTGAAATTTTAATCTGCTTTTTCCACACTCAAGCTGGCTGGGTATTAAAGATAATCTTTTTTTTGTGTGTCATATGGTGGGAGATATAGATGGAGCTAATTTTTTAAGAGACAAATCTGATATTTGTCAACTGGTTGAAAAAAAAAACCTGGGGATTGTCTCTTAATCCTCCCTCGAATGTGAAGGAGCGTTAACAGCAAAATGCAGATGGTGTTCTGTGTACGGAGACTACCCAGCGGCCAGTACGGCACATACGGGGAAGGCACGCTCTCGCCTCACTAGGGCTCAGCACAACCTGCAGATAGAGAACTATCCTCTAATTTAATTAAGAAGCCACTTGCAAAAAGAGAGTTCAGTTTATTCCAAAGCGCAAACTTAGCAAAATGCATTTCTCTCTGGTTTCTCTTTGCTTTATGTTTCCTTTGCAGATTTTACCTCCTTATGTCTGAGGCTATATTCATCAAATATTAAGTTGCGACTACACTACAATATTAAGGAAAAGAAAACAATTTATAAATAAAAATGAGGCATGAATCTTTCAGTATCCTAATTCTACTATTCTATTGCAATATTTGCATTTCTTTTGTCACCAACGCATTTTCACTTGTAGGTAGAGCTCTCAGTGTGCATTTTGTAGTTTTATATAAAACAGGAAAACTTCTAAAAGAATCTTATGTAAAGCTCAACTGGTTAAAACATCAGTCAAAACTGGTCCTTTGCATGTATTGAATGGTCATATTTTAAAAGGATATTGCCAGTGTTAGGTGACCTGACATCTTAGTGGTTAGCGCATTGGCCTCACAGTTCTGGGGTTCTGGGTTTGAATTCATGTTAGTCCACCTGTGTGGAGTTTGTATTCCTCCCTGGGCCTGTGTAGGTTTGCTGGGGGTACTCCGATTTTCCCGCAGATTCCAAAAACATGTATGGTACACTGTTTTAACACTAAATTGCCCCGAGGTATGTGTTTGAGTGTGAATGGTTGTTTGTCTCCTCAAGCCCTGTGATTGGCTAGGCCAGTGGTCTCAAACCGGTTCCACATAGGGCCGCAGTGGGTCCTGGTTTTTGTTCCAACCGATCCAGTGCCGACATTTTAACCAATCAGGTGTCTTTAAAATAAGAAGCACCTGACTCTAATTAACTGATTGCACTTGCAAAAGTTATCCTTGTTGAGTTGGAATGAAAACCTGCACCCACTGTGGCACTTTGAGGACCGGTTTGAGACCACTGGGCTAGGCATTCCTAAAATACTTTGTGGCTCTACAATTCTTTTGACATTGTTAGTGAGGTTGTATTTTTCCCCTAAACAAGAGCAATACCAAGTATATGGTATTATACAATCTTTAATACAATTACAAGGTCAAACAGGGCCCCTTTTTACAGAATTTGTGGTTGTTCTTTACTAGAACCAGGCTTGTGCAAATGCTTAGCAGGCATAACCTCCTTGCTAGGCCAAGCAAAGGCCTGCGAAACAAGAACTACATCAGGGAACTGGGTTATCGTGACAAAGCAGAGGTGGGGAGTTTGTGTTAGCAGCAGTCGATAGTTCCAGCAGGAGCTAAGAGGAAGCCCCCAACTGTAGTTCCACTTACAGTCACCATTTGACGTTATTATTGGCAACACATTAACCATGTCAAGCATTAATGCTGTGTAGCGGAATAATGGCAAAAAAATGTATCTTTGCCTCCTCTCCAAGAGAAAATGGGTTACATCAAAATTAAATAAATGGGCAAAAAGTACAAATACAATTAATTAAAAAATAACTACAAGCCTCCATCCTGCTACAACTGCAGTGAGACATCACCTTATCGTGATGGGGGGTTTGTAAAGTATCAATGATCTTAAGAAATAAGTTGTTGTTCGGTGTACCTGGCAGGATTACCCTTTGTCAGGCCCCAGACTAGACTGGGGGCTGGTTGGGCCTTTCACCCAATCACAGGTCCAGGCCCTAATGACTCGAGTGATGCCTGGTGCGAGTCATTAGCCAGCAAGGAGTGTGTAAAGCCACCAGGAACTTGACCATGCTGCTAGATCATCACAACAGTTTATGGTTAGTCACCTTGTCACGTTTTCCCTTGCCTATCTGTTTGATATACGACATCTTGTTGGCCCCAGGATTTCCAACCACGCTCTGCCTCCCTACCACGGATAACGGATCACGGACTACGACCACGGATCTCGAACCAAGGACCACAACCTTGCTTCCTACCCGGTACCCTCCACACTGACTCCACGGCAAATGACCCATCACCGCAATCCCCTCCTAGGTGTGGGCCCAGACTAAATATGACACCAATGCAAAGTCCCAACTATGAACTTAGTTTTCCCTTGCCTGAGCACTGGTATCTCTGAAACCAGGCCTCGAGGCCGAACACTGGTGGTCAGCACTGTGTCCATGGGGCCCAACTGGGCATAACCTGAAGAATAAACGAGAGTTCATCTTTCTATTGATGAAACACCTTTGGGAAGGCCCTAGTAAGCTGGATGCGTTATTGACTAAACACCTTTGGGAGGGCCCTAGGCGGCTGGATGCGCAAGCAGTTAGGTGGAAGCCAAAGAAAGAGGCCTTGACAGTTTGATCCCTGTCTGGAGAAGCTGACTTTTGGGATGTGGAATCTCACCTCTCTGGTTGGGAAGGAGCCTAAGCTAGTACATGAGGTCCGAAAATTCCAATTAGATGTAGTCGGGCTCACTTCTATGCACACCTTAGGCAACAAGCAGGTGTGGGCATACTCATTGACCCCTAGCTCGATGCCTGTACAGTGGGAATGCATTGGCATCCCTCTGAAAAGGCTGGACAAAATGGATAGGGAAAGGGAAGTTTCAGCTTTCCTGCTGATATTGCCAGGCCACGGAGAAGCAAAAGATGGACGGATAATTTTAGCAGGATTTGAAATCTATTCGGGTATATCACATCCCTGAAAACTTTAACACATTTGTACAAAATGACAAAAATGATTACCATTTTGAGGGAGGAAAGGTTCATAAACACTTTAAAGACATAACTAGTCTAATTAAAATTTAATAAATGACCTGACAAGAAATTAAGAATGGTTTCTTTCAGCTCTAAAATACAAATCTCTCCAAACATAGTATACCAGGAAAAAGAAAAGAAAGAAACGTGTAGGAGAGGAGAGAAAAATAGGAAGAGATAAAATGGCTTAAGCTGTTTTGCAGTAATTGGCTGAAGTGCAAGGGCAACAGAAAACATAGAGCCAGAAAACAATGTGAAGGGGACTCGGTCACAGTGTAAAACTAAAGCCCTGAGCACCAGTGAAGCGATTTGAGCAAGCATCGTATAGGTGTCTGTCTAGTACATCTTAACTTGAATTGAGGCACTAGTCCCTGGCTAGACTTGGCAGTAAGCTGTAGCTCACAGTCCATTTTCTGGACAAGTTAAGTAAATAACCTAAGCAGGCATGCAAAGAGAAAGAGAAATCCCCCAAAGTCACAGTTGTGACACTGTAATAAATCCAATAAAACTGAAGAGGGGGGGAGGCGGTAAGGGAGAAAGGGAGGAAGATATCCTCTCTGTCGCCTGCAAGTGTCCAACAGCATTGATGCAATAACACCTCATTCAGTCTTTAGCCCTTCTCAAAGGACAGGCGGGGATAACACTTTAAACCCTGTGGCTTTATCTCCTGCAGATTTTCCATAAAATGACAAGCCAGGGAGTTGGGGCCATGTGACTACCATGTAGGTCAGGGCAGATGGGGGTGTGGGGGGTGAGGGGCAGTGCATGAGGGAGGTGAATGGAGATAGGTGGTGTGGGGGAGGATTTAATGTAACTGTGGAAAATAGCCAGCGCTAACCAGATTAGTTCAATTAAGATTGGGGCTGTTTCTGGTGCTGAATAAGGCGAGGCAGGAAAATAAACTAAGTGATAGATTACTAACTAAAGTCAAGAATGTGCAACATTGTTTTAATTTTAACACCTGTATATTTTAAGTCAACTTTTTCACCACTTTTAATTAACATAACAAGTATATGGTCTACAAATTATGGGCAAACTGTTAAGGATTAAACCCAAAAGCTTTTAGATATTGGATTTGGCTATTTTGTTATATTTCTAACAGAAGTAGTATTTTGCGCTAGCGCCATGTCTTGTTTCAGCGGATGGTGACAATATTCTCAAATAAATATACAGTACAGTGTTCCCTCGCTACTTTGTGGTTCAGCCACCGCGGATTCAGAGCTTCGCGTTTTTTGGGGGGGGGAAAGTAAATAAAAAATACAAATATTACATTGAAACAACATATTTTACAGTTTTTTTTGTTATAACATGAATTTCACCCTCTCTACCTGTATTCTATATGGTGTACGGTATACAGGGGGGGGGGTTAAATTTTTGAAGGGGCATCCCTACTTCGCGGAAATTCACTTATCGCGGGTGGTCCCGGTCCCCATTAACCGCGATAACCGAGGGAACACTAAGTTAAATTATAAAGAAATACAAATTTCACAAGGTGTGGTTGGATATAGTCTATATTGCACCACTAATCAAAATAACTCTATATATACTTTACTATGTGTTTTGGGATTATCGTTCTTTGTTTTATTTTTTTGTGGACTAAAGTGTTACACAACATTGGTTTTCCCACACACACTATTTGTTCACAGGCTGTTTTACTTTATCAGCCAATCACTGCAAGTCAATGAAAACTAAATCTACCCTCCAAATTTTTTTCGGACATTTTTTTGTGTGAACTCCATCAATTTTGCATTTTCAAAATACAGACCAATGTTAATACCGCGATTCTCCATGATCTTCGAATTAAACTTTGGGGCCTTGTTTTCTATGTGTTGACGTTATAGTGGTTCCCAGTGTAATAGAAGTGACGCTTACTGGAAGACAAAGGATAAAGCTTTATGCTTTTGACTGACATTTGGTCTTGCTTTTTGACCTTTGCCAATCAGTGGATTCTATTTTGATCCCCAAATTTGAGGAAATTAGCCATAACATACAAAATCGGACTCCATTCTCCTTGACAATCAACATTTTCATACACGCTAAGAGCCCCACTGAATAGCTTTGAGTGACCTGTCTTAAATCAAACTCAAAGGCACTATCCCTATGAACATCGTAGCGATCAATACTAGCGTCTATCCATGCATAAGAGCTTGTAGCAATTGATTTTTGTCCTTCTTTGCAGTGAAAAAATAATAGAGCTGATATGAATTACAGGGTATCTTGCCTCTATTCATCAAAACAACTCAGATAATACTGGCCGTTGCCAAGGAAACAATAATGGTTTTTGTCAGTTTTTCAACAATCAATTACTTTAATGCATTAAAGGCCAGTGTTTACATAGTCTGTGCAAATTACCAACATGCATTTTTAGTTTATGGAATCAATGGCACCATATGTGCTTCTGCATTACACTGTAGATAGTATAGTGAGGGTTTCCTTTAGTGGGATAAAAACTGGCAAAAACTATTTCTATGGCTATGTCTTCTACAAAGGCACTGTAAACACATAGTAAAGGATAAATGAATCTATGAATAACAAGAAAAATGAATAGAGTTTCCTTCCACATCCCAAAAACATACATAGTAGGCAGGGTGAACACTCTAAATTGCCCCTATTACTGTGAGCATCAATGGTTGTCTGTCTAGTTGTCTTACGATTGGCTTGGGACCAATTCAGAGAATGACCTGTCTACTGCACAGAGTAGCCTGGGATAGGCTCAATCACCCTTGCGACCCACATGATGATAACTGGCTGTTTTGCACTGTACTACTACTACTATGAACTATGTTTTTGGCTAGTCCCATGAGGGATCGCCGATCAGCAATTCTTGTCCGTTTTAAACTACAAATTTCCATTTTTAGTATAACATATAAGATGGTGAATTAAATCAACAGATAACTTACCAACACATCTGTGTACCTATATATATATTTTTTTTTATAAGAATGAAAAAAACCCAATTTCAACTGGATAAAATGTAAAGATAGCACTACTGAAAGGTAAAATTTCTCAAAGTCCTGTGAAATTTGTACTTTGTCTGATATAGCTTATGGAGCTCTGGAAATACAGTAGTTAATATATTTGTATTAAGCTTTTGGATTATTTATTAAGTATGTTTTGTGTATTTGTGTATTCGTTTTAATTAATTGAAGAATAAATATTTTGTTTGTTGTTTTATCATGTGCCAATGGTTCAAAACCAGTAACAAAGAGAGTATATGTCTTGACTTATTCAATAAATGGGGAAAAATGCCTTATTTAAGTTTTTGTTTTCAGACCAACATTCCTGGCCAATCCCCCATCTTTCGTCTGAAAATAATATGATGCTCCATCTTTCAAAGATGTACTTTTCCTAAAGCATTGTTGATTGCCCTGTGTCCATTACTTGGAAGGATTATGATAATATTCCACATTGTGCTCGGCGTGATGCACAGGAAATTCAATACTCAAAAGGTTAATGCAATCAATTAGGATGACAAAGGAGTAAAGTAAAACCCTCCTGCTCATGGAAAAAAAGAGACAGAAGAGAAGGGGAGAACAGGTATTGAAAGCTTGAAAGAATAAATCGGGAGAAAAGAGGCACTTGAAATGACAGAAAAGGGGTATTTACTCATCATGTCTCATCTGAAAGCGACTTAATGAATTACAAAGATAATAAAAATGTTTTCAAAATGAAATTACACTGTAAACTGTATCGTTTAGAACTCAAGCAGTTATATGGGAATAGCGATACAGGATCAAATACTTTGTTTGAGGTAATCAGATATCTGATCTTGAGTGGAATGTTCATCATGCATTATGAACTTTTCGCCATTCTGAGTCAAGTTTTATTTCAGCACTCCCATCTGCCTTGTATGGGCAGAGTACTAAGAGCATTACCATGTTGAATGGGCGAGGTGCATTTGTTATTTAGATATTGTATGTTGTATACAGTGTTCCCTCACTTATCGCGGTTAATGGGGACCGGGACCACCCGCGATAAGTGCATTTCCGTGAAGTAAGGATTCCCCTTCAAAAATGCTTAATTTGAATTTAATTCCATTTTGTTACCCCCCTGTATACAGTACACCATATAAAATACGGGTAGAGAGAGTGAAATTCATGTT
The DNA here is from genome assembly GCF_051989575.1 of Stigmatopora nigra. Lineage (NCBI taxonomy): Eukaryota > Metazoa > Chordata > Actinopteri > Syngnathiformes > Syngnathidae > Stigmatopora > Stigmatopora nigra. The sequence continues at coordinate 5,339,524 of NC_135508.1, read as the reverse complement.
ATTACAAAAAAAAAACTGTAAAATATGTTGTTTCAATGTAATATTTGTATTTTTTTCCCCAAAAAATCCGCAAAGCTTGAGTCCGCGATAGCTGAACCGCGAAGTAGCGGGGGAACACTGTATACATTACATATAAAAGCGCAGAGGAGTCTTCTCATAAGTCAGGGCTAGGGAACCTATGGCTTGGGAGCCACATATGGCTCTTTTGGTGGGTGAATATGGCTCTCCACTAACCTGTGAGGTAAACTATGGAAACTGCTGGTGAGAAATGACAGGAATCGGAGTGTTATGTTGGTATAATGGCAAAGACACTACCCCCAGCGCTTAAAATCATTTTTTTTTCATTACACTCTTTTGCATGGATTTTCTCATTGATAAGCAACAACGTAACAATGTTGTCAAAAGAATACAGATACTTTTTTGTACTTTAAAAGTGGTGAAGTGCCTAAAAAAAGCACACATTTACATGTATGTTGACTTTTAAATTCGGAGCATGGCTCTCAAGGATTAACATTTAAAAAATATCAATTGTTTATGGCTCTTTCCATCAAAAAGATTCCCTACCCTTGTCATAAGTGCATATTATCGGGCAAATAAGCAGTAAGACTGAAAAACTGTTATTGTCATCCATATTATATTTTGAGGCATGTCAAAAAGGTGATATATTCACTCACATTTCAGCAATTCACTGTAGCTAAGGATAATTTAAAGAGAGATGGTGCAGTGATATTTAGCCAACGTCTGCAATGCTTATTTTCTGCCAATATGTTGTGCAAGGAGAAAAGCCTAAAACCTTGTAATCCACTTAGGTAAGGCGGTAGACTTACCTACTTCTGCAAACACACAACCTTACAAATCCACTGCACATTTGCCCATGTATACTATACTACCAAGGCTATAACAATACAGCAACTCTAATTTAATTCTTGAACTTCAAAAGAAACATGTTGCATGAATGAGTCCTGCTTACTACTTCAAGCTCTAAATACCATTCATGCACAGCAATGCCTTGACATACGAGTGCCCCGACATACGAGGAATTTGAGATACGAGTAAAATTCCGAGCAAATATTCAACCTGAGATACGAGTAAAATTCGGAGCAAATATTTAACCTGAGATACGAGTAAAATTCCGCGCAAATATTTAACTTAAGATACGAGTAAAAGTCCGTGCAAATATTTAACTTGAGATAGGAGTAAAATTCCGCGCAAATATTTAACTTGAGGTAGGAGTAAAATTCCGAGCAAATGTTTAACTTGAGATACGAGTAAAATCCCGAGCAAATATTTAACTTGAGATACGAGTAAAATTCCGCGCAAATATTTAACTTGAGATACGAGTAACATTCCGAGCAAATATTTAACTTGAGATACGAGTAAAATCGCGAGCAAATATTTAACTTGAGATAGGAGTAAAATTCCGAGCAAATATTTAACTTGAGATACGAGTAAAATTCCGAGCAAATATTTAACTTGGGGTACGAGTAAAATTCCGAGCAAATATTTAACTTGAGATAAGAGTAAAATTCCAAGCAAATATTTAACTTGAGATACGACTAAAATTTTGAGCAAATATTTAATTTGAGATACGAGTAAAATTCCGAGCAAATATTTAAATTGAGATACGAGTAAAATTCCGAGCAAATGTTTAACTTGAGATACGAGTAAAATTCCGAGCACATATTTAACTCCTCCATATAATTTCAAAGCAAACAGTGCCATTCATAACAAGATGGCGAGCCTTCTTTTAATATGGATAAAAGATAAACAGTTAGCAGGAGATAGCGTGACTGAGTCGAAATAATGCGAAAAAGCCAGCGGAATTCACATGGATTTAGAAACAAACCAAGCATCTGAAAAAGGGGAGCCTTCAAAATCACCAAAACTGGTCATTTAAGTTGAATTTGTATACTTGTTATGTTACAAGCGCGTTGCCATCCAACAAGTGTCTCTTTCATTTTCTCTCTCTCTCCCTCTCTCACTCTCTAAGAAGGATTTAGACAAGATATTGCGACATTGAATATACAAAAATCAATTATCTTTAAGTGTATTTTACTCTGTAGCAACTTTTGTGAAATTCCCACTCAAATGTGAGCCTCAGAAAATGGGTATAATGTTGAAAATGGCTAGGATTCCTAAAGTTGAAAGTTCCATTCATCCATTTATCCATTCATTCATGTCCAAGGTAATAATCCAACTTTGTAAACAAAATACCAAAAAAACCTTGGGTCTGATTTTACACTAATTTCTTCATTTGATCATTAAAGAACGCATGCAAATATACAGAGTGAATAGTGAAGGCTTATTGAGTACCTGTTTCATTTGTTTTTTGTTTTTTATCATGTTGCTTTTAAACTTAATTAACTTGCTTTTCGGTTAGAAAAAGTTCAAGTGTTTAAACAACAAAAGATGAGGCGGTAACTATGATTTAAATGTTTTGACTTTAGGAATGCTACTTTTCCTCAGTTGGTGGAAGTTGACCTACATCACATCTCTCTGTTACTGATTTTCTGGTCCAGAAGCCAAGTCAAAAAAGATAAAAAATACAATGGAGCAAAATGAGCTTTGAAGTTGGTGGAAAAAAATAATGTGGGTCTGACACATGAAATGCCCTCACAGCTGGGTTGCGCCTAGTCCATAGAAAAACAAATACTTTGAGAGAGGGGGACACGCCGCTCCTGTCTAAGCTCCATAGGGCTGGGAGGTGGGCTTTCACTATATGATGGATGGATTCAGAGGAAAGTCTATTCACATGGAGATGTTACATCATAAATATTTACACAGGACTGCCGTAACCATGTAGCCTTTGCTTGTTTTGACACACTGAAAAAAAATGAAGGACAAAAAAAACGGCAAAAGTGGGGGAATGATAAAGCTGACTTTATAATACAATCCTGAGTGAGCGACTGACATTATGCTTAACAGGTTTCAATTTTTTGAAGCAACATTTTCACAGCAACCTTTATATATTTAATAAAGCGGATGCTTAATAATGAACTCAATCTTTACTCTTTTTCCGAAGTATAGCCAGAATGCAGAAAAGCAAGATAAAAAAAGTGTAACTCAGTCTTTACTATTTTTACGAAGCATTTGCCAGAATGCAGAAAAGCAGAATTTAAAAAAAAAGTGTAAAAAGAAAAATTATCTCAGTTTACAAAATCCATAATGGCCAAGACTACCGTATTTTCACGACTATAAGGTGCACCGCATTATAAGGCGCACACTCAATGAATGACATGTTTCCATATAAAAGGCGCACTGTATTATAAGGTGCACTGTATTATAAGGCGCACTGTCTATTTTGGAGTAAATTTAAGACTTTTAAGTGCGCCTTATAGTCGTGAAAATACGGTAATTGCTATTTACTTCCAGGTATGGAGCACTCACTAAACAGTCACCTCTAGAGCCAGCCATTGTTGATGTTTTGGATTTTTTGGTATAAAATCTTGCAGTGGGGGAGGAGCTATATGATGGAAGATTTTGTAAACTAAGATGGCATCTGCATATTTAGCAGTATTGTTTCAGTTCAGGCGTTTGTGTTTTTTTAATATCCGACAGTGGTGGTTTTTCGTTTTTGGTTTTCAGTTTTTTCCATATATAAGGTGCACTGGATCATAAGGCGCACTGTCTATTTTGGAGAAAATTTAAGACTTTTAAGTGTGCCTTATAGTCGTGAAAATACGGTACATTGATTTGTCTAAAAAAAAAAGGATCGCAAGTCGAGGAACTGTCAACTACAAAGTAAGCACAACTGCTTGGTAAATCGTCACTTTACTTAACAAACAATGTGCTGTGGCTTAACGAGAAGGAAAAGGGGAGACGTCACTGTTGGTAAGCAGACCTATACATTTCTGCTCAGTGAGCTCAATTAAAAGCCGAAATGTCCCACGAGATCGTCCCTGGAACCAATGAAAACAAATTTGGCAGTTTAATTTTCTTCTCGCTGTCCAGGAGAGCGACTGTGTGCTACTCTAAGAGTGTTCCCTGGGCCGATGGTACGTTTACGAGAGCCATGAGGAGGAAGGGGGGTTCACACCAACACCGCATTAAAGCCAGTTGGTCTTTATAACTTCCATTAACATTTATCAGAAGCCAATTAAACTAACGATGTTGCTTCTATGTGGTTACACTAGGGAAATGTTTGGATGGTATACACAGTTGACAGTCATACAGCACTTTAAAGCAACTTGTTCATGCATGCAAATATGCGTGGTACGTCAAACCATCAACACCTACACTTTAGCGGATATGTACAGTGTTCCCTCGCTACTTTGCGGTTCAGCTACCGCGGAATCATAGCTTCGCAGATTTTTTTGGGAATGAAAAAAAATACAAATATTACATTGAGACAACATATTTTACAGTGTTTTTTGTTATAACATGAACATGAACTGTATACAGGGGGGGGGTAAAAAATAAATATAAAAAAATAAAAAAATATTTTTTGGGTGGAATTAAATTCAAATTAAACATTTTTGAAGGGAAATCCCTACTTCGCGGAAATTCACTTATCACGGGTGGTCCCGGTCCCCATTAACCGCGATGTCCGAGGGAACACTGTATAATAAATGTGTGTATCTTTATGTGAACTTCCGCTAAGTGTCAATGTTTTCAATTCATGTCTCCTCTCTACTGAGTTGGGTGACACCCTAAGACACAAAAGAGAGTAACTTGGCCATCCGCCTAAATTCACAATCATGCCAACCAACCAGATGAAGACAGGGTCTCTGAGTTTGACATAACACAGCCCACGGTGTCACTACGATCCCTCTTGACTAAGAGGCCAGGGGCAGAGTTTTTTTTTTCTGCATCCTCATGACAGACTCCCACATCAGCATTGTGCTTCTATGAGCTAACATCATTAACACACAAGGTTTCATCTCAGGGAAAAAGGAGGAAGAAGGGCGGGGAAAAGCAACCCTGTTTCTTTAAGTCACAAGTCATTAGTGTCCTCTGAAGAGTCAAATTGTACAGAGGCAGTTTTTGTTTTAATATATCAGCAACAAAAGGTTTTATACTCTTGTTAATTTGGTGGATGTCATCTTTACTTAGATGTCTGTGTCTAATGTCTGTTCGAGTAATAAATGCCGTACCATGGAAAAAAATTACATTATTTTGTTGAGATGACAATATAGGATGTTGCTATGACACTTTCCAGACATAAAGCAGGTATTATGGAACATCATCTTGAAATTAACATCATAAGTAAAAAAATAACATCGAAATGTACAACGCAAATGGATCTGTTGTTCATGAAACAATTTTCACATATGCGCTAAGAATAACCAGTGCAACACTAATAATAAAAAAACACAACCCTCCCGTTGTTTATGCCAAGGAACGAATAAAAGAGCAGTAAAAAGTTGCATATTGTTCTTGTACCATGGAGTCAATACCCTCTTTTTAATGTATCCACAAATATCCAAGTATAATTACTTGAATATTGTATCAGGTAACGTTGTATGATTGCATAAATATCGATAATTAGTTATTTGCTATTGTACTATCATAGGAAACCTGTAGTTGTGGGGAAATTTGGATTTTGCAGTACTCTTGATAGTCATGGTAGTTGATTTTTTCGTGACTGGACGTTTGGTCGCCGGTCTTTTGGCCGCCGGTAAAATGTACTTAGATATTAAACAGTAGTTAGATATTAAACTCTCTCTCTTAAATATTAAACTCTCTCATGAATATAATTTTAAGAGCTGGTTTCAACAATAAACTCTCTGTCACCATTTGATCGGCGACCAAAAGACCGGCGACCAAAAGACCGGTGACCAAAAGACCGGCGACCAAAAGACCGGCGACCAAAAGACCGGCGACCAAAAGACCGGCGACCAAAAGACCGGCGACCAAAAGACCGGCGACCAAAAGACCGGCGACCAAAATACCGGCGACCAAAAGGCCAGCGGCCAAACGTCCGACCACAATATTTTTGGGATTATACGTGTTTCTAAAAAAATAACATTTTATTTCTAAAGTATTGAAAATAGCATCATGTATTGAGTATTTTTTGAGTAGCAAAATCGAGTTGAATGTATTATTATCATGACAACTGTAGTATAGATACCTCACCACACGAGGAGAAAGTGAAAGAGTGAGAGAGGCCCTCTTTAGAAAACAGATACATCAGTGTGCCAGTATAGTGTACGACATTGCTGTGAGTTAATCAGTTGGAAAATAAAACGGTGGGATTCTAATAAGTCATTTGTCAATTTTTACAACCCCCAGACACATTGATCCATGGGGATTAATGAAGATGCCTGATATTGTTGTAGATATGAACAGGGGAGATGGTGGGGACAGTAATCAGTCATGTTGGAAATTTTTCTTACCTTGTTTTCTCTTCCTGGGTAGGCACTGTCTTCAGCAGGCTCACTTCATCTGAAAAGGAGATTGAATGAGAAGCATAAAAACACATATATGCACATTACGTAAAAATAAATGACTGAAAACAAGTCTGTCTATATAAACCCAACAATGGGTTTTTATAAATGGTGTGTGCGTGCACAATTGTAACAGTTTACATATTATTTATATGTGTGTATTTACCTTTAACATGCATCACAACTTAATGTAATGATAGTATTTCGGCTTTTGATAGAACAATGTTATAAAGAAGCCTTTTCTCAAGTGGAATGTCGCCTTGTGATTACCTGGCAACTGATCCAGGGCATAGATACGTATGTGTTGAAATTAAACATCCTTAATTGACATTTAGCCATGTTCCTTTTTGTCACACCGGTGGTAAAGTGTGGACTTAGTTGCATTTTGTAACATTTACTTTCCCCCCCTTTTTTTTAACAGATGGCTTCCGGGGCTCGGACGTTTGGTCGCTGGTCTTTTGGTCCCCAGTCTTTTGGTCCCTGGTCTTTTGGGTGTCAGTCAAATGGTGAAAAAGAGAGTTTACTGTTGAAACCAGCTCTCAAAATTATATTCACGAGAGAGAGTTTAATATCTAAGAGAGAGAGTTTAATATCTAAGTATTGTCTAATATCTAAGAATTGTTTAATATCTAAGTAGTGTTTAATATCTAAGTTCATTTGACCGGCGACCAAAAGACTGGCGACCAAAAGACCGGCGACCAAAAGACCGGCGACCAAAAGACCGGCGACCAAAAGACCGGCGACCAAAAGACCGGGACCAAACGTCCTGTCACTGATTTTGCCAAAGCAAACTGCACTAGCTATGAGTTTCCCTTTTTTACCAACAGTACTGCTATTAGACTTTATCACATTACTAACACTCCCAGTTTTTTACTGTCTTTAGAGCTATACCCATTTTCACTCGTAAACAAAAGTTTTTTTTCCTTTTTTTCTTAAGCAGTAACTTTCATTGGTATTTGTAAACAGGCTGTTCTGGACAAGAGGGTGTGTTTTCTTGTCATGTCAGAAAAGAAAAGGTGCAATTGCCATTAATGACACCCATTAACCCTGACAAAATGTAACACCAGGACAAACACTAACTTCATCGGTGCTGCTTGAGTAACTTTTAAATCCTCTCAAAAGTTTCCTAACCTTGAAAGCCCATGCATCCCCGGAAAAAGTAATAATAATTCTAACCTGATCTTCCTACTTATTTTATATCTCCCCTCAGCAACCTAACTTCTTCTCGGCAACAGTGCAGTTATTAATTCATGAGGCACTAATTAGTTCTTTGTTTAATTTTGTGTTAAACAGACTGACCGGAATGATAACGACTCGCGCTGTAGCGTTTAGGTCCCATGCCGCTCCTGTTTGCTACAACAAGGGAGCATCGTGCGACTAGCATGATGAACCCAATTCCCTTCTAAGTTGCACTTCATTAAGTCAAAATGTGACAAGGAGCTTAGAGGAAGAACTAGCAGATCTGATCATACATAACAATGCAGGCCCAGTCAGTTTCAGGGGAAGGGAGGGATGGGTGAACGAAAGGGGGCCGACGCAGAGTGGGACGTGGTAGATTCCTGGATACACGTTGATAATTTTCTATTTTTAACCCTTGGGGGACATCTTTCATTTTCCTTTAATTGTTTTTGTTCTGAGCTGAAGTGTCCTCTTTTTAAATTACTGCTCCTATCAATTCCCCTGATCAACCCCCCCTGTGTAACATTGCAGGCAGACAAGTAAACAACAAGGTTGCCCTTTTGCACAGCACAGGGTAAATGCTCATGCCATTCTCCCATAACACTACTATACAGGGTTTAGCTATCCAGGAGGAAATGTTGCATGGTGGCGATTTGGCTGAGCGAATCAAAATGAACATTTTTGGCAAAGCAAGTTGAAAAACCTGCTGAAGTGACAGGCCTTGTAGCCTCCCCGAACATCAGTCGTAACCCAAGAATGCATGAGGGTGTTGTCATATTTGACAAACTGCACCCGCTGTGAAATATGTGGAAAAAAAACATTTCATAACAATGTCAATCATGCATGTTACCTACAGTACTTATTCATGTGACCCTTTTCATCCACCATGTACAGAAGGGATCAGGAACCTTTTTGACGAAAAGAGCCATAAACAATTCATATTTTCTAATGTTATTCCTTGAGAGACATTCTCCGAATTTAAAAGTCAAAATACATATAAATGGGTGCTTATGTTTTTGGTAATTTCACAACTTTTAAAGTGGAAAAAAACTACTTTTGACATTCTTATGCAGTTGCTAATAAATTAAAGTATGCATTCCAGAAGAGTCTAATGCAAGAAAAAATTAAGATAAAAGCAGCTCTAGATGTAGTATCTGGTTTCCATATTTTAGCTCGAAGATTAGCGGAGAGCCAGATCCACCCATCAAAAGAGCCACATATGGCTCCCGAGCCATAGGTTCCCTACCCCTGACGTACACTGTCACCCAATTACATCACTCTTTGCTGTAAATCTCAAATTTCCTCACAATTTGGATTATATCCACCATACACTTATGGCTTTTGTACAGATGGAAAACTATTTTCTTTTGTTAAATAGGATATTTTTTTGCTTCAAGTCCTGTTTCATCGGCTGACAAGCTCCGGTAAGATGTTTAGCCTCTGCAAGGACTGAATATATGATATCATCAAAAGCGGACAAGTAATTACACTGCATAATAGGCAAGATTGGCATTTTCAAAATCATTTTCATGTGGATGGAAATGACATTGCATTGACTATTCGGTATTCACTGGTGCAGATAAATAAACAAGGCATGGAAGAGGGGTGTCGGGGGGCACATGGAACGCAGAGTACAATGGCAAGCAGGTCAGTAATTAGAAACTCTGTTTGCACAGTAATAATTTTAATATATTCATCAGGAAACAGAGCATGCCTAGAATGATAAAATCCCATCAAGGAACATATCCCAGTTGCATTAACCTTTTAAACACACTGACAGAACATTGTTGGGAACCCTGAAAAACAAAATAATAAAATGCACAGGGAAGTCCTTGTGGTATATAGTCAACATTTAACTACACTGTGTAACTGAGCTGAAATTTGAGCAACTACAAATTGAATGTAAAATGCTGGGGTGGGGGATGAATTATATGATTTTAAGTTACTTAGTTTAATTTGAATATTTTCACTGAAAATGTAAATTGAACAGTGTTGTTTGAAGTTGTATTCCTTAGTGTGATACAATCAAAAATATTTCTGACATTCAAGACACACCATTCAAATGTTATTAGATCAGGCATGAACAAACTACGGCCCGCGGGCCACTTCTGGCCTGCGAGACCTTTTAATCCGGCCCGAAATCTTCTTGGATCCCAATTTATACTTTTTACTTTAATGATGAGTGATGAGTATGTTAATACTTTCGTCCTGTTTTTCTGTTTATGTTTCATATGTACTGTTAACGGATGCACTTTTTTATATGTATCGTATCTTGTGCTGACCCAGCCCATCTGTCAAAATTTTAAAGTCAATGTGGCCCCCGCCCGGGCAGAAAAGTTTGCCCACCCCTGTATCAGATTCTAAAGCTACTTAAAAATCACCAATGTAAGAAATGCAGTCAGTTAAAGATAAATATCTCCTAACATTTGCTTTTGACCACTTGACACTTGGCTTTGTGAGCATAAATGCCAACTATAGAGCAACTGATTGCGTTTTACACAAAATTAACTTTTTCTTTTTTACAATTTGTTAGTCAAAATATAAGAAAGAAACCTGGAGAACAAGTGGTTTCACTGTGCCTCAAAGGCACACATGTAGCTGTTTCTAGGAATCTTTTTGAACTGCAGAAAAACGTAATGTATATGAAGTCATTCAGGTCCAGTTTCTGGTGGAACAACATTTTCACAATAGTAGTGTTCAATGCTGAAATTCAACCATTAGATTAGTTATAAAATGTCCTCCTTATACTTAAACATTTTAAAATAAAGAACATCAATTCTTACAACCTTTACCACTTTAAATGCCATATTTTAGATGTAGATGCACTGACTGAGTGAGTGAGGAACGCCAGTGAAACACAATCTGCTGATTGCATGAGTGTTGACAGCATGTTCGTAACCTTGTTTGTTAATGAAGGTGGCGGTGATGATGCTATGGAAATTTTTGCAAATTGCTTTAAGGAATCCTGACATGCAAAAAAAAAAAAAAAACCTTGCCCTCTCAATGTCATTTCTCAGAGAGACACAAATATGTAATTGTTGAGGAATTCAAGGTGGAGTACAAAGGTAATTATTCTGGGTTAACTGTAAGAAGTGGAACCAATACAGTAAGTTAGTTGCATAAAATGTCACAAAAATGATAGAATAAAAATGATTATCCCCATAAGGGTCAGCCAACAATGGGCACCAGGCAATGGACACACTGAATAGGCATAACTCAATTAAGTCTGCATTTTAGGTGCTCGGACGTTTGGTCGCCGGTCTTTTGGCCGCCGGTCTTTTGGTCGCCGGTCTTTTGGTCGCCGGTCTTTTGGTCGCCAGTCTTTTGGTCGCCAGTCTTTTGGTCGTTGGTCTTTTGGTCGCTGGTCTTTTGGTCCCTTTTGGTCGCCGGTCAAATGGTGACAGAGAGAGAGAGAGTGATACTGTTGAAACCAGCTCTCAAAATTATATTCATAAGAGAAAGTTTAATATCTAAGAGAGAGAGTTAAATATCAAAGTACATTTGACCGGCGACCAAAAGACTGGCGACCAAACATCCGGTCACGGCATTTACTACTGCCAATCGCAGGCCACATGGAGACCAATAACGTTCACATTCATACTTAGGGGCAATTTAAGTGTTCAACCAGTCTACACTACATGTTTTGGGGATGTGGAAAGAAACCGGAGTACCCAGAGAAAGCCCACACAAGCTCATACAGGAAGGTGCGGACCTGACATTGAAACCTCAATCTCAGAACTGTGAGGTCAACACACTAACAACTTGGCCAACAATCCACCCGGTTACCAACGACATTACGTACATTCGCATCGATTGGAGTGTTACAATTAATTAATCTTCCGTACTGCTTATTCTCACAAAGGTTAGCGGGGGTGCTGGAGCCTAGCCCAGCTGACTTTGGGCGAAAGGCAGACAACACTGTAGACTGGTATCCAGTAAACCAACACACTCGAAACCACACTACCACCAAGCGAGAATTGATCCCACGCTTGCCCACGCTGAAGTCAGGCAACTGAACAACAACCATATCAGGTGGTTTGTTACAATTTGATGTGTCAAAACCTTCATTTTACATCAGGCGCTTGTTAAATTGTAATATTATTCCTTTTTTTAAGAAGAGGATTGCCTTACATTATTCCAAACCACACTACACCCAACACTGGTTCAAAGTAATATGAGCTACAACAATGCATCTGCCCTGTGCATACACCGGTCAGCATTTGGAGAATGGGAAACTGACCATTTACTCATGCAGATTTGACAGCACCTAGTAGGCCCCTTTTTGTGCTGTCACTTTTGGCTTTTATTCTGTTGTCCCCTAGGAGAGGACAGAGTTGGGGGGCTTAAAGGGCAGCTACCTCCACAGTCCCGCTGTCCCGTCCCTGCCTAATTTTTGTTGTCCAGCCCTTTGAGACCTCCATCTCATGCAGAACTAAAGAATGGGGATCCATGTGCAACAAGTGCCATGGAAACCACAGTTTTCCTACAAAAATATTCCTTTTTATCCCCTTTGAAGAGCTGTCACCAAGCATCACACGACCCCAGGCCTGACCGTAACAAAGCCTATTTTCTGCTTGCTTTTGATTGATTAAAAAAGACTTTCTAGTAAAACCATGTTAAAGGACACAAAACGTGACACACACAAAAAAGGGGCGCTTGTGGATGGCCCAATCAGACAGGTCCTTCAATCATAGGGCAAAGAAATGTGAAAATATCATCATTGTCGAAAAGGGGCGTCAGAACAAGCGTGAAAGTTGACTACTCTGGTGATTAAGGGAATGAGGCAAATATATATTTAAAAGAAAAGGGCCTCCTGATGGTGTAGTGCTTCACTCGCCTGACTTCAGTGCAGGCCCTTGATTCCCACTAGTGGTGGTATGTTTGTGACTTGAAAATTTCATAAAAAATAAGATACACTGGATTAAAAGTCAGAAGAATAGTGCTTTACAGTCCAAAAGTTGAGTATTCACATTTTTCAGAATCCAGAGATCCTGCTCGGACGTTTGGTCGCCGGACGTTTGGTCGCCGGATGTTTGGTCGCCGGTCTTTTGGTCCCCGGTCTTTTGGTCACCAGTCTTTTGGTCACCGGTCTTTTGGTCACCGGTCTTTTGGTCACCGGTCTTTTGGTCACCGGTCTTTTGGTCACCGGTCTTTTGGTCACCGGTCTTTTGGTCACCGGTCTTTTGGTCACCGGTCTTTTGGTCACCGGTCTTTTGGTCACCGGTCTTTTGGTCACCGGTCTTTTGGTCACCGGTCTTTTGGTCACCGGTCTTTTGGTCCCCGGTCCTTTGGTCCCCGGTCTTTTGGTCCCCGGTCTTTTGGTGACCCAGTCTTTTGGTCCCCGGTCTTTTGGTCCCCGGTCTTTTGGTCCACGGTCTTTTGGTCGCCGGTCTTTTGGTCCCCAGTCTTTTGGTCCCCAGTCTTTTGGTTCCCGGTCTTTTGGTTCCCGGTCTTTTGGTCCCCAGTCTTTTGGTCCCCGGTCTTTTGGTCCCCGGTCTTTTGGTCCCCGGTCTTTTGGTCCCCGATCTTTTGGTCCCCGGTCTTTTGGTCCCCGGTCTTTTGGTCCCTGGTCTTTTGATCCCCGGTCTTTTGGTCCCCGGTCTTTTGGTCCCCGGTCTTTTGGTCCCCGGTCTTTTGGTCACCGGTCTTTTGGTCCCCGGTCTTTTGGTTGCCGGTCTTTTGGTCGCCAGTCAAATGGTGACAGAGAGTTTACTGTTGAGACCAGCTGTCAAAATTATATTCATGAGAGAGAGTTTAACATCTTAGAGAGAGAGTTTAATATCTAAGTACTGTTTAATATCTAAGTACATTTGACTGGCGACCAAACGTCCGGTCACATCCAGAGATGGACCCCTAATACTGGACACTTTAAAAGTGATACAAAGAAAGGAAGAAGGAGTGACATTTTTTTACTGGATTCACTGCGCTCTATCCAGGAATGTGTAACCTTGTGAGCTTTCAATCAATCATCTGGGCTGCTTCAGCAACGTTAACTAGCTGGGTTGACATGTTTCAACTAAACTGCATTGAAACAAGGAAAAATTATATCTTAAAGGATGCATGAATGGAAGAATAAGTTTAACAATTTAAGTACATGACCACAATACTTATTTAACCAGTAAAAAAATACTGTAAACTCCATTCCTTTGTTTCAGCATAGAGGATTACTATGGAGTAGACATATTTACCAAGATGATGGGATGGGTGGAAGGGGTGTGTGTGCACATGTGGGTGTGTAGGTAGGTGTGTGTGCATGGGGCGGTGGGGGGGGGGGGTGTACTTGCAGCTCTCACACGAGCAATTAGTATTCTAGATACTTATAGTTCTAAACACAAAAAGGCCTCACCAAATCCCCACGGCAGAGGTGTCAGACGGAAAATGACGAAAATCTGCTCCTTGACAGGGAGTCATTTATATTTTAGCTTCGTTCCATTATCTTAACGAATCCATCATCAGCCAATGCAATATTAACAGCAGAAAATCAACTCATTAGATCCAGGGGGATTTAATCAAGATTGCAATCATGTATGCGCTTCCTGGAGAGTTGGCTTCTTTCTATTTTTTTTTCTTTTTGGTCCTTTCCACGTAATTGCCACATCTCAAATCTTAATAAATTATTCTCGATCTGAGATTGATGCCCACCACCACCACCACCACCCCATCCTCCCTCGCCCCTCACACCATGCACTCACTGTCTCCAACTATAATATTTACCATAAACATTATTATGTCATGGGCACACAGTTTAAAATGGCCTTTAGCTAACTCGCAGAAGTAATTGGCTTCTCTATTTCTCTCTCGTTTCATTGCTAATTGCCGGCTGATATTACTAAGAGTTTCCTTAAAAGCAAAGCAAAGCGGCCTCCCGGCAAAAGCTAAAATGTTTTGGGAGGATTTTGCAGACTTCAAAATCATGTCTTACTAGAATTCTCCATGTTTATATTTGATTAACAAGAAAGTCAGGCTGATATAAGGCTGTTTCACTTTGAAAATGTACTGTATAACTTTGAAAAATCATGTCTGGAATGGGAGTAAAAAGGTTTTTGGTTGTCCCCCAAAAAAAAAACTAGTCTGAAAAAACATGTGCAATGTCACTACCATGCATTTGGATAATAAAATGTTCTTTTAAAAGGAATCTTAATTTAAAATTATACATTTTTAAATATGAAAGTACTATTTCATCAATAGTATCTTGTGTCAGAGATCAACAAATTAAATTTAGTGATCTTTGCAAAAATAAATATATTCCTTGTATATACATATTAACATATAATATACATATAATAATAATATATAGATCAGATTATTTATGTATATACATCTCATCTCATTTTCGGAACCGGTTCATCCTCATTAGGATCGCAGGGGTTGCCGGAGCCTATCCCAGCTGACTCCGGGGAGAACATACAAACTCCACACAGGTGGACATGACCTGGATTTGAATCCAGAGCTGTGAGGCCTACACGCTAACCACTTGTTCCACCGGGCCGCCCATGTATTTACATTATATATTATATAACATTAAATGCATGACCAAAATCCTTGGAACAATAACAAATAGTCATAGGCAGAATCAACTGGGACAGGCCCCAGCACCCTTGAGGATAAATGGTACAGGCTATCTGTTTCTGTCCTTTACTTTTCCGTTCATTTTGTCAACAAAGTACTTATCATTGGGACATATTACCTGTCTTGCTAGAAAAGAATAACATGACTTAACCTGCTGCCTTCAGTCGTTTCTCAGCAATATGAGGTTAGTACAGTGTAGCTGTCTCTGCCTTCATGTCTCATCTGTAGGGCAACAGAACTTTATTCACCATCGACTTCTAATATGTTCAACAATGATCTGAAAATGCAAACACTGTCAAATTAACCTGTCCATGAAATAACGGCATATGTTGAAGATCTAATACGACCTTATCCACAGGAGTCTAATTTGCTGTCTGTTTGGCTATAAAGGCTTATGTCGGCCTTTTAGGCCGCCTGCTCCTAGTCAGTCTTTTCTTCCTGCTTGGCTTGCCTCGCTGTCGGAACAGAATAGGCTGTGTGTAGCTACAGCATAGAGTGCTGCGTTAATCCTTCTTTCTCCTAGAAGGCCACAGTAAATCCCAGACCACTGCAAACCATTCCTAGTGTTTTTTATCTTGATTTATTAGATTACGAGCCCTGGGTCTCTGAGCCTATGCATCACACACTAATCCTAATCGGAATAGACAAGTATTAGCCCGGTTTAAAGGGAGCTAAACAGCAGTAGTGGCCAACTTTCAGTAAGAGGGAAACTACAAGCTTATTGGCTTGATAGGCTTTTATTTATCCATTTCCCTTTTTTCCTACACTTCCATTAGTAGAATGTCTGTAATTAAATACATAAATCCTGACACGCAAACCCTCGAAAGGCCTAAATCTACTGAACCTCAGCCAGTTTGGTTTTTTTTTTCTAACACACAATGAAGTTACTGATCCAAGCCCAATCATTTGTATTTTTCTCAGATTTCTAACAAAGAGCAAGGCAAACATGAAGGTCCCATTGAAAACAACTGCAAGAATTAATTTTACATCTCAGTGAATTCAAGGCAGTGTTGTCAAATTATAAGCAACACGGCTTTGTAACTAATTTCCCTTGGTCCAGAGACTGCTGGAATTTTTTTTTCTCCTTTTAATTAGAAAGGTGTCTCCATGCTGTCTGCGTTTGTGGGAGACTGTCAAAAGCAATCATGTAATCATGACTGACCTTAAATCCAAAGCTATGATGCTCTCAGAAATATTGCAAACGGATAGCCACATATCACTTTGAACTAAGAAAACCAATGCAAATGGCAAGTACCGTATTTTCACGACTATAAGGCGCACATAAAAGTCTTAAATCTTCTCCAAAATAGACAGTGCGCCTTATAATCCAGTGTGCCTTATATATGGAAAAAACTGAAAACCAGAAATGAAAAACCACCACTGTCGGATATTAAAAAAACAAAACGCCTGAACTGAAACAATACTGTTAAATATGCAGATGCCATCTTAGTTTACAAAATCTTCCATCATATAGCTCCTCCCCCACTGCAAGATTTTATACAAAAAAATCCAAAACATCAACAATGGCTGGCACATTTTCACGACTATAAGGCGCACTTAAGTCTTAAATTTTCTTCAAAATAGACAGTGCGCCTTATAATATAGTGCACCTTATAATACAGTGCGCCTTATAATACAGTGCGCCTTATATATGGAAAACATGTCATTCATTGAGGGTGCGCCTTATAAAGCGGTGCGCCTTATAGTTGTGAAAATATGGTAGGTAACTTAGGTTGAATAGAAGATGTGTGACACATGAGACAAAGGGCTGGGGTACATTAAGAACAGTCTACTTGAACACATACACCGGTTGCAGCTGTTAGTCTGTCAAAAACTGCAGCACTGAGGATATCCTGAAATACTATTGAAAACCACTAAACCCCCTACAGGCAGCTGTAAAGCTATACAACTGCTTGGCGCCAGTGTAGTAATCATTGATCAATCTTGGAAAGCCAAAAATGGAGCATGGTTCATTGACTTCATGCGATTCTTTTCCACCTTATAAGGTCACGTTGGTGGCCTTAATAGGAATCAAAAGACTGGTATTTGTCTTATACCTTCAATATTATAGCCTTACACATTGAACGTCAACTCACTGTACATATTTGTAAGTGTCTAGTCATGTAAAGTATCTATGTCCTTGCATGATATACACTTGTGTGGCATACAGCACCAAGCTATCCTCTGCCCATAGCCCTCAGGGGCGACAGGGGAGCTAAGGGAGATGTGACAGCCATGTCTGCTTCGTGTATGTGTTTGTTTGCCCCTGAAAATGAGACTCTGGTTTCACTCCAGCCCCCTGGGCATGTTTAGTTGTGCCTCCACCGCATTGCCTTGATACAAAGTGCAAGTCCACCACGTGACAATTTGCCTTCGTTGGTGGGGTTGAAGGGGACACATACAGCATGTTATATTATATACAAGTCAATCACATTTTTGCTTTGTTTGGGATTTAACTTTTGGGGGGGTCAACTATTGTGATAGACATTTAAAAATAAATACATTTAAAGAATCCCAAATGAGATGTTTATTATGAGCACTGTATGTGATCGAACATAAGGGAAACATTGTTGTTGTTGCTTTAAAGGTGATACGTCTTCATGACCCTAACAGTGATAGAGGTTGAACTAGAAGATACATTGATGGAAGAAGAAGGATATAAAAGTAGTTGGTGTAAGAGAGGATGATGCAAAGGACAGGATGAAATGGAAAAAAATTGATTCGCTGTGGCGACTCCTCATGGGACAAGCCAAAAGTGTACTAGTAGGAGTAGAAGTAGTATTAGTTTCCAGAGTGCATGATTCATCAACATCTACTCCCTGTCCTAAAAAAAATGGTTTATTGCAAATGCTCCATGCGCAGAAGATCCTTTCAAGATGGTTATTCTAATAGTAGGCTAACATGACCAGATATTTGAATTGTAAAAAATCGGAATACGAGTAGACAACATGGTAAAAAATGGTTAGCATGTCCGCCTCAGAGCTTCGGACTTCCTGTGTGGACTTTGCATGTTCTCTGCATGCCTGCATGGGCTTACTCTTGGTATAGTTTTCTTCTACATCCACAAAAACTTGCATGCTAGGCTTTTTGAACAGTCTAAATCAGTGGTCTCAAACCGGTTCCACATAGGGCCGCAGTGGGTCCTGGTTTTTGGTCCAGTGCCGACATTTTAACCAATCAGGTGTCTTAAAAATAAGTAGAACCTGACTCTAATTAACTGATTGCACTTGCAAAAGGTATCCTTGTTGAGTTGGAATGAAAACCTGCACCCACTGCGGCCCTTTGAGGACCGGTTTGAGACCACTAAATTGTCCCTAGGTATGAGTGTGAGTTTGTTTAGTTGTTAATGTCCTTGTTCTATGGGATGGGCCGTCAAACAATTCAGATCGTTCCCCACCTACTGCCCTGAATTGGCTGTGATAGGCTCTAGCACCCCCACAACACTGGGAAAAGGAAAGAATATGAGCATATATGGATGGATATTTTCGACTTGTTTACATTGTCTTACTCCAAAAAAAAAACTGAGTTTTGGATGCATGGTCAGTCTCGTGGAATATGCACTTTCTGAAATTTCTCTGAGAACAAATACCAAGAATATATTGGATTTAAACTTCTTTTTGTCCTTAGCAGTGAGTGTCACTAAGTGCACTTTATATTTCCTTGGAAAGGGAATGTCAGCCTTGTGACTCAATCCATATCCATTCTGCCCTGTCTATCCTTTCAACCCCTTTTCTCTAAGTGCCAGATATTTCACCTGCCTATCAGTTTTCCCCCTCAACTTGCTGGTATATGCAAGAAAGGTACCCATATAGGGTCACTCATTGTCCTCTGTAAGGCCCTCCTTGAAACTACTATCTTGTAGCTTCTACTACCGCCTTCTTCCATCACTCAAATTACAATGTGTAGAGGTCATTGCAACAAATGGGCTCAACTGTGCTGATTAACTTAGGGCCAGTTTTAACATTATTGAGACTATGAAGAAGAAAATGATGACAACAGCTCTTGAGCATAATATTATGAATTGTAATATTGGCTGCAATAATGTTCACAGCAGTGAATTGGTGACCTTTGATTCTTTAACAATTCTATTGAGAACCTGAAAAAGAATCAGTCATATTCTGCCCACAGCAAGACTTCACTATAACAGTAAAATAATGAAAGTCAAAGGATATCTGCAAAGAAATGTGCCAAGGTGATGGAAAGCAGCTGTTTCAACATGACAAATTCAGCAGAGGGGTTAAGAGGAGTCAATGAGGGCTAAAGTGACAGAACAGTACCAGAATAATTTTGAAAACTAGCTACAAATGAGTCAGAATTGTATCTCAAGTGATGAGGTTCATAGACCAAGGAGTGACATAAAAATAACCCAATGTGAGCAATTTTAAGGAGGTTGAATTTAGTCAACAATTCAGCATATTTTCCAAATAACGTAGATACAAATTTTTAAATTGAAGTGAATGAGTGAGTGGGTAAGTAATAAGCAATTGTTGTGAAGAAAGGCTTCTGCCTTGTATCATTCTAGGTTACACTGTCCTGTCCCCGTAAATACAGTTTTGTTCACTTACTTCCCTTCAGGGAATCATGACCTAAAATGGTACTGTCTGATTTCTAAGGTTATTTTGAGTTTGTGTGATAATGCACACTCCTGTCCCTCTTTAGAGAGTCTGACAAGAGGCAAACCAGAAGAAGGTTATTTTGGGAAGATAAAGGATCCCAATGATAGTAAAATACAAATTGGTAATCCAAAAACAGAGTTTCCATACACTTCAACCTAAAAATGTCCATTCCTTTGGAGGACCCTATTTCGTTAAAGGTCAATTTTCATTTTGTTTTGCTTTGATTGTTATACCATGTTTACAGTTTGCCTTGTTGTACATCCTGCATTCTCATTCATTTCATTTTCAAAACCAAAAACTTTTAGCATAAACTCACACTTTTCAAACAATTATAATATTTACAATTTTTGATTGCCTTAACTGAATATAAAAGGCTAAATATACATTAGGGCTGGACGATCACATCCTATTTTTTAAAAAAAAATATATATATATATTATAGTTATTATTGATCATGCAACCTTTTATTCATTCATTTCTTAATTTTTGTAGGATTTTTTAATTATCTTTTGTTGTTGTCTTTTTCTTACAATAGGTCTTTTTAATACAATTCCTTTTTTAGGATTATTTAGCATATTTAATAAGCAGGCACTCGTGGAATTTTTGAATTTCATTGTACAATATGTATAATCTGTAAATGTTTTGCAATAAATCGACTGAAAACAAAATACTTTCGTAAATTTTATCATTTTAACTTATCTTCTTTTTTTAACCTTTTTTAACATTGCACTCAGTGTTATTTTCAAATGACTTTCATTGCCACTATTCTTATTTCATGCTAGTTTTTGGTGTTTTCACACTCTCTAATCTATTTTTGATAGAGTGAAAGGTGACTTCCTATCCTTAGCCCCATTGTTTTCCAGAATTTTAGAGGAATGAGGTTAAAACAAACTGTTCCAGTGATGAAGGTCAAACAACACTGTTATGAAACTAAGAAATAAAGACTAAAGGTAACAGCATGAGACCATCAGGGTATTCCTGTTCCTGAGCAAGACCCTGTATAAACATAGAGAAAAATAATAGGGGGGGATACTACGTATTGCCTGTGGACTACAGTATTTCCTGTGATCCTTTGTCTGAATTACAGGCTCTTGTGTATATTTACTAGATTTCAAATATGTATGTTCAAGGACTCCTCGATTATTTACAAAAGACACAAGAGTATTTCATGAGCTGACATACTGAAATCTTAAATACAACCGATCCATGCAGGCAGATTTCTTAATGCTGGAACCTTGACCTCTCATGGGTAATAAGACCACCATATCTATCTTCACACACATATCAACACTGAACAATTAAACTATAAATTCCGTAGTGTGTTCCTGACACTAACAGGGATATTTTAGATAAAAGCTTCTATTGGATCTTAACTAGAGAGTCTGTAATTATTTGGTGGTTTTAATTACCGTATTTTCACGACTACAAGGCACCCTTAAAAGTCTTAAATTTTCTCTCCAAAATAGACAGTGCGCCTTATAATCCAGTGGGCCTTATATATGGAAAAAACAGAAAACCAAAAACAAAAAACCACCACTGTTGGATATTAAAAAAAACACAAACGCCTGAACTGAAACAAAACTGTTAAATATGCAGATGCCATCTTAGTTTACAAAATCTTCCATCATATAGCTCCTCCCCCACTGCAAGATTTTATACAAAAAAATCCAAAACATCAACAATGGCTGGCTCTAGAGGTGACTGTGTAGTGAGTGCTTCATACCTGGAAGTCAATAGCAATTACCATATTTTCACGACTATAAGGCGCACTTAAAAGTCTTACATTTTCTCCAAAATAGACAGTGCGCCTTATAATACGGTGCACCTTATAATACAGTGCGCCTAATAATATAGTGCACCTTATAATACAGTGCGCCTTATATTACAGTGCGCCTTATATATGGAAAATGTCATTCATTGAGGGTGCGCCTTATAATGCGGTGCACCTAATAGTCGTGAAAATACGGTAAATAATTATCATCAAATATGTTTACTTTTTATTGTATATATCCGTTACAGCTATGTTACAGATGACATAGCATTTAATTTCTTGTAAGAGATCATAAGGAAATGGGTATTAAGCATTTCATCACTTTTCTGACCTCAGAGCCAAGATCTGATTAATTGATGTTGACAACATATGTTTGTTGGTTCCGAGTTATCAAATCAAGGGCCATGCTTGCAGCCTTCAGCATGTTAGTGTACAGGCACACATTTGTGCTTGTTTCATGGACCTTCAACTTCTCCCTTTGGCCATATTTATTTAACATATTTCATAACATTAAAGCAGCCTAGAACTGCTTACAAAAATGAAGCAATCCCATAGTACATAAATGGGATCCCTGTAATCCAGCTGCCCTCCCTAAATCATTCCCAACCCCTTCAACAAGTGGTCACAAGCTGAGGCAGTGTAGACTCCTCCAATTGCTCGACAACCACAAAAGAGAATTTCATAACTGATTACTCAAGTTAAAAACTGTATCTTTGAACATAATTACAGTATGTCTTTGTATCTTCCTTCCTGTTGGTGAAGTAATCTTGCAGATTTTCCCAAGAATAAATAATGATCAACTATTCTCTAAGATTAGAAGTAAGGGTTGAAGGGGAAGTGGCTCCTGGTGGTTGTCTGTCTGGCTTCTTTCATGACAGTGTGTCAGCACATCATTCTTTGTAGCGGGGAAACAACAACGTATACCATAGCACCAGGCATTTCCGATTGTTATTCCCATCAAAGAATGGGGATTTACTAATCCAAGGCACTTTACACCAATTCAACTGGTGATGGACCATAAAACTTCATGTTTCATTGCAATTTTTTTGTCAAATGAAACTGAAATTTAACAATATGGTCTGTCAAAGTGTTTGTGTTTTACTGGGTTAGCACCACACTGCACAACAAATTCCCAAATATGTCATATCTGAGGCCTAAACATACATTTGCATTTGCGATTCATGTGCAAGCACAAGTTGTCTGTGTTTACTAAGCATGTGCTCGTAGAAGCTTAACCAGATGGTAAGCATACAGAATTTTAATTTTTCCGAGGTTGGCCGAATACTACAGCAATGTAAAAAGGGTACACGTAAGGTTTCCAATAGACAACATTTACTTCCATCCATTCAATTTCCATACTGTGCATTGTCGTAAGGGTTGTGGGGACACTAAGAGAGCTAAACCAATAAAATAGCAGAAATCAGAAAAGTCAGAAGAAGAACCTATAGCAGGTGACATTGGGAAAAGGTAGATTACACCCTAGACTGGTCGCCAGATTTCCACTCACAATCAAACGACCACCCAGCAGGTATTGATCCCACGGTTGTCCGCACTGAAGTCAGGCGAATAAACCACTACACCAACAGGTGGCTTGTACTCTAATGTTATTGTTTCTTATTTGAAATCAAAACATCCTTAATCTAGATGATAAAAATATTTTTGCATGACTGTGTATATTTATTAAGAATAGAAGCACAATCTGAAGGTCCATTCTAAGTACTCAATAAATCAACATGTGTGCCCTTAGTAGAGCCTATCTTATGCATTGCACAAGATTTTATGATTTAGAGTAGTTTGCAATAATGTAGGTTCCATTCCACTTTACTATAAGATTTTTTAGGGATAAATGAAGGAAATATTTTTGTTGTTATATGTTTGTGCAGATAAGTGAGATATAAAATTAGACATAGATCTTAATAGTGCAGTATGTACTCATACGCCACCAAAAAGAAACACTCATGACATATATATTATTATCAAAAAATACCTGTCCGATCATTCAAAACACAGCAAAACAAGATAGATTTCTTTCATATGTCACATTAGTTGTGCTGAAGCTCGCTAGCTTGTATACAGGTGTATCAAATGCTAGGGGGGGGGCGTAGGTATGTAAACAGTTAAGTTACCATTAGAGTGTACAGCTTCAACTCACCTGAACAATAAATGCCGCCCAGGGTCGGTCTCTAAAATCCCAGGAATCGTTTAGCAGATAAAGGTTTTGAGTGTGTGCCTACTGCATTGTCTCTAGCCTCCATTCTGGTAATCTATTGTGTGTAACGTGCTCTTGGTCACCTTGACTTTGGTTGCCATAGTTCTCAACACAAACATATCCCCACCCAGATATATGCCAAATAAGGCATGAGGGAAAATCTCATAAGTAGAAGACACAGGAAGAGAGGCAGAGATATTCTTAAATTTCGTGTAAACAGGTCCTAGAGATTCCAGTGTGTACATATACTTGCAAGAGGTTACTGGTGACAAACACGCACACAGTCTGGCTAATTAGTATACAACATTAATTGTCCTACGCGCAGCTATTGTTGACTCAAAGAAAATGATAATTGCATGGGCATCAACACAAAATGAATTGAAGCTCTTTGCAATAGAGAGGTCTTTCAGGACAAGTCTGTTTGTACTGAAAATGACCTTTAAGCACCTTCCTCCAACACCAAGGAATCAGGCTACAAGAAGGCGGCCGTCCTGTCTAGCTGTCGACCCCGGCAGATGTGAGTTGTGAAGAGTTCAAAAGAATTCGGCGAGGGGGCACCTTCATTTACATAATCCTCCAGATATATTCCCCAACAAACTAATCAAATTATTCACAAGTTCAGCTCCTAACTATGTCCAACCCGCGATATGCAGCCTTCCCATTACCAGCCTTTGTGCCTAATCGTATCGAACCAACCAATGTCACTTTTCCCTTTAGATTGGCCACCAGACAATGCAAACAAACACTGTCTGTGCCTGACGCTCAAAGATTTCAGGCCAGTAATGTCTTTGGACCTCCTTGTCCACTTGTCAGACTGGCATTTTATTTCTCGGGGACTTGACTTCTTACTTTTGTCAAATAGAGCAGACCAAGGAGAAGGGGAAGTTTATCACTTGAGCTCATAATCATTAAACATTAAGACAATATGTCCAACTAATGATTTTCAAGGGAGGTTGGCTGCTCTAGTAATTAGTAGAACAGAGTTAAGAGCTATTCAGGGTAACTTTGAAAGACTAGTGCAGATGACACAAGGGATTTTGATAATCATGGGGTTGGGTTCCTTGAGGGCCTAATCCGAAAAGAAGCTAAACAAAACTGCTGATTCAAATACAAGTATGACTTATTCAATAAGACAATTTCCAAAGCTAGACAATTTCTGTTTGCGTACCAGTTTGCTCACACAGATTCAAGGTCGTAGCATGCGGGTATTACCAATTGCCAATTCCATATACTGTACTTTTACGACTATAACGCGCACTTAAAAGTCTTCAATTTTCTCCAAAATAGACAGTGCGCCTTATAATCCAGTGCGCCTTATATATGGAAAAAACTGAAAACCAAAAACGAAAAACCACCACTGTCGGATATTAAAAAAACACAAACGCCTGAACTGAAACAATACTGTTAAATATGCGGATGCCATCTTGGTTTACAAAATCTTCCATCATATAGCTCCTCCCCCACTGCAAGATTTTATACAAAAAAATCCAAAACATCAACAATGGCTGGCTCTAGAGGTGACTGTAAAGTAGTGAGTGCTTCATACCTGGAAGTCAATAGCAATAACTGTATTTTCACGACTCTAAGGTACACTTAAAACTCTTAAATTTTCTCCAAAATAGACAGTGCGCCTTATATATGGAAAAAAAAGTCATTCATTGAGGGTGCGCCTTATAATGCGGTGTGCCTTATAGTCGTGAAAATACGGTACGTGGTTATCAACATACACTCGTTGGTGATAATTTTCCAAAACTAATCAAGTAAATATGTGTTATCTACATAGACAACACCAGGATGTTGATAATATACAAGATCAAATGTAAATTGAAAATAAAAGTGGTTCAGTATGCAGCTTTTTTTGCCTTCTTCTGAGTCTGGCTTTGTATTAAACATCACACTGTTGTTAATCAGCCTGCTGTCGCTTTGTCTGTTCCATCCAATGCCAGGGGGGTAAAGGTTTAATGGATCAGCCAAAGTTTGCATCCCGTGTGCGGTCATTTTCAATGACTTCTTTCCCCACAGTGAAATAAACTATTTTATGTCTCCAAATATGCAGATCATTTTGCTTAATGAAAGATGCTTGACGTCTCAGATCCAATTAATATGCAAATGTAGTGAGGATTTATTTGTGACATTCTGTATGGGTGAGAGAAAACAAAAACGCTTCTTAACAGTAACACTAATTGCTGCTACTAATTGTCACATATGATCATTCACTCCAAATCTCATGAATACCTACATTCTAAAAATAAAAGTCATAAAGCCAATGGAAATCATTTTTTCTATACTTTTATTTAGTTAGTTTCAGTTATGAGTGCTTAACAAGCTGCTGTGGATTCAAACTGTATCTTTACTGAAAATAGATTGCTTGCTCAATCGCACAATTTAGTTGAAACATGAGTATATCACCTCATTTACAGTTCTTCTTCATTACTCATACCTGTCAACCTCGAACCATTTGTGATCTTACCAAATTTTGTTTTCGCCCTTACATATATGTATAAATACATGGAAAATCTTACCACTTTACTTTTTTGTAAAAAATCACGAACAACAAGTAGAAAATGTATGTTTATGTGTTTATTGCTTTCAAAGTTCCACTACAACAGCTTCCTACAAAAATTGTTCCAATACCTGGTGCATTCAATAATATTTTAATGTGCGTTCAGGAAACGGAAACGGAAATCACATGGTGAAAGTGTTACAAAACGAAATGTTTATCATGATCTTTTTTTTTTAGCCAATCAGAGGCGCCGGTACATATATCACTTGGCAGACATGCGTTTCCGGGAAGAAACAATGGCGGATGGTGAAAAATGGCTAGAAAGTGCCTTAATTTATTTTTTTTTCTCAAAATCACCGTTTAGCGTACCATTTTCATGTGTACAGCGTACCAATATAAAAATGGGCTTTCAGTTGTACCAATTACGGCGAGAACGTACCAGTTGACAGGTATGATTACTGCCTTTTCAAATACCGCCCTTAAAAAATCTACACAGTTGTAACGACTACATTGAGTGTCACATACACAGATTTTATGACTTTCCAATGTCATGATGATATTACAACTTCTCCAAAAGCCAGACTAATGCAATTTGTCTTTGACATGACAAACCTTCAATCAGTGATATATTTATTACAATAAAATCAAATCAATATCGTAACTCAACTATTAAAATCCTTTAATGGATGAAGTGATGTATACTCTTGCATCATCTTCAGGTTTAATGCCAAATTCTCCAATCGACAGATGAATACAGTGTTCCCTCGCTTATCGCGGTTAATGGGGACCGGGACCCCCCGCAATAGCTGCATTTCCGCGAAGTAGGCGTGCCCCTTTAAAAATACTTAAAGAAACGTATAACACGTGCACAAAAGCACCACCAAGCAAAAACATCATAGTAGTCCGGATGGAGGATCTTCTGCAGTTTTTTTGCACGTAAGAAACATCGTTATTGGGAGTTGTGAACATTGTTTTTTTTGGTCGATGAAGATGCGCCTGTAAACAGCCATGACGTCATCAATGCCATTCCTGAACTCTCACCATGTTATTGACCATTTCTTTGGCCTTTTTTTGATGCTATTACTAATTCTTATTGAATATTTTGTTTCCACCTCTTGTAAAATGATGGAATTTATAATTTTAACTTAATATCTTTACATTTTTTATGTTATTTTTTCCTGAAAAAAATCTGCGAAGCTCTGAGTCCGCGATAGCTGAAGCGCGAAGTAGCGAGGGAACACTGTACCTTAAAAACCGTAAAACCTAATTGACACCTACTGTGACATTTTGTATGCGATATATAGAATTATTTTACGTATTTCCTTGTTGTAAAATAGGACACTTGACTTCATGTTTGTGTTTTGTAAACAAAATCAAATAAATTAAAGAATTAAATGGAGCTGATATTGCAATAGATGCTGTTTAAGCTCAGAACAATATTGGATTTATACTATGTTCTCCACTTTATCAGTCTGTAGATCATTGAATGAAATGATGATTCAGATTATCCGAAATGAGAAAATCTTTCAGAGCTGTAAAAAATAATAATCAGCCACTTTAGCTTAGAAGACCATATGTCCAATCAAACAAAAGAGGGGGGAAAAAAACAAGAAGAAATGCTGACTAGCAGAGTAGTGGGCAAAATAAAAATGATCCTCTGACAATACTTCTAATGCTTTTAAATCTTCTTCTGATATCTTTATAGCTTTTAACCTTGCTTTGAAAGACTCACAGGCATCATGGTTGTATTCCAAACACGTGGTCTTATGGAATCTTCAAAAATGGACTGTTTTAACACTTTGTAAAGAAGCCAAATGAAGTCAGAGTGAGGAATAAAAAGTGTGGAGTATTAATATTTGTCTACCTTTCAATATAAATGTAATTGAGGTTATATTGAGGGTTGACAAATATACAAGAGAGCCAAAATGTGTATATTAGCTCTCCCTCTCACACTTGCAGTCCCCCTCTGTCTCGCTCTCTCGCTCTATATCTCCCTCTATCCCTCTCTCTCTCTATCTCTCTCTCGTTCTATAGCTCTCTCTCTCTCTCTCTCTCTCTCTCTCTCTCTCTCTCTCTCTCGCTCTCTCGCTCTCTCGCTCTCTCTCTCAGTCTCTCTCTCTCTCTCTCTCTCTCTCTCTGTCTCTCTCTCTGTCTCTCTCTTTCTCTTTCTCTCTCTCTCCCCCCTCTCCCCCCCCCCCTCTCTCTCTCTCTCTCTCTCTCTCTCCCTCTCTTTTGAAAATACAAATTGAAGAATTTTCACTAGGCAATTTAAATAGCTCTTTTTGGGGAGACTCGTTAACTCACCACTACTACAGTGTACTCCTATAATACAATTTAATCCAGGCTATGGGGGTTCATCTGTAAATAAAGGAGTTTAATCTATATAAACAGGATGCACACATTTTTCTAATTTGCCATTACTTAACTAAGACACACTTTTCTCGTATCTTACCATACTTTCTCCTTATGGCCTATGGCCTGGAGTCAGCTGGGATAGGCTCCAGCACCCCCCGCGACCCTAATGAGGATAAAGCGGCTCAGAAAATGAGATGAGACTATTAAAAGAAAGAGAGAGGCTCAGCATGGAGGAACTTGCAGCTCTAATGAAGCATATCAAAAGTTTTCGTATTAAAAAAAAACTAACAATAGCACGGGACTATAGCTATTGCGAGGGCGCACATGGCAATGGGAATTTTCAAACGATATATTACACAGGCTGAGACTAGATATATTTAAACATGAAGCTTAACAAGACTTCTCACAAGGCTCAGCCTTCAGCAAACGTATGTCTTATGACAGACTCTGTCAGTATTTATGTGTGTACTTCACGTCTGTTTGCATGTCGTCCGAGCTTCAGATTGTTGTTTGAGGATGTAATTGCTCTGATCCGCTCCTGCTGTGAATGGCATAGGATGGATCTATGCAGGCTGTTTAGCAGTCAATGGCCGGTGAAGATTGTAAACAGATCTCCCATGAATTGCGGCTTTAGCGGTTTTGCGAGTCTCCAAACAAGGTTGTACCGATAACAGCATTCTCTCGCTGACAAAATCAGCCACTTTGCTGCAAGGGTGTGATTTGAGAGGTGCCAGTCAAAGTGACTGACAACATTAATCCCTCACAGGAGAAAAGGGGGAGAGCCATGGCCTCACTGAAAGCACATCAGTGTTCTCAATTGTGTATCTATAGGAAAGCTAAGATCATCAATCATCATCAAGAACATTTAATCATTTTAGAAGAACTGGTGGTAATGGGAACGTATTGGAAATGATGACAATGACCCGCTTCAGGCTAGCACAGGAATGGGCAAACTACGGCCCGCGGGCCACATATGGCCCGTTAGGCTTTTTAATCCGGCCCACCGACGTTGTCCAAATTTTTTTTTTTAAATCCCCAAGATGGCGCCTTGGCGTGGAAGCCAGTGGCAGTAGCTCTGTCCACTCTTATTTGTTTTTTTGTGTTTTACAGCCCCTCTATCTTTTTTTAAATTACATTTTAATATTTCTTAATACATTCTTTTTTACTTTATTTTGTACTTTATACTTTAATGATGAGTGATGAGGATGTTAATACTTGAGTCCTTTTTTCTGTTTATGTTTCATATGTACTGTTAACGGATGCACTTTTTTATTTGTATCCTATCTTGTGCTGACCTGGCCCATCTGTCAAATTTTTAAAGTCAATGTGGCCCCCGGGCCGAAAGGTTTGCCCACCCCTGGGCTAGCAGCACTCAACTAGTAAAAACAACCTAAAAAACTTTTGTTACAACATGTTTCATTCATTTATATTTGATTCATTTATCAGGTTTATTAACCCTTTAAGCCCTGAGCCTATTTTAACATGTATGTACGAACCATCTAAACCAAAATATAATTCCATAGGAGAATACAGCATAAATCTCTACAGTGGAATAGTGGATTTTTTTTAATCTTTTAAAAATGATCAATATGCTTAGTCGAGTATAACTTAGCGAGACCAGACATTTCGTCGAATGATGTTTGGTCGACGGATGTTTGGTCGACGGATGTTTGGTCGACGGATGTTTGGTCGACGGATGTTTGGTCCCCGGACGTTTGGCCGAACGGACGTTTGGTTGCCGGATTCGCTCGATCTCAAAATTAAAATCATGAGAGAAAGAGTTTACTGTTGAACGCGATCAACCAGGTAATCTCTCGCTCTCAAATTATAATCACGAGAGAGAGAGAACTGTCCGTCGACAAAAATGTTCGTCGGACAAAACATCCGGGGACCAAGTGTCCGTTGTCCAAATGTCCATGGACCAAATCTCTGTCGACCAAACGTCCGGGTACCATAACTTGGCACCCTTGATAGAACACATTTATCAGAAAATATAATAAATTTAGTCTGGGTTGAGAGTAACGGGCATCATGCAGTACATCATTTATTTTAATTTGATTGTTGTGTACCACACATGGCAGTATGTAGTATACACAGACACCATTCGGTCATCTTCCATACCGCGCAATCTTGTAAGGGTTACAGGAGCCTATCCACGCCAAAAGGCAGACTCAACACTAGACTGATCACCCAGTCAGCCATAGGGCAAGTAAATACAGTATTTATTCATATTTATAAAGTATAAATAAAAGTATATCCTATAAAACTCCTATAAAGGCTGCTGCATCAATTTCACGGGGTAACACTGTGTGAGCTGAGATAAGCCAGATGCTGGACTGTGTATATTTAATTTTGCATGGTGAGTTCCACTTGTGAAATGTACAAAAGAAGAGCAAAATATATAGAAAATTAGAAATACAATCCTGGTCGTCTGTTATCATTCTGGAATGTGTCCAATTTAGTAATTAAATTTCAGCTAAGAAAACGTGACATAAATAAGATAACCATTAATAGTAATTTTGAAAGACTTTTGAAATACATTTGTATACCTCTTACAAAGTTTTCAGCTTCATAGTTAAAGCTAGCCAAGTACAAGAAAGAAAGATACATTAAAGCACAATTTCAGATGTGTATTGGGCGGCCCATGGGCCGAGCAGTTAGCGTTTCGGCCTCACAGTTCACTGTGTGGAGTCTGCATGTTCTTCCTGGGCTGCGTGTGTTTTCCGCCGGGTACTCCGGTTCCTCCCACACACCATAAACCAGGTGGGCAAACTTTTAGGCCCGGGGGCCACATTGACTTAAAAAAAATGTGATAGATGGGCCAGGTCAGAACAGAAGATAGGATACATATAAAAAAGTGCTTCCGTTAACAGTACATATGAAACATAGAGGGAAAAAAAGTACTTAAGTATTAACATACTCATCACTCATCAAAGTAAAAAGTGTAAAGTGCAAAGTCATTCAAAAGGAATGTATTAGGAAATATTAAAATGTCATTTTAAAAGATATAGAGGGGTTGTAAAACACCAAAAACAAATAAGAGTGGACAAAGCTACTGCCACTGGATTCTGCGTGACGGCGCCATTTTGGGGAAACATAATTAAAAAGTTAAAAAATAAAATAAAACATTTGGACAACATCTGCGGGCCGGATTAAAAGGCCTAGCGGGCCAGATGTGGCCCGCGGGCCTTAGTTTGCCCACCCTTGCCATAAACACTCTAGATTGTCCCCAGGTATGAGTGTGAGTGCGAATGATTGTCAGTCTCCTTGTGCCCTGCAATTGGCTGTCCACTGATTCAGGGTGTCCCTTACCTAGTCCCTGTACTTAACTTTGATAGGCATAAGTGATCCTTGGGAGGATGAGCGGTTTGGAAAATGAATGGAATGGAATTTATCTCAACGTTGCATTCCAAGGTCGAACTATTAACCATCAACATTCTCACAATGTTTGGTTGAAGTTTAGTTAAGCTTGGTTTTAATATATTTCTGAATGCAGTTATACAGTCCTAATCATAAAACAACTTTGATACATTGACTTTTAAAAATGACTAGTGTGTTACTTAAATTATAAAAATGTATCACTTTCAGTGGACAATAATATTAATGGGTCCACTAAGGCCTTGTTTCCCAACCACTGTGCCGCGGCACACTGGTGTGCCGTGAGCAATGGTCAGGTGTGCCGTGGGAAATTGCAAGAAGTCATACAATGTGATATTGAGAGAGAAAAATTAATATGAATATAAGGAGATTAAAATGGAACTATTACAAGGTTCAAATCAAAATATGATGGACGTTAAATTGTAGATTATACTATTATTTGATTCAAGTTGTGAAACAGTAATTTTGTTGCTTATTTTTCTCTAAGTCGAAACGGAAGTTGTCTGGTTTCTAGCGCATCAACTTTTGCCGACGTAAAGTCTGTGTGAGCACAATTTTTTTGCGTAATATTAGGAGATTTAAGTAATATTTGAAAAAATCATAAAATGATGCGATCAATAACTTTACTTGGTTATTTGCATCAATCAAACCGGAAGTTGTTCAGGGTCCACAGGCCAAATTACCGTGACATTAGGTCATTGTGAAAAATTAGATTTTGGAATAATTTTGGATGCGATTTCTGCTGATAAAACTTCGATGAGAATAACTATTATAAATATAGGCGACAAAGATTTTCGGATGGTGGTGTCCCTTGAGATGTTTTTCAATGCAAAAAGTGTGCCTCGGCTCAAAAAAGGTTGGGATACACTGCACTAAGGCACATGTTTGTGTGCAAGTCATAAAAATGATCATATATTCCTTGTTACAAGACATGATGTTATTTATAATCTGTATTCAATGAGTAAATATATGTTTATGAATCCTGAGGAATGTTATTTTGTTGGTTAGGTGACATCAATATGTGTTAATTTTAATTGACTGTTGCATGAAACATACACAAACTGCTACTAAAACAAATACTTTTATAAAATTTACAATATAGAAGAAAATATGTATGACCATGATTTTGAAAAAATAAAAGCTAATTTAGCTATGCTATAAATGCTAATTTCCTCTACATAAACACATAACGTTTGTAGTATGTAAACAGCCATTGATTCCAGTGATCAATGGAGACATCGCTAGAACAAAAGCTAAGCCTCTGTCATTTTTTCCTACAAATGATATGAAAATGGCCAATTATGGAAAAGAACAAAGAAGGTTGGCCCCGTGTTAGAGCCAAGGCTCATTGATGCCCCGGTGACTAGGCCAGCTATTCTCCCAAGGCCTACTTCTTGATTAAATGCATAATCCAGCACTCCCCATCCCCAATGATTTAGTATGCCTTTAAATCAGCTTGCGCACACATAAAAACCTCAAATAAAAATCACCAAGAAAAACCATTGCACTCTAACTGTTCTATTAAAATGATACCCAGCTCTAGCCTTTCTTCCCTGCAATACCGTTTATTCCACATGAATGCATGTCTTTTTTTTTCACAGGTATCCATATAAAATATTTAAAGTTTAAAATGTCACAGCTGAAACATCAAATGCAGGAGTCTCTTATTAATCAGTAAGGTTGGTGCTTTCCCTTTTAAGGTTATAACCCTTTGAAAGAGCAAAAATTACATTTTTGACCTTGAAGATGAGACAAACTCATAAACGTAAAATAATTTGCAGTTTAAAGGGGAAAGAGATATCAGTTGGCTCAGCTAGTAACGCTTTGGCTTGTCAGAGGGAGACCAAACAAGTCTCATTTTCACATTTACATCCGAGCTGTTACCATTAATTGGAAATCACACCCGGAGAATAGAAACAAAACTTAGAGAAAACATCAAAAAGGGGAAACTGTTCAACTTTCAAATCCACAGGGTCTTCTCTATTTTTCAACCTGTAAAACTTGAGCCTTTTTTTCTTGCAGTTTTATTAAATGGCGCATGACATTTTCATTACTCAAGGAAATTAAATTGACTAATTTTCTTACAAACCCCTGCACGTCTGCTATTTTAGGGAGGTGCAGAGAAGAGAGCAATTGTTCCACACCTACACATAAGGAAGGTACGTTCTCAGACTTTGATGCCTTATAAGAAATGTGTACTTTAATGAGGGTGTTTAGGTTGCAATCTTTTTCATAGTAATTACATTGTGATCCCCACGTGTGTGCAGATTTCTGCTCAATGACAGGAGAGCAACATAATAACCTTATTCAGTAATCTAATTGTGCCAAGGATTGCATTCAAGTTCACCAAAAATACAAATAATTCTCATTAGATATTGTGACAGGCAATTCTTCTGCATTGGCAATGAATGCAAAAAAAAAATGTTGAATCCTCTGTTTTCCTTAGTTTATTTTTTTTCTACTGCCCTTGAGATCCATGGTCCCATCACACAGCCGCTAGTTTGTTTACAACTGCTTAGCATCACGCTCAGGTGTCGCAGGCTATGACGCAAATCTTCGTTGACAGAAATGCTGAAATTTTATATTTATTTTTTACATTCTTAGAGCATTGGAAAACGTTAAGAATGTTCGTGTCAAAGTGAGGGCCCAGGGGCCGAATCTGGCCCGCCGCATCATTTTGTGTGGCCTGGGAAAGTAAATCATGAGTGCCGACTTTCTGTTTTAGGATCAAATTAAAATGAAGAGTATAGATGTATATTCAATTTCCTAATTTTCCACCTTTTAAATCAATAATTGTCCTTTTTTAATCCATTTTTCAGTGTTTTTGGTTCAAAAAATAATTTTGTAAAATCTAAAAATATATTTAACAAGAGCTAAAATAAACATTCTTTTAGATATATAAAAAAAATAATATTCAAGGCTTTTAATCCAGTTCTTTTAATCCATTTATTTAAAAAAAAATCAAAATATTATATCGCAAATGGTCCAGCCCACGTGAAATCAAGTTGACGTTAGAGTGGCTCGCGAACCAACCCGAGTCTGACAACCTTGCTCTACAGAAACCATATTAACACAAATAATATATCACTATCCCACATTTTCAAATATTTTTAAAAAAAGCTCCAGGTGACCACTAGGGCGGCGCTAAAGAGTCACATGCATCTCCAGAACATATGGTTGCCAACCGCCGTGCTAACCACTCAGCCAAATCATCTAAGTGATGTTTTAAGTTTAAAAAAAGATCCAAAATGGTAAAAAAAACAAACAAACAAATATTTCCTCCTAATTGAACTGAAAATGCGCTAAAGGAAGTACTTTACTTGTCACCCCAATATGTTCGTACTATGTCCTATACACCAATGTCAATATTGTGAGCCACAGGCTGAATAACATGTGATTGATGAAGGCACTAAATTAGGAAAAGTGAAAATGACAAGATTACTTTATTTTTACTTTCCCCATGAATAATTCCATAAAACCCCAAGACATATATGCTTACTAAAACACTCACCAATACAATTGTATTCACCATTATTTCCAAATTCCAAGTTAGCATTAGTTTTAAGTAATATATAGCATAGTATGAGGGAAATACCAATGTGATTTTGCCATATTGATAAAGGGAAGAATACAATTAGTGTTCCCCCAACATAAACTGTACATGTTAAATGGGCAAACTAATAGAGGATTAAAAAGTTTAAAAAAAAGGTCTCATATGGAGTTTTTGTTTTGCTGGGCAGCAATTTGTATGTACCTTGCACTCAAGCGAGCCTGTGCTATAATCACAAAAACAATCTTCTACAGATTGGCCATAATTAGAAAAGCTCCTCTCCAAACCAGCTCCATGTTAAGAGCATGATTGCAGCTGAATTGAGCAGTAATTTGTCCAATGTAGGGAGGGGAGAAGTCGCATGGATTAATGGCACTTTTATCAAGCCTGACTTACTTTCTCTCTTTAAAACAAACACACACATATGCACTAAAAAAGCATATCAGTTATAAAACTTTAGGAAAAGAAACAACAAAATATATTGGGTTTTTTTCCCTTAAAACCTGAAGGATCTATTACATATTGGACAAAATGAAATTATGTGCATTTTCACTTTTTTATAGAGCATCACTTGATAAACTTTATTTCTTGTGCTCAGCATATGCTGATGGAAATGGTTTAACCAGGATTCAAATGATCTTTTTTGATAGCTATTGCTATCTGTTTCTAGTACAGCTTGGTGATCATAGACTATATAGTGTGACATCTATTTATAGAACTGAAAGCCTAATTTTTTTTATTGAGGAAAGGTTCTGCAAACTGCTTTCCACTCAAATGGCAGCTTCATATCAGTAAATTCCGCAAACTCAATGAGATGCACTTAAAGGATGGTACCCTGAACTGAAAAGTGCAATGATGACAAGCATTATATTTTATGAAAAACCCAGACAGAACCGAAATTCAACCCAAAGCACATCTATCTGTACACAGTCGCTTCTATCAACGCAAGGAAATCTATCTAAAAACAGTTACCGTATTTTCACGACTATAAGGCGCACCGCAGTAAAAGGCGCACCCTCAATGAATGACTTTTTTCCCATATATAAGGCGCACTGTATTATAAGGTGCACTGTCTATTTTGGAGAAAATGTTAGACTTTTAAGTGCGCCTTATAGTCGTTCAAATACGGTAATTGCTATTGACTTCCAGGTATGAAGCACTCACTCCACAGTCACCTCTAGAGCCAGCCATTGTTGATGTTTGGGATTTTTTTGTATAAAATCTTGCAGTGG
This sequence comes from Stigmatopora nigra, assembly GCF_051989575.1. NCBI lineage: Eukaryota > Metazoa > Chordata > Actinopteri > Syngnathiformes > Syngnathidae > Stigmatopora > Stigmatopora nigra. The sequence continues at coordinate 5,302,776 of NC_135508.1, read as the reverse complement.
GGGAGGAGCTGTATGATGGAAGATTTTGTAAACTAAAATGCCATCTGCATATTTAACAGTATTGTTTCAGTTCAGGCGTTTGTGTTTTTTTAATATCCGACGGTGGTGGTTTTTCGATTTTGGTTTTCAGTTTTTTCCATATATAAGGCGCACTGGATTATAAGGCGCACTGTCAATTTTGGAGAAAAATGTAAGACTTTTAAGTGCGCCTTATAGTCGTGAAAATACGGTAATACTATTAAATCCAAATTCCAACATACGCATGGAGAGTTAAGAAGAAGCATCTGGGGTAAAATTACATTTAAACAAACATGAAATATTGCTGAAAGATGCTAAAATCCCTGAAGAGCACCAAAAGATAGGGGCTTTAAGGGGCTTTAGTCACCCTCTTATATTTATTATTTATTTATTAATGAGAAATGTTTAAGAAAAGTTTTTTTGCAATTCTGTTCTGATCCTGGTCCAACTCTATTAATGAACACCCATTGGTGTTTTAGTACTACTGCACACATAGAGAGCAATGTTTCAATGTTACTATCTAATTTGAAAATTAAGTCCCTTAAGAAAATCTTTCCCCTCTTCTCCTCTTAAGAGATTTTTCTTTTTTGTTGTTGTCCCCTATAAAGCTGTGAAACGTATAAAAGCAGCTGAATGAAAGACAGTACAATAGCTTGATGGAACAAAGGCAGAAAGACTGAGGAGAAAACAGTGTGAAAATGGCATCATCTCTATACTTAATGAAACAGCATCCTTTCATTTTTACCCCCCCCTAGTAATTATAATAAAGATGGAAAAACATAATAAATGTCTCCCTTCCCCCACCTGCTAACAGTAATTATAATAGACTCAACAATAAATAGTAAAGCAGCACAGAGCTGCATCTTGGGAATTCTCAGGGGTCTGTGGATTAGCTTGAAAAGCCTGAATGATTAAAATACACTAATTAAAATTTTGCGTTCCATGGTAACTTGTCTTCCAAGGCCCCTTGTGCTGGCAAAATGGGAATAAATGTGACAAAAGCGTAAACTCATTTGGACCTGAAGAAATAAACAAGACTAATCAACTCTATGTAAGTTCCATGAAAAGCTACTTTGTGACCTTTTCTCACGCACTAATATGACTGAGGTTCAAATATTTGAACATGTGTCTTCACGTCCCACCCTAGTTGGAAAGTACATGCTTCCACCAGTCTGTGAAAATGACAAAACTTTGTCTTAACTGATCCTTGTTCTTAGACATGCTGATCTTGATTTACATGGGTGTTGCGTGATAATTGGGTCCATTATCTTAATGCATAGTTGAGATTGTGCTTAGTGCGTTTTGAAAAGCACACCCTGATTTTTTTAGGTATTCAAACAAAGACTTTCACTTAAAACACTTTCAAAATGTTGGTAGTACCAAGAAGCCAACATTCCCAGCTTTGAAAAGTAATTACCTTAAACCACTGCTAACTACCCCTTAACCTATTTGTTTTTCTTGAAAATTAACAGAGTAATGGGTGAGGTTGAGACCAATGTTCCCTCTAATTTTTCGTGGGTGTGGGCAGAAAGACAACCTCCCTGAACGCACTGAGTACCAGTGTGTGTGACATCATCATTGCTCGCTATGGGCACACCCATATCACACCTGCCATAAGCAGGTGCATGTCAATGTTCCCTCTAATTTTTCATGTAAAACATGCTGTAAAACACGAAAACATAAGAGTGGACAGAGCTACTGCCACTGGCTGCCGCGTAAAGGGTGCCATTATGGGGAAAGAAGTAAAAAAATTAAAAAGTTTGGATTTTATTTACTGCGCGCCATATGATTGCTGCTGCGCAAAGAAGACGAGAGTAGTGTGCAATTGCGCAGCTTAGAGGGAACATTGGTTGAGACAGTGCACCGAGAAGGCCGCAGAATCAGGCAAGCAGAGTAATGTAAGCTGTATCACAGGCATCTACTGGGCATACACATACGCGGCCCTATCTTCTGCCGAAGTGCAAATTAGACACAGTTGATTAAAGTATTGAGTCATTTCACAGTTGATGTTAAGGGAATTAAAAAAAGGAGGAGTGTAATATGCAAAAACATATTTGTAAGCATGAACAAAAAAGCGAAAGCGGGAAAAAGGGGATGAGATTGAAAGACTGGGCGCCCCTGAATTTGAACAATGAACTCATTTCTCATTGATATTTATTACCTTTGACAAATATGCCCTTTTTCAAAAGGACAACTTGCAGGACAAACACCTCGACCGGCACAACAGCAAATTATTGGCAATCTGTCATTCAACAAAGCATTGTAGTACTATGCTCCATAATCTACAAAAAATGTCAACTGTTTTACATTTCAAAGAATAATATATATTGTAGATGTATAAAGTGAGACGCACTGGTGTTATAAAACTTCTGCTTCCAATACAACAAAAGGAAATTAACACTCAAGAGTTACCGTGGTAACCTAATTGCATCGCGACACTGCACACAGGAGCCAAAGTAACTGAATTTTGATGAAAAGGCAGAGATAATTTACAGCATTGAGAAATTGGTTGCTGTGGCGACGCGTTAATTACATCTCAAATTAACAATGCAAGTGTAGTGAAATTAAATATAAATCATATTTTCTGCATAAATTACAGGGGTTGATTAGTGCTGGAGCCAGGAGAGAGAGGTTGAGATTTCAAGGGCCTGTCACATCCCCCCTCCTGCCTCCCTACTTTCCCTCCCTCCCTCCCTTCCGTTCTTCCTCCCTCGCTCTTTCCATCTTTGCATCTTCCGCTTTTTCTCGCTGACATTGCCTTCTTTGACATGGGTACCTTTCTTGAATAGTGAGAGCATTTTTGGTACACTGCAGGACACAAGTAGATCTATACCAGGTTGAAATATTGGCTAATTAAATCTTTTTTTTTTCTCAGTCAGCTGGTTTAACAAAGTGGTCTGTAAAGAGACCATAATGATGTAAAAGTGTTGCTTCTAAATACAAGAAAATATGTTTCAAGTGCTAAAAACATGGGCAAAAGCTGCAAACGCTTGAACACAACATCTCTAACCTAAAGCCAAAAACTTTTTTGTGGCTTTTTATCAGCATTTTTTAGGCGGGTCTTAAATTCAACCAGGTATTCTGCTTTCTGGCCTGTGCCTACCAGTATATAAAAGTGTCACCAGTGGCTAGTCCTTGTTATTTAGTTGATTTTCCATTTTAGCAAGGCCTAACACCACAATGTATTTAATATGCACATTTCCTGGGTTCCAAAAGAACATTAAACAGCATTATTATTATTTTTAAACTACCGGACAATGAGATTTTTTTTAAAATGCCTACATAAAGAGCCACACAGATTATCGCATTACTTATAGTAGTATCTGCATATTCTCAGCCTGATAGTTTTTATTTCAAAACTGGTCTTTCAGTGCCACACTATTGATTGAAATAACGTATGTTTAATAATATTAATGATAATCGGACATAGTTGGGCCAGGGGTGGGCAAACCGGTCCTCGAGGGCCGCGGTGGGTGCAGGTTTTTGTTCCAACCGATCAGGAACAGACATGTTGACCAATGAGATTTGTGTAGAAAACAAGAATACCTGACAGCAATCCACTGATTGCAATTGTAAAACATCAGATTGGTTAAAAGGTGTCTTCTTTCTGGGTTGGAATGAAAACCTGCACCCACTGCGGCCCTTTGTTGATTTTCCATTTCAGTAAGGCCTAACACCACAATGTGTTTAATATGCACATTTCCTGGGTTCCACAACGCATTAGACAGCATTATTAAATTTCTTAAACTACCAGACAATGAGAAGATTTAAAAAAAATGCCTACATAAAGAGCCACACAGATTATCACATTACCTATAGTAGTATCTGCAAATTCTCAGCCAAATAGTTTTTATTTTAAGACTGGTTCTTCAGTGCCACACTATCGATGGGAAATAACGCATGTTTTATAATAATAATGAAAATTGGACGTAGTTGACATGTTGAGTCTTGAATTCAACCAGGTATTCTACTTTCTGACCTGTCCCTACCAGTATATAAAAGTATCACCAGTGGCTAGTCCTTGTTATTTAGTTGATTTTCCATTTCAGCAAGGCCTAACACCACAATGTGTTTAATATCCACATTTCCTGGGTTCCACAACGCATTAGACAGAATTATTAAATTTCTTAAACTACCAGACAATGAGAAGATTTTAAAAAAATGCCTACATAAAGAGCTACACAGATTATCACATTACCTATAGTAGTATCTGCGAATTCTCAGCCAAATAGTTTTTATTTTAAGACTGGTCCTCCAGTGCCACATTATAGATTGAAATAACATGTGTTTAATAATAATAATGATAATTGGACGTAGTTGACATGTTGAGTCTTGAATTCAACCAGGTATTCTACTTTCTGACCTGTCCCTACCAGTATATAAAAGTATCACCAGTGGCTATTGTTATTTAATTGATTTTCCATTTCAGCAAGGCCTAACATGCCCATTTTCTGGCTTCCTCAATGCATTAAACAGCATTAGTTTTTAAAAAAATTAAACTACCAGACAATGAGGAGATTTAACAAAAAATAATGCCTACATAAAGAGCCACACAGATTATTGCATTACTTGCAGTAGTATCTGCATTTTCTCAGCCTGATAGTTTTTATTCTAAGACTGGTTCTTTAGTGCCACACTATCGATGGGAAATAACGCATGTTTAATAATAATATTGATAATCGGACATAGTTGACATGTTGATAGTTATATTACATGTTGAAGTTTTCTCATTTTTATTCTATTCTACTAGCAATTTGCGAATAATAAGTATTTCTATGTGATATAGTAACAATACGCCGCCTAATGGTGTAGGGGTACACTCGGTGTGGGCAGGTACGGGCTCAATTCCCGCTAGTGGCGGTATGATTGTGAGTGCAGATGGTTGTCTGTCTCTCTGTGTGTCCAATGACAGACTAGGGCCAGTCTACGCTTAAATTTTTCTTAATCTGCCTAAAAAAACTTTCAAAAATCATCCCAAAAGATTTTCTGTCTATAGCTCAGATTGGGTAATCCCTTAATCTTAGCTTGTGTCCATATTTTCCGCACTTATCTTCAAACAGATTTCATGTATTTAAAATAAAATGGCTTTACAGTACCTTAAAGCATCACAAACAAGCCTCAGGAGACAACTCTGAGAGGGAGGAGAAAGGCTTACAGGGTGCTGTGCAGGGAGACTAAAGCGAACACAAACACTCCAGCAACAGGAACCAACTTGAGTCGCTTAAATTATTCATATACCAGATGGATACGTTTCCGTATGATTCACTCTAAAACCATAGCCAATTCCACTTTGCAATGCTTTTCCTCCAGTCAATGGACGATGCACAGAATTAAGATAGCTATCACTCCATCTAAATTGTTTCATGTCTGATTCATATCATCTGTGAAGAGTGGAAACCTCTTGACAACACAATCTCACGCTTGTTCTATTCCACAGGCACAATTCAGAGAGAACATGTTCATGTTCCTCCATCTTCAAAGACGCAAAAACTGCTACGACCTTGTCTGAAGGCTATTATACAAATGAGAGGTTCCTTAGAGACACATGTCATGTATATAACTGACTACATCTCACAGACTTGATGAGTGACTGGAGAAAGCCCAAAGGTGATGAGATTTCAGAGAGAAAGTACAATAAATGTAATCCTTAAACAGTGATTCACAACCCGGGTGTCATGGTCCAAGGACGTGCAGTTTTTTTTTTCTTTAAAGTACTATTTAAATACAAATTATTTGCCAGAAAGGCGGCTAAGTGGTTAGCGCTTCGGCCTCACAGTTCTGGGGTCGAGAATTTGATCCCAGGTCTGTTCTTATCGTCTGGAGTTTGCATGTTCTCCCTGGGGTTTTGTGGGTTTTCTCTGGGCTCTCCGATTTCCTCCCACATCCCAAAAACATGCAGAATAGGCTGGTTGAACACTCTAAATTCCCCTAGGTATGAGTGTGAATGGTTGTCTGTCTCAACTTGAGGTTGACTGGCCACCGATTCAGAGTGTCCGCTACCTGGTACCGGTAGTCAGCTGGAATAGACTTGACCAGTGGTGATTTTAAAAGGATAATTTTTGTAATACAGGATGAATGCAGGATGCAATACAATGCGCGAAAACGGGGAAGACATCTTAGAGTGGACCCAAGAATATCTATACAAGGACAATGTAAGAGTAATAGGTCGCAAATTGCTTCTAACACTTCAAAACAGACTCAATATTTTATATTGGACTGTAGCTCCATCCACTCTTGCTCATTTTGTGTTTTTGCTGATTTACTGTCTTAATGATTTGATTTGGTGATTCTTAATGATCCCATTTACTTTGATTTGCTTTGTACTTTGTCCTTTTGCTTTGTCGTTCTGCAGCCTTTGCGACTGTCTAACTTATAACTATACCTTTTCCTGTTTCTGCATTCTCACCCTCTTGCTACTATCACAATGAAATTTCCTGAATACGGGATGAATAAAGCTATCCAATCCAATCACATATAAAGTTTCTTTTACAATGCATATCCAGTGTAGACATTTGCAACAAATAAATATAGCCACAGAACTGATTTCAAGTAGATGAAACAAATCCTAGAAAAACAGAAATATACTATCCACCTTGTTCTAACTTCTCTATTTTTGTACCGATCATGCCCTGCCTGCCTCTTTTCTAAGAAAAGAACTTCCTGTGCTATACAAGAAGGTTGGGATGACCTCAGTCCCTTAGGCGCTCCCCTTCCATACTCATCCATTTGTGAAAGAAGATGACGACTTTTAAAAGGACAAGATATCATTAAGAGAGTAAGTATGCTTTCCAGTGGTCTTTTTTGCACCACCCCCCTCTGGAAGTAATTCTGATGCATTTATACAGAACTGAAGTGCCTAAGAGTGGGAGGGGCTGTGGTTTAATGGTCCAATAATGTAATGGCAAAGCACAGTTGTCCTCCCAAGATGGTACAAAAAAAGTAACACACTAAGGCTGACCACTTTGATGATTTAAAAGGCAGTTAAAAAGGTGATGAAAAAAAGATGTGCTGGGGCATCCTGATAGCCAAACAGTTGAGGCCCATACCACATGGCAGTGGCAACACAGGTCCACTTTAGGCCAGGGACCTTTATTTTATGTCAAACTATTCCCCTAACTTTGTGTCTACCTTCATAATACATGCAATCAAATGACAGTAAAATACCAAATGAACAATAAAAAAGGAATGCACTTCAAGTGGCTTAATTAATTCCCAAAGATGTAATGAATGTCTATATAGTGAGACTTCTAGTTGTAATAAAAACACTATACACGTAAATTCTTTTAAAAGACTCTGTGTAGCCATATATGAATTTTGTAGAAATTCATATTAAAAAGGTAAGTACATTTCCAAAGGAGACTAATTTTTAACATTAACCTTGGTCCACAAGTACAACCTATTTGCAATTACTGCTACACCCCCATTCTGAGGTTAAGTAGTTCAGAAAATTAAGGAATGAATACATGCAATGGTAAAATGTAAAATATGTGTTACAGTATCTTAAACGTACGTCTTAATTTTATGTTATTTTTTTAAAAAGCTCACAAAATACCCATGAGAACAACCACAAATGCCATTTAGAGTAACATGGAAAGTATAAATTGTATAATGACATTTAGGTGGAGGATATTTTAAGACAAAAAGTCAATAAAACCAGTCAGAGTGTCTCCCCTCAAGTTAAAACTGTCCCTTTGACATTTTTCCTTTCTTTCTGACATCAAAGCAGCTCTTGTAAGAATTACATTTCAGTTATTCATTAAACAGCCCTAATATTTCAAAGGACATTAAAAAATATGTTTTTTGGAACTACTTCTTACAAGCTTATAAATTGTTAAGCTTAGATTTTCCATTCTAAAAGTCATATCAAACGAGTTGTAGTTGTTGTTTTGATTATATCTTTACAAAAGATGTCTAACCCTCCACCAATCTGCCAAATCCAAGATCTGTTATTTATCTTCATTCCGTTTGCCAAAGCTCAGTAATGTGTAGGCCACATCGATGAAGACAGCAATAACTTTTAGAAACTGTCTTAATGAACCATTTTGCCAATGGAAACCTGAAGCATTTCTAGGAAAAAGCACGTTTTTCTAACAATCTAAGCATGGTAGAAGCTCTAGCATTGTTCTTATGGTGAATATGGCATTACAGTGTTCCCTCGCTACTTCGCGCTTCAGCTACCGCGGACTCAGAGCTTCGCAGATTTTTTTCAGGAAAAATAAAAATAAAAAATTTAAAGATATTAAGTTAAAATTATAAATTACATCATTTTACAAGAGGTGGAAACAAAATATTCAATAAGAATTAGTAATTGCATCAAAAAAGGCCAAAGAAATGGTCAATAACATGGTGAGAGTTCAGGAATCGCATTGATGATGTCATGGTTGTTAACAGGCGCATCTTCACCGTCCAAAAAAACAATGTTCACAACTCCCAATAACGATGTTTCTTACATGCAAAAAAACTGGAGAAGATCCTCCATCCGGACTACTATGATGTTTTTGCTTGGCGGTGCTTTTGTGCACGTGTTATACGTTTCTTTAAGCATTTTTGAAGGGGCACCCTACTTGGCGGAAATGCACTTATTGCGGGTGTTCCTGGTCCCCATTAACCGCAATAACCGAGGGAACACTGTATTTTGGGCCTACTATCTTAATATTACTGCAACTGGAAACTCACCTACACTTAAATATCCCTTTACCATGTGATCATGTTCTCTAAATGTCACAAAGCCAAGAGATAAAAAGCATCATATCTTTCCAACAAGTTTAAGTAAAGCCCACAGGATGATGCTGGTTCTCCCAGGGGAGCCAATAGCTTGATAGCTTTGAAATAGGAAGGTTGGGGCGGAATTTCAGGGGGGTTGCTCAGCATGGTAGATCCTGTATGGTACACAGCTGAGCTTATTTTTTTTTAAATTTTATTATTTAACGGATAGTCAGATAGCCTAAAACCAAAGGATCAGCATTATTGTCATGTTTGTTATAAAAAGGTTATGGTTCATTAATACAATGTTATTAGGTAACATCAATGATTAAAAGTGCATCAATTTGCATACATTTGGGAAAGATAATCCCGATGGAATAGGTATCATATTACGTTTGCAAGGTTTCTGAATTTATGAAAATAGAGCTTTTTCACATGAATGACGGAAATTACATCAGACTGCTTGAAGGTTCTTCCGGCATAATTTAATTTCAGTTGAAGGTTACTTACTCATTGTCGTCATTATCGTTAACAGAAGAAGGCAAAAAAAGCAGTGTTTGTTTGCAACTTCACTGGATAACATTTGGTAGTATAGACAACAACCATCCAATTACTTAATTTGTACACATCTATTTACCAACAGCAGTGTTTGCAGCTTGTCTCAGTGTCTTTGACTTAAAGTGTACAAACAGACCTATTACATAAACTGTTGGTTTTTTTTTCCAAGGCTGTAGTTACAGGAAAAAGCTCTCCAAAGGTAGTACAGTGTTCCCTCGCTACTTCGCGGTTCAGCTACCGCAGACTCAGAGCTTCGCGGATTTTTGGGGGGTAAAAAAAATACAAATATTACATTGAAACAACATACTTTACAGTTTTTTGTTATAACATAAATTTCACTCTCTCTACCCGTATTCTATATGGTGTACTGTATACAGGGTGGTAAAAATTTAAAAATAATAATTTAATTTTTTTTTTTTAAATAAAAAATATTTGAATTAAATTCAAATTAAGCATTTTTGAAGGGGAATCCCTACTTCGCGGAAGTTCACTTATCGCGGGTGGTCCTGGTCCCCATTAACCGCGATAACCAAGGAAACACTGTATTCAGCCAGGCATTCTCATGTTTTTAACGATAATGAACATGAAAATAGTTGTGCATTTGGAAACTGTTACAATATGTTTAGCTTTAAGTGGGGATCATAAGTTAAAAGAACATATGAATAATTCTTTACAGAGAGTCAACCAAGTTTTAACTATTTTTTGGCTGGATTTAATGTTGATGTCTGATTAAAAAAGAAAGGAATAAATAACTATGAAATTAAAGGTAAACCCATCAACATGTTACATATAGCCAGACAGGTGGTCAGACAACTATCTAATGGGCTACTTTGAAGAACTGCATCATGGTTGATAGAACAGCATATCTCCCCAAGGCCGTTCAAAATCTTATAATATTGTATTGTAATGCAAATGGAGTAATTGGCATCCGAATTGGAGTGAAATGTGTGACATTGGGAGTAGCATGGTAAGTATTATAAATCCTCAACATATTATTAACTGCAGCGTATCAACATATAATACATATTAAATGTACCTCAGTTAATGAAAACTACATTCCTAATTCTCACAATATAGTATTGTCTTTATCAACACAACACAAATCATCACAAGTCTCACTACATTGGACCCTACTAGACACATACCAAAAGATGAACTGTTCAAAGGTAATAGAGTGCTAGAAACTTGACACTCCCATTAGACCTACTGGAAAAGTGCAGTATTTGATCAGAGCTGGAAATAGAGAAGAAATACACTGCAACTAGATCCCAAATGACTTATTTTCATACAGGCTCTCAGCTTTAGGAGTCACACAGACTTAATCAAGCTCTCAGATTTTCATTTTATCACGGAAAATAGACTGGGCAAAAATAAAATCAGTAGGTTTTGCCCTAATGGAGCAAAGTAATGGTGAGGTGAAACGGACACAACACATTTTGTCCATAGTAATACTATCAAAATAAAAGCATATTCACTTCTGGAGTTTTTAGTGAATCAATTCAAACTGAATATTGGCTTTTTCCACTGCCTTTATTTCATCATGTGTCCAACAAATACAGCACTTTGGCAGTAGCCTGTCACCTTGGGTGAGACCAACAGAGTTTTTCCACCCTCTCCAGTTACAGTATTCTCTAACCCATACTGAACTTCGACTGGCAACCTATAACTCTAGTTTTATTTCCGCACTTTATACATTAGAGGTACATTACGGACAACCACTAGATAGGATCAGTCGACTTTTACATCCAGGTGTTACATTGCAAGGTTAGGTCATTTAGATGGCTATGACCTTTGATAGCTCCATCTTCAATGAAAATGATATGGTGATCTCCCCATTGACATGCACAGATGCCCTTGTGCTTCACATCCCAGACTGTAGCAATAAGGCTGGAGTAATTCACGTGGGAGACATTATGGAAATATCCATTGGAGAATTAAAAATTATAATTAAAAGGTGTTCTCTGCTAGGGAGGGTGTGTTTGTGGATTTGGTCCAGAAACTAAAAGGGAGTTGTTCAAAGAAAACTAAGAAAAGTTTTGGGCCAATTGACCAACCCGAGCTCCTGTCCAACCACCACTGTCCATCATTGGAAATGCTTTACTTTGAAAGATATAATTATATCAAACAAAGTAAAAGTAGTACTTAAGTATGCACTCAGCTAGTTAATCTGAAGAAAACAGATTTTAAATTGTGTATGCCCATTAGCCCTAAGACGTTTTGAAGACTTATCTTCAATGTAAATCATGAATAAAATGATTCCATGATGAGAGAAATGTTACAACTGTTTGGCACTTCATTTAATCCTAATTGCAAAACAACAAGCGTGATAAACTGAGGACCAGAGTGGGTAAAACGTATAATTGGCAATACACCATTTGCAGACTATACAAATGTAGACAACCATTTTTTTTAAGTTAAACGTAAAAGTTGCATGATGAAGCATTAATTTGAATATCTGACTATAGCACCAAAAGACATGTACAGTGTTCCCTCGGTTATCGCGGTTAATGGGGACCGGGATCCCCCGCAATGGCTGCATTTCCACGAAGTAGGCGTGCCCCTTCAAAAATGCTTAAAGAAACATATAACACGTGAACAAAAGCACCACCAAGCAAAAACATCATAGTGGTCCGGATGGAGGATCTTCTGCAGTTTTTTTGCACGTAAGAAACATCGTTATTGGGAATAGTGAACTTTGTTTATTTTGGGCGGTGAAGATGCACCTGTAAACAGCCATGACGTCATCAATGCGATTCCTGAATTCTCACCATGTTATTGACCATTTCTTTGGCCTTTTTTGATGCAATTACTAATTCTTATTAAATATTTTGTTGCCACCTCTTGTAAAATGATGTAATTTATAATTTTAACTTAATATCTTTAATTTTTTTTCCTGAAAAAAAACTGCGAAGCTCTGAGTCCGCGATAGCTGAAGCGCGAAGTAGCGAGGGAACACTGTACAGTATTGGAAGTAGACATATGCTTGCTTTGAAAGTACTGAAGTCACAAGTTAAAGCAGATCCAAAGAGTGTCATAGGGATCACAGACAGAGATAGACTAGGCGAAGCTGGTTGCCAGGGTCAGGGCACCAGCCACCGGGACGGTAGCTTCTCTAGTCGCCCCTGGCGACCATCACATTGGCATGCTCCGGAACAGACAGGCCTGCTTGCACAACAGATGGAACTAATGATGCGAAACAAAAAAGATCATCTCACCGTAGTCCTCCAGGAAGCCACAAAGAAAGCCTCAGAAGTTTGAATGATGGGATCAGTGGATGTGTATTGTTTTCTCTAGCAGTTTTTTTATAAACAAGAAAAGAAAAATCTTTTGTAGAAAATGATGCAGGAAAACATAATGTTACCCAGATGTATTAGTGTGCTGGGGACTATCATTAGATTAGTTATATGAGTGAATGTCATGGAAAAATAGTGACAGTTAACTGATTTACATTTCAATTAATATTTACACTCTCCCTGAAAAAGACACCCAGACCGGCCCTGGATACGGTGATCAATTTTCTGTACATGAAAATCACTGAGGACACTGAGGTTGGACAACAATAAATTATAGTATATCCCAGAGCTTCCTCATTTGGAATAAAAAATAATCTAGCTAAAAGTGAAATTGAAAATGAAATATTTAAATTACATGTATTGCCTGTTTGGTTTCATCTTTATGTTTGTCAGTCAAGCATCGAGTCCGGTAGAGTAAAAAGAAAATATAAAGCACAGGTGCATGTGTCCTGAATTGAAAAAAAATACTAATATAATAATTAAAAAATAAAAGAAATAAAAAAAATACATAAATAGAAAATAAAAGAAATAAAAATATAAAAAATAAGTAAATAGAAAATAAAAGAAATAAAAATATAAAAAATACATAAATAGAAAATAAAAGAAATAAAAATATAAAAAATACATAAATAGAAAATAAAAGTAATAAAAATATAAAAAATACATAAATAAAACATACATAAATAAAAATAAAAAATATATATATGAAATTAAAACAGATCAAATTGATCAAAGAATATTTACATATCCTGTGAGATAGGATTCTATTTAGAGGTCATCTCCTATGAGCCTCTGCAAAGAATGATATAATGTTGTTTTGTCAAGCACACTCAATTGAAAGCAATCTGTTTTCTAAGTCAGGCAGTCATCACGACGAATAGAAGCGTTCTCAACAAAGTGTGTGAAAACACAAGAGACCCAAACACCTTGGGATAGGATTTAACCGGGATGGTGCCTCATCCATCCCATCCAGTTGAAGAGTAAGTATCCCTGGGAAAAGTTCAGCTTCCACACTGACACAAACAGCAGCGCTGCATTACAGTCAGGTTAGCAGAGATAACCCTATCAGCATGATCCCCAGGGCCAAAAAATGCAAGCCTTACTGGCAAGTAAAGCTACAGTGCCTTGACTCCTTGGCATATTAGCTCTTAGATTACAATGACCTTCATTATATCAACTACCCTTATTACAACAAGTGCAAGGCGTCCCTCCTTTGGGTAAACCACAGTGGGGGGAAAGCATCAAGGAAAGTAGGGAAAATCACGATAGGGCGAATTCAATGGAGAATAGCACAGCTCTTAAATTAAATGTAAACTATCACGCTAAATGCAAATTATGGCCTTATGATGGATATGCGAGGGTGACTAGACATCCAAATATTTTTTTAATATTATCTATTCAGACTAAAAAAACAGTAGGCTCGAGGAGAACTTGCAAACTCCACACAGGAGGACCAAACTGGATTTGAACCCAAGACCCCAGAGCTGTGAGGCCGACACGCTAACCACTCGTTCAACCGGGCCGCCGAGTGGAACATTATCTTCGCTGATTCAAGACATCCTGTACAGCATTCCAATCATGCCTGTTTGCATTTTCTTAGAGGAATACACTTCCTCTCACATTCCAAAAATATATATATATCTGTCCATTGTTGCTACCACTTCACCTCACAAGGGTTTCAGGTTTTAATTGAACGTTTCCCTTCTGACCTCAGGCAAGAGACTAGGTACACCCTGAACTGGTCGCCAAACTCTAAATTGACTGCTGTGTTTGAGTGTGAATATGTGCTAATCTTGTTAAACATGTCCTGCTGGCGACCAGTTTGGGGTCTATCTCACCAGCTCAGCTAGGAAAGGTGCAACACACTAGGAGAGCCAACACAGTGGTACCTCGAGATACGAGCTCAATGCGTTCCGGGACTCAGCTTGTATGTCGATGTACTCGTACCTCAAATGAACGTTTTCCATATAAATGAACTAAAAACTCTATGAAAAAAGACCAAAAACAGGATATCGGATTGGAAAAACATTTGTATTTGTTCTAATCCGCCATCTATTAACAAAATAACAAAATTAAGTGGTTTAATAGTATCTTAAGATAATTTTAACATAACTATTTCAGTATAGAAAAGCACAATTCCTCCTGAAAATGTACACAATATTGACAGTTACAATTCTGAGAAACGTATATTTTACCATGATGCCAAATCAAACTCCAGCAGCTAGTGAGCCAATCAAAGTCTGCCAGCCATTGCCAAATAACCCCCATCTCCTTCACAATATCAAAAGCCTTTCTGATGGCGCCAATGTCTGGTTGGTTGGTTGTCAGACTCCAAGATCCAACATCGCTTCAGCTCACAGTCTTAGCTAGATCACATTTGCCTTTTGGCCTTTTGACGAAAGGTGTCGGCATCCTTTGTCTAGCCACCAGTAGATTATACAACCCTGCAAAACCAATTCCCCATCAAAAAACACTGGCCTTCGCTGCTATCTATCCTGGCTTTGAAGGAACATTATAAAAATGGCCAATTTCTCAGCTTGTTCTGTATGTTACATTCGGGTCCTACAACAACCATACCTGGTGCCAAAGCCCCATCAATAAGCTAGTCTATCGTCAATTCTCAGTCTTTTGGTGGGATTACCAACTTGGAAACAACAATTATGATAGTAATTTTGACAAGGAATTTCTGAATATGATAGAGTAAAAAAAAGAAAATAAAGGTTAGGCTATATTGTCAATGTCAGTTTAGTAAAACAAAAAATAAAACTGTAACTTAATTGTTGATTTATAATCTGCACCAGTGCCAAAAACAAGTCCCACGGCAAAGCAAACAGGCACCTGCTGAATGCTCTCTGCTCATGGGTTTTCATGTCTTAATTAATCTAGGCCTTGGGGTATCATGACTGGTGCATGCTGCCTGTGTGCTTGCTGGAGACAATTATGTTGTTCCACAAAACAGAGGGGCAGGTTCAAACCATAGCAGAGCAACCAGTACTTCACATATGAGACTCTAAAAAAAACAAATGTCATTGTTTTAATAATTCTGGATACTTTTTAGATGAATTATTTGATTGATTAAGTCTATAGAAAACATTTTTATTGTATGTAAAGTTTCTGTAAAAGGGAAGATGTGTTAAAACTTTAAGGGTGTACTACGGAGGGCGGAATCAACTTTGAGTATTGCTCGTAAATTCCTAAACTCTGAAGTAGTAATTTATCACTATCGTGCTTTTCCACACAGGTGCCAGAGGAAATGCTCCATCGTCACGTAAAATTAAGAATTACAATTTTTTTTGTTTGCCTGTTTTCTATGAACCCAAGACCTCTGAACTGTGAGGCAAAAATGCAAATCGTTCCGTCATCGTTTCGCCTTTAAATAGACAGATTCATGTAAATTTGTGTTGAAACTCCAATGGGGGGCATTTCAATTATTGTTAATTAACAGTTTTAAATAACCATGGTAATGAATGAGTCTTTATCAAATGAAATAATTACAATTGCTTATTACATTCTCAATTAAGTCAGCATCACAATGACTTAATTATCAATTATTAAAAGTTGATACTTTTCATGATGTTGCTCACTTGTAATGGAGCTGTTGGAGTGAGCACAACAAAAGAGAATGTGGACTAACAAATGTCAAAAGTCCCTCACAAATTCATATGAAACTGACCCTATCGACAGGTGGCATGATAGAAAAGTGGTAAATGGTAAGGAAAAATGATTGAACACTGTGACCAGCAGCAGCTGTCTCTCTCAATATAGTTGTCATTCTTATATATATATATATTCTTCAGAAAGAGCACTACAAGTTTGTTTAAAACACTTCTGGTAACACAACTTATAATGGCCCATATTTCTTGTTTCGTAAAATTACATTAAAATGCTCATACAGTAATACCTTGACACACAAGTGCCCCGACATACTAGCAATTTGAGATACGAGTGATATTTCGAGCAAATGTTTACTTTGAGATACGAGTGATATTTCGAGCAAATGTTTACCTTGAGATTCAAGTAATATTTTGGGCAAATGTTCACTTTGAGATGCGAGTGATATTTCGGGCAAATATTCAACTTGAGATGCGAGACAAATTTTGATATATGAGCATACAGCCTACGCAGGAGGCTGTTTATGAGAACATCATCTCGCCACCACTAGTTATTTGTTACTCTGTTAATAGATTAGTACAAATAAAAATCTTTTTCCATTCCAATATTCTGTTGAGGATGTTTTTCAGAGTGTTGGAATGAATTAATTTGTTTTTAGTTCATTTCTATGGGTTGATTTGAGATATGAGTAAATCGACATACGACCTCAGTCCTGGGAATGCATTGAGCTCTTATATCAAGGTACCACTGTACTTATGATAGCGTTGCAATGCCGGAAAATTGACCATTGTGTAGTTTAGATGATACCGTCTACAGGCGTAGATCTGCTCGTGTGTGTCACCGCTGAAGAATGCTGTGAACATTGGTTACAGTATAACTTAACACTAAAAGAGGAGAAGAGGAAGAGTATATTCATTGCATCTTTCTAGATATGGCTCATTTCGAAAAAGAAAATAATATTGAGATTATAAAAAAAATATATTATTTTGATATGTTATGGCATGACTGTTGTTCAATAAATTTTTCACACATGAGCTCACATCTTGCAAAAGAATGTAACACACCCAGGGATCAGATACTTGAGGAAAAAACGCTAACAAAAAGCAAAAAAACAGTATTTCACAAGTCAAGGAGGCATGTTGTCTCAGGTTCTTGCTCTATAAAAATATTTTGTGCTACACATCTTTCACTTGATATTCCTAATAAGTATACTGTAAAAAAAATCAAATTATATAGTTACGAAACACAATACACTAATAGAACAACATCAGCGAATATGCTACTAAAAATACTTTGAAATGAAATCCACTGAGTGGCTGCCTGTTTAGCAAATTTGCACTCACTGTATCTTGGATAGATTAAGCTCTATTCAAGTGAAATGAAACATAACAGCAAGAAGGAAGCAATCATCCCATTTTTTCCCCTATTTGACTAGATGTTATGCAGCTGTTTTTATAAGTTGGTATTTTCCACAAGGCACACTTACTAAAACACACAGTAATGCAATAAACACAATCTGGAGCCAAGTGACTTGCAGAAACCTTGTCAGAACATGTGAACAAGGGAAACTTCTAAAAGGGTGCATATTTTGATTTTGAGGATAAAAACATGCAATCAAAACTAGGTGAAATGTTTTAACTCTTGAGCAACTGACTGATATGAGAGGTTTTAGGAATGTGTTTTACCAAAAAATATAATCAATTCAATTTCTAAAATGCCAAATTTTGGCACATAAATGACATGGACATAGAGGATTTTGAAAAAGATTATGTTTTTTAACGAATTTAATGCAGGTTCCACACAGGTGGACCGACCTGGATTTGAATCCAGGACCCCAGAGGTCGGGAACCTTTTTGACAAAGAGAGCCATAAACAATTCATATTTTCAAACATTATTCCTGATGAGCAATTCTAAGAATTTAAATGTAAAAATACATGAAAATGTGAGCATTTATTATTCATTTCACCACTTTGAAAATAAAAAAAAAGTGTCTGAATTCTTTTGAGAGCATTATTTCACTGTTGCTAATCAATGAGTATCAATGAGAGTATGCATGCAGAAGAGTCTAATGACGAAATTTTATGATTAAAAAGGCGCTAGAGATAGTTTTGGTGCCACAGTGCCGGCGTGACGCTCCCATTGGTGCGTTCGGGACTTCGGTCTCTCACCAGCAATACCCATATTTTACCACACAGGTTAGGGGAGAGCCATATACACCCATCAAAAGAGCCACATATGGCTCCTGAGCCATAGGTTCCCTACCCCTGTGCTAACCACTGAAGGGGCAGGTTAAATAAATATACTGTGAAGTTACTAGGTCATTGTGCTGTCATGCAATGTGACTTTTGGAAAAAGGCATCACTTGTACTGCAAAGGCTCACAATAATGCTAGTAAATGTTTTCCCCTTGCGATATTTGCTGACAAAACTAGAAAAAGACTTAAGTGAAAACATTAAAAAGATTTCATGTATTTTCAGGTATATAAAATGAGCGGTTTTGATACATCTTGTAGCAACAATACACCGTACACAGTCTGTTTCATTGAGGCTTTACTGTTTACAAAGTGTTCCACCAAATTGTTGGGTTTCCCTGACAAATAAAACCCAGCTGCCTAGTTTTAGTGAGTGTGTCAGTGTGTGGTTATCATAATGTTTACAAAGACTCTTTATAAAATTGTTTGTGGGTAAATTTTCATAGCACAGATTTTTGACTTTAGCTTTTAAATCACTGACTTCAAAAACATTTTTTACAAATTAAATTGTCACTTCTCATTGAATCAGAGGATGAGGTTAGGTTTCATGCATTCATGGAAAACACCATGTGTGCATGTTCACTAGGTATTTGCTGATGTATGTTCATGACAAATTAAATCTGAATTTCTGAACTGTCTGTTAAGGATAAGTGATCCGAGTCACCAGCCTCAGAAATAAAAGTTAACAGAAGCTTAGATCAGAGACCAGATGAATCCCACAGAAAATTCTATCAGCATATCCAAGATCTCGATCAACTGTTGAGGAGACACTGCGAGGATCAGGCCTTTGTGGTAAAATAGCTGCTATGAAACAAATTCTAAGGAGAACCAAGATGCAGAAGAAAGTTGTTTGGGCCAAGCTTTACAATCTATGTTTTGGTCTGATGGGTCCAAATTTGTCTACGATACTGCAGAAGTAAATGCTCTTAACAATATCTTATTTCATACAGTATTTGGGAATGACATGCTCGAAATACTAGACCAGACATGGGCAAACTACGGCCCGAGGGCCACATCCGGCCCGCTAGGCCTTTTAATCCAGCCCCGCTGACATTGTCCAAAATGTTTTTTTTCCCAAGATGGCGTCGTCACGCGGAAGCCAGTGGCAGTAGCTATGTCCACTCTTATTTGTTTATTGTGTTTTACAGCCCTTCTATCTTTTTTAAATTACATTTTAATATTTCTTAATACATTCTTTTTACTTGACTTTGTACTTTATATTTTTTACTTTAATGATGAGTGATGAATGAGTATGTTACTACTTTAGTGTTTTTTTTCAGTTTATGTTTCATATGTACTGTTAACGGATGCACTTTTTTATATGTATCGTATCTCATGCTGACCCAGCTGTCAAATTTTTAAAGTTAAAGTTTGCCCACCCCTGTACTAGACCATTATTATGAAAAAAAATTGGGGTACACATTTTGAGAGCAATGTTTTATGAAAGATTAAAGATTAGGATTCCAGACTCTTGGTAGAGCATACGTACATACATACATATACTATCGTAACTATAACCAATTTAACCAAAAAAAAGAAGCTATTTTATTTCAATATACTAAAATAATATGGAATATACTGTAGGTTGTAATCTTTGCTTGCCGTGGGCATTTTTTTTTCTATTTTTGGGCTCGGGAAACAAAGTATAATTAGTAGCTTTAAAGCGAATAGTGGGAAAAACGATTTAAAATTCCCATCAAGCACCTCTAATCTGTTGATTGAGTGAGTCTGTATTGGTGTGACTTTTGAGTCCTTCCAATTAAAAGAGATGCATTTGACAGTGTGTACCAAATACGGACATGTTAATTATGTATGCCAAGAGTGGTTCAGTCCTTTATTGGAAAATTTACACCCGTGCAGTGATTTATATAAATCAGCATCGCCCACAAAGCAGTAAACCTCTAATTGTTTCTTCCATTTTGAAAGTCTGGCATCCATTAAGAATGCAGTGAGTAATAAAAAGGACTTTTAATCAAACCTGTCTTGTTGATAAGTTGATGTGTGAATGATCTATCCTACCTGACTAGTCTAACATATGTTGATTTGTGTTTTCTATTAGCTGATCGTTTTGCTAAAAGCAACTTATTTTACCACATGTAACAAATGATTAAAAATCAATATTTTTGCGTGCGTTTTTGTCAAAAAAATGAAAAAAATATCCTTGTCATGACCTTGATTCTTCAAAAATCTTTGTTGATAAGAATACCAGACCAATAGAAAAAACATTGTATGAACAATTGAGTTGTCGGTCTTCCCAGTAAAAGTGTCTTTTAAACACCCTTCACCTGGATAAATCTTCACAATGAGACTGTCTTTTAAACACTCTTCACCCGGATAAGCTTTTACTTTAAGATACATTTTGACAACCAATGGTGAAAATGTTTTATTTTTCAGCCTTGGAGAAGTGGTATAGTAACAGTAATAAAATGTTTTGGGAATTTGATGTCTGTTCTATTGGTGTTACCGTATTTTCCACGACTATAAGGCGCACTGCACCGCATTATAAGGCGCACCCTCAATGAATGACATTTTTTCCATATATAAGGCGCACTGTATTATAAGGCACACTGTCTATTTTGGAGAAAATTTAAGACTGTTAAGTGCGCCTTATAGTCGTGAAAACACGGTAATTGCTATTGACTTCCAGGTATGAAGCACTCACTACACAGTCACCTCTAGAGCCAGCCATTGTTGATGTTTTGGATTTTTTTGTATAAAATCTTGCAGTGGGGGAGGAGCTATATGATGGAAGATTTTGTAAACTAAGATGGCATCTACATATTTAACAGTATTGTTTCAGTTCAGGCGTTTGTGTTTTTTTTTAAATCCGACAGTGGTGGCTTTTCGTTTTTGGGTTTCTGTTTTTTCCATATATAAGGCGCACTGGATTATAAGGCTCACGGTCTATTTTGGAGAAAATTTAAGACTTTTAAGTGCGCCTAATAGTCGTGAAAATACGGTAACTGAAAAGAACTTATGTAATACATCAACTACTGTGAAAAAAATGTCCCAAATGGATCATTAAAATAAGTCACAGACTGCCAGGTTGGTACTAGTGTAGAGTCCAATGTGACCCTTTTAATGTTAGGTTGGACTTATTGACCCCTTTCCACCAGCTTGCATGGTCGCAGTAAATCCTAAAGACTGCTCATAGTATGAACCTTGGGTAATTAATAAAACCCCATTACATGGCTTGTGCCCGTTGTTTGCTATTTCAACACCCCATTTGTGCCACAATTGCAGTCATTATCAGAAGACGCCATTAATTGTCTACTTGATGCCAGAACTGCATACTAATATATAGTGCTCGGGTTTAAAATATTTTTTTTTTGTTTTCTTTCCTCATCTTTTTTTTATTTATTTTTTTTACCTTTCAAGGACTTGGAGTAGGGCCAAACAGTGCCACTCCAGATTAGGAGTCATCTGGTGACTCGGAAGAATCCTTTTGAATAGAGCTGCTGCATCTTTGGAGATAGTTCAATTTTCCCCTTTGATTATTTTCTCTCCCCCTCAAAATAAATCGTTATTAAGCCTAAATCATGAATAAAATGAAATTAGCAGACTGCAAAATATTGCTTTCTTTTCTCACCCTATTCCCTTGTGCACACATGCAGATTGTAATGCTTATTTATGTAAATTGGGTGTCGTCTTTAATTAGTTTTGCTTGGGGGCATTAAAATACTTGTATTTTCCTCCCAAAATGATTTGTTTTGTTGTTCTGCTGACTTTAAGGTTCAAAATGGAAGATTATGGCTATGAAAAAGGTTTAATAACGCAGGCTTTCATTATACAGTGTTCCCTCGCTACTTTGCGCTTCAGCTATCGTGGACTCAGAGCTTCGCAGATTTTTTTCAGGAAAAAAATAAATAAAAAATTTAAAGATATTAAATTAAAATCATAAATTACATCATTTTACAAGAGGTGGAAACAAAATATTCAATAAGAATTAGTAATTGCATAAAAAAAAAGGCCAAAGAAATGGTCAATAACATGGTAAGAGTTCAGGAATCGCATTGATGACGGCATGGCTGTTTACAGGCGCATCTTCACCGCCCAAAAATACAATGTTCACAACTCCCAATAACGATGTTTCTTACGTGCAAAAAAACTGCAGAAGATCCTCCATCCGGACTACTATGATGTTTTTGCTTGGTGGTGCTTTTGTGCACGTGTTACACGTTTCTTTAAGCATTTTTGAAAGGGCCACACCTACTTCGCGGAAACGCAGCTATTGCGGGCTGTCCCGGTCCCGATTAACCGCGATAACAGAGGGAACACTGTATTATCTTCTCCACCCACTTTCCAGGGAGAGTGGATACTCTCAAATAAAAAAAAATCCTCTTCATACAGTCGTCAAAACACCACTCGGAGACAATCACTTCTAAAAGGTTGACAGTATACCTATTATCTAATAGAAACATTTGTGACAAAACTGGGTTGGTAATGACATTCAAGCGGATAGAAAGTATGTGTCAAGCTCGCACATGCTCACATTTACAACATGTGAAGTAAAGTATATATCTTGATGTAATGGTCAACCATTGCCAAGTAAACTACACCGTGATAATGAGTTGATTCTATTAGCATTTTGTTGATACATGAAAGATATACACACTTGGACCATATCCAGGCATATGTTGAGAGCTATGTTATTATTCCAATGTTAATACTGATGTAAATTCAGATAGCCTGTCAACTTCCAAGACTGAACTCACTACTGATTTGGTTCCTATTTTAATATTTGTCTGAGAGGATTTGTAATGTAGCAATAAATCGAAAAGGCTGCACTGTTTTTATGCATTTAAGCTTGATTTACAATCAAGTGCTGAGTGGCTATCAAACAAAAAACTGCTTTATGTCATTATACAAGGTATTTGGGGTCATGTTTAGATGGAAGTTACGTCACACTGTTTCCAAAGCACTTTGGAATCAAAGTTTTTGAATAAAAATTTAGCGTTTTGAGATTTTTTTTTGTTTTTAAAGGATTGTTTAGTTTTCAGTATTCAAACATTCAGCAGTGCTGCAGGGGCAAGCTAAAATAGCAAGTTAAGATCCTCGCTTCCCAGCCTCAAAGCGTGATTTATGACAAGGAAGCCAGAACCATTATAGCATTTTTATTATTATTGTTCTTTCACGGCTAATGCAACAATAGATTTTTGCATGATTGATGCATTACACTAAACATTAGATGATTGCATTACTTTGCATAGAACAGCTAAATGACACAAGATTACTTATTGTTATTTTCTACTGTGATCTTACGCTAAGTGCAATGCATACAGTATTTCTTGGCATATATTGATTACCACACAAACGAAAGCATATACACATTGAATAAACTGCGTATATGAATGTGGACTGTCTGTAATAGCTTTGATTGCCTGATTTCAACAATGCTTATCTGAGCTTTGTTAGATGAAAGTTAGCAAATGTGTAGCAGATCGAACAAAGACAGTCACTCTCTTCTTTCTACAAATCATAACAATGGGCTCTTGTGTGGAGGACTATGAAATTCCACATGTAATAGGAAGGATTTGTGTCTTTGTTTTCGTTCTGACTGTCCAACCCTTCATTCTCAGGATATGTTATTTCGTGGCATCGGAATGGCAATAGCTGTTTTAACTCGTATATTACGCTACTTATTATATGGTGGTAGTATACCTGGAATACTTTTCACAATTCCAGGCATTTAAAAGGGATTTTTTTTTTAATTAAATTTACAGTAGGGAGTTCATGGGATGGACCAATGGATGTGGTTAGTACGTCCACTTCACAGTTCTGAGATCGAGGGTTCAATCCCGTATTGCATGTGCTCTTGGGCCTCTGTACGTTTTCTCTGAGTACTCCAGTTTCCTCCCACATTCCAAAAACATGCATGTTAGGCTTGTTCCACACTTTAATTAGCTTCTGGATACGAGTATGATCGTAAATGTGTCCTGTGATTGGCTGTGAACCAATTCAAACTATCCCTCCACCTGCTGACTATAGTTGGTTGGCTATATTTGAATAAAAATATATATTATTTTGTTCCTTATTCTATTAAAAAAAATTAAGGAATCATAATCTCCAAGGTTTTATAGCAGTCTGGACTAAATCAATGGCCATCCTCCTAGACATTTCCTCCATCAAAATATCGACATACTTTTGCATTTTGTAAGCATTCCGGTATGTGTGTTTTTATCATATCCGTCCCAGTAATGTTGGGAAAAGAGCCATTGATTTTTCCTCTCAAAGTGCTAATTTGTGCCAGTCTTGTGTTAGCGCACTATAATTACATGAAAACGTAAACTCAAAAGGTCTGCCTGACAAAGATAAGAAAGTGTAATAAAACAACTTTTGGTTTCTCAACTGTGGGGACTTGTATAGAATATCCACAGAATGTTTTAAAGAATATAGCACATTTATCTACAAGAAATAGCCTGGGGCAAAACACCTGGCTTATAAAGTGCTTGCCATCTGAACAAGGTGAGTTTTGTGATTTTTTTCTTAGACATGATACGTACTTTATGTAACACAATCCTTTGTTTTGTTTGTTGTTATCATTTGCCCCTAGAACTTGTCCTATACAACTATATAGATGATAAATAAAACAGTTTGACTTCATGCCAAACTCAAAGCAACGAAATACATCTATTTGCAATTATATTACAGTGTTCCCTCGCTACTTCGCGGTTCAGCTACCGCAGACTCAGAGCTTCGCGGATTTTTTGGGGGGAAAAAACATTACATTGAAACAACATATTTTAGTTTTTTTGCTATAACATGAATTTCACTCTCTCTACCCATATTCTATATGGTGGACTGTATACAGGGGGTAAAAAAAATAAAATTAAAAATAAATAAATTAAAAAAAATTGAATTAAATTCCAATTAAGCATTTTTGAAGGGGTATACCTACTTCGCGTTAATTCACCTATCGCGGGTGGTCCCGGTCCCCATTAACCGCGATAACCGAGGGAACACTATACTATCTTTTACGTTGCTAAAATAAAGTACTCTCATGATAGCCACTGGAATTTTCCATTTTTTTACCTTTTCCAACAAGATGAGGAGGTCACAAAGGATTAAATTCATGTTAACATTGTAAACTATTGTGCAAAATGTACTTTAAATTATTGCCATTAAAAAGTGTAAGAAATAATAATAATAAAAAAGTTAAAAAGGAAAAAAATCTACATCATGAGCCACAAAATACACAAGGTGAAAATTGTTTTACATTTCTGGATCCTTTATGGAAAATGGAAAAAGTTTGTGAGACTAGCGTTAATTAAAATTGAAGAGAAAAAAACATCTCATTGCATCACTTAAAGATGTTGGATGGCCTCTGCAAGTGATCTCAGCCAAAAGTTTCTTAAGAACTTTATATGACAAAATGTAACTTTGCTATTAAAACTTGATCTAAAATATAGGGAAACAAAACTTCCTGTTGGAGTGAGCAAACATGAGGTAAACAAGGCAAAGGGAGAATCTGGCATGGCCTAAGCAAAGACATAAAAATATTTTCCCTTGTATTTAATGTCTTCCATAATTCATTCCTAGCAAAAGCTAATCAATAGGATCTTAATGAAAACTTGAGCCATATTTTATTTTCCTGCAGAGAAGTTCCAGATCAGCATTTGTTGCCTTGTTATATGCCGCTTTTCACCCCCCAGGCACTTTGACAGATGTGCATCACATTTGTAAGCACTCGAATATCTTCTAGATTCTCAAATGATTGGTCAAAACATTGCAGAGCTATAAAAAATATTCTTGTGGAAAAACATCTTTGTGAGGATAGCAGTTAATTATTCGGTTAAAAAATACAATTTTCCTGTAATAAAACCGAATTAGATTAAATAGAAATTACCAACATTGGTTCATTCATTCCTTTTCTAGATACTTTACCCTCTCACAAGGTTCACTGGGGTGCTGGAACATATCCCAGCCAACTATGACCAGTTAGACACCGTTAATTGGTTCCCAGCCAATCAAATTGTTACTATGTTTTTCCATATCGCTTGTCTCCACAAGGGGGGTGCTGGAGCCTATCCCAGAATTGGTTACCAGCATGTCAGAGGGCACTCATACCGTTTACTGTTTACTGCATTTTACTGTATATATCAGGGGTGTCAAACATACGGCACGTGGGCCGGATCCGGCCCATCTGGTGGTTTGGTACGGCCCGGGGAAGAAAGCTGGATTGTATAAAAAAAATGAATTTTCTTTAAAATGTGTAGTTCTTGTATTATCCGCTTGGTGCGCATTGTTTTAGAACGTTTAGACAACATGAATTGACATTTATTTATGTTCTTATGTTATTCTCTTGTTCATAATGTAAAAGGAAAATTCTGTTAATAAACATTTTGATAATTTACTAATTATTTGCACTAATTATTAGTATTAGTGACTAATACATAGGAAAAAAGGTGGGCTTATTGTTAGTTCTATGTAATTTTGCAATGAGTTTACTGGTCCGGCCCGCTTGATCTCAAATTAAGCTGTATTCGGCCCGCAGACCAAAGGGAGTTTGACACCCCTGGTATATATGGTATAGCATTTCCCAACTACTGTATACTGGTCAGGAACAATTAAATATTTACTGTGGAACCACGATATAAAAATCCTTGACTTGACCAAGAACAAAGAAAAAAAATCTGCATTGAAACTGTTAATAGAAGCAACTTGTTAACTGACTATTGAAATGTAAAGCTAATTGTTTCCAGTGATCCTTGTCAATGTACAGGTTTCTGGTATTGCTTGGGTTCCCGTCAACTATCTATAACTACAATTAGATGGGAAAAGGTCATTTTTCATGCTTGGAAAGGCATCCTAATGAGCTGGTCGCCACCTATTTAACACTTCTCTCCAGTCGACTAAAACAGATTTTCTGTATCTACCAAGCAACATGTGACACTTGAACTGGAAACTCAACAAGATGGTTTTGTTTTGTTGTCTTATGGAGATGTGTTGAATGCCTGTGTTCAGTGTAAATTTATCACAAAAAAACAATAATGTTTTAAAGGTCAGGCTATAAAATCCAATACTGACTGTCTTTACACTGCCAAGAGCATTATTTATAGTTCATGCCAAGCTGAGCATTTTCATGTGCTGGGGGGGGACACTATTTCTTGAGGGTGAAAAATGCCTGTGATACATCTACTACGTATAATGTGACATTAGTTGTATTGAGAGCTGTCCACTGGCTAGATGTCATTTGCATTTTGGATTTGCATTTTCTCAGCCAGAGGTGAGCGGGTGGACACCCTGAGCTGATGTCATATTAGCTGACAACCTCGAATAGT
Organism: Stigmatopora nigra; assembly: GCF_051989575.1. NCBI lineage: Eukaryota > Metazoa > Chordata > Actinopteri > Syngnathiformes > Syngnathidae > Stigmatopora > Stigmatopora nigra. Next base: position 5,275,059 of record NC_135508.1, on the reverse strand, counting down.
ACGTGGATACATCCTCACTCTTTTAACAGTCAAGAGCCATGATCAAGTGAATCCTAATCATAGTATTAATATGCCTTGAATGTGTAAAATCAGATTGTTCTTTTCTGGTGTGTTTCATGTTGGAACGAGAGAACATGTGACTTGGCATGCCTTCAAAAAACACTAAGGCTTCCATCAGTCACTGATTATTGCAATGACGAACTAAAATCCCTTAACACAAAGGAACCGGCAGAGCATTGCTTTAGCTGTCACATTTAACTAGTGAAAGTGACCTTAGCCTATACATGCTGAAAGAGGACGAATCATATTCAATTAGACAGGAATATTCCATCAGACATGCATTCAGTGTTGATTAATATTAAACCCCAACTCCTGTCTTTCCATTTTCAATTTATATCTGCAAATTTCTAGCCAATAGTTTGGAATATTGGATAGAAGTGACAGTAGACAGCTGCAGAGGGGCTGTCTCGTTTGTGTGTTAAAACTAGCTGATTACAACGGCGTTCAACTACCACTCGCCTCGCCCTTATGGCACACTGTGTTTACGCCGATCCCTCAGGCCATTTGTTTGCAGCACTTCCTTGGCCCACAGCACCATGCATAATGCACGAATGAAAATGTTAACAGTGGCAAATAAAATCGGCAAGGTGCCCCCACAAATCAGAGCAGTTTAGGAGCACATTTAATCATCCATGCGTTGGGGACAAAGCATAGCAATTAATTGTGGCATTTCAAAAGAAGACCCCATTTTTCCAGCATCTCTTTAAGCTTCTTGCACATTTGCCCAAGTATGTTCGAGATGGCAGTGATGACAGGGTCCTCTTTCTAAATAAAATCCATGTGCAGCTCTATCAGACAACTCTACATTTTTAGCCCAATTATGCTTATCATCATATCAAATAGATGACGGAAGGAATCCCCTAAAGATAGTTGCAATGAGTTACATCAACACAGCCCACCAAACAGGAGAAATAATAAAAAAACAGACATTGTTTGATGAGGGTCTCTCAAGTATATGCACGGAAAGAAGCACCATCAAGGCCTTGTATTTTTCGACTGTGTTGCAAGACAAACGTATTACATCATATTTGTTGTCAGGAAAATAAATATTTCAGTCTGCTGGATATAGTAGATGAGTTAAAACAGAAAGTCAAATGCCATCAATCTCATTCAGAAGGGGGCAAGAAAAACAACCACACTATCATATCAGATTTAAGTGAATTGAGAACTACCGTGGAATCCAAAAAGCTCAGACTGGTAACTGTCACGGGACTTAAGGACAGCATTTCATGCAGATACAATCTGTAGTGCCTTTCAGCACTTCCTGAACACTAGACACCCTAATCTAATGACAAGGGGGATAGAATCTAGTTGAGCTTTTAGCCCTATGCCAGGATGCCTCCTCCTAAATCTAACTGCAGTCAAAAATCCACTTGTTATTTTGACTTGTTATATTTCCACTAGATCTTCCCTGAGGTGCACTCAACATGGTTTGAGTCACCATTGTCCAAGTCTTTAGAGTAGGGAACCACACACACACACACTCACACACACATGAAAAGCTGGTGGCAAGGTTATAGCCAGTCAAACAAGGGGGCACTCGTATTCTGCCAACCCCAGGGAAAACGCACAGAGGGCTCCGGAGAAGGAAAACAGAGATGTGTCGTGTTGCTGACATGGCAGCCGTCACGTCATACTAAGCATTAAAAGTGATGTGCACAGACAGCACTGAGATTTGTGTAAGGCTTCTTAGCAAACAGTAAAGGGTTGGTGGATTACATGACCCACAATAGCCTTCTGATTACCTATTAGCAAGCCTAGAAATTTCAAAGATCAGGTTTCATCTAAAATGTTAATTCCTAAAGGTGGGATTAAATCTAATACAACAGCAAATAATTTTCTTGTGAATCAGAGAGACAAACACTTGATTGTTCATGACAAAATGTTGAGAATGATCAAGCCTGCAAGAAAAATATATTTCCGCAGTTTTAATTCGTTACCAAAACGTGTATAATGCAAGCTCATATCTTAGCAAATGAATGTCTAGAGGTTTGTACTTTATGCCAAAAAACATGGAAAAAAACATTTAACTTTCCATTTTGTCACCATGACTAATAGTTTTTATTGTCACTCTTGTTGAGGTCCACTCACACTATTTCCCTTCTTTGGGTTAATAGGAGCAGACATGGAGTTGAGTCTAATCTTAATTAAAGTGCAATGAATTAATAAAAGATGCATTTATACATGGCGTCCCTCATGTGACACGATTCAATTTTTTTTTCCCCAAGTGCCATCATTTGAATACTCATTATGGGGTCACTGTAAAAGGGGAAAATAAATGTAAAATCGGATATTGTTAGCTTTGGGTAAATCTTGTTCACTTACATTATTAACATTTGTCCATGAGATAATATTAAAGGAGATTTCATTTCAAATGTACCACAATAGTCTGGATTCTACGATTAAAAAACTAAAAACTGCCAACTTCGGCATACATAAAATTTCTATATCTGTGTATTAAAAGTTCTTACTTTAAACCAGTGGTCTCAAACCGGACCTCAAAGGGCCGCAGTGGGTGCAGGTTTTCATTCCAACTCAACAAGGATACCTTTTGCAAGTGCAATTAGTTAATTAGAGTCAGGTGCTACTTATTTTAAAGACACCTGATTGGTGAAAATGTCGGCACTGGATCGGTTGGAACAAAAAACAGGACCCACTGCGGCCCTATGTGGAACCGGTTTGAGACCACTGCTTTAAACCCTGTAGAGTTTAAACTCTGTAGATCATTTTCAGTCTTAGAAGTACAAATATATGTTCTTCCTATAATGTACTGTATTTCACTTAATCTTCCAACAAATAGGATCAGAGGGACAAAAATATATGTGTGAGGCTACCATTTTCATGACAGTCATAGCCAGAGGCTTTAACAAGCGCTTCTTTATTTAATGGATACATCAAGACAAAGCAAGCTTACTAATAAGTAAGCGAAAGATGGCAAACACAATATCAATGATAAATCACTTCCAATTTTATGGCATCTAATAAGATGATGCAAAGCCATTATTCTTCCCACCCATCATTCAAACATTTAACGTGTATTTACAAGGAACTTGTTAAAATAACTAATAATATTCAGTGGCAATTTCACTATGATATTTATTGCTTTTGAGTGTTTAAAAAGATGACATGTACAACAAACTGTCAAAATTCCCTCATTTGCATAGACAAGCTATAACTCATGATACCTTGCATTGATTTTTTTTTAACAAAACGAGTCATAAAAGAGGCATTCAACATGAGTGATAGCAGAAAGTCCTCCACAAAGTCGCACGGCAGAGACAGTTTTAGCCCCCAAAACAAATGTGCCTGAGATCAAGAGAGCCAATAAAAAGACGTATATCCTACAGCTTTGACTTATTTATTCTGTGTGGATGAACACAAGATGGAACATCTCATATATCCGCATAAATAATTTTAATTAATTGTGATAAAAGGGCTAATTTACACGCTTCACAACAAAAGCACCGTATTTTCACGACTATAAGGCACACTTAAGTCTTAAATTTTCTCCAAAATAGACAGTGCGCCTTATAATCCAGTGCACCTTATATATGGAAAAAACAGAAAACCAAAAACGAAAAACCACCACTGTCGAATATTAAAAAAACACAAATGCCTGAACTGAAACAATACTGTTAAATATGCAGATGCCATCTTAGTTAACAAAATCTTCCATCATATAGCTCCTCCCCCACTGCCAGATTTTATACAAAAAAATCCAAAGCATCAACAATGGCTGGCTTTAGATGTGACTGTGTAGTGAGTGTTTCATACCTGGAAGTCAAGAGCAATTCATTGAGGGTGAGCCTTATAATGTGGTGCGCCTTATAGTCGTGAAAATACGGTAAGCCAAACAATGTTATTTGCAGGAATCACCTATGCTCGTCAAATATTTCAGTTAGACTTGATAGTCAATGTCTTTGGTTGTGTGATAGATTTGTTAAGTGCCTCTTTGGAACCTGGAGTTTGGATACTTTCCCTCAAAAATGGTGATTAGACCAAGGTTGGGGAATTAGATTTGCCCTTATAAATACATTCAGACGATTCTGCACAAAAACTCAGTGACCCAACGCTGTCTCAACTGTCCAAGTCACAAGAGCCCATGTTGGCGTTGATTGCGAGGCTATGAGGAGTCTCTCCCTGGTGCCCTCTCAGTGTAACTCTAATTAATAGCCAATTCATCTTCTCTGATCTGAGCCAGCACACGGAGTAATATATCGTTAGTTTGGCAACCGAGCTATTAAAGTGTAATAACCAAGTACCAGCACTCAATTTGGAAGAGTAGCACATACTTAACCATGAAGTGGAAATAATTAATTTATTGGTGGATCTACTGTAACCAATCATATACTAGAATTCACAGCATGATCAGATCTGCACTTGTATGTTTAAAAACTGAAGAAAAAAGGTTTCCAGAAGAAATTGTCCCATAACACCAATTATATCCATGTGTTTGTTTTTTGAAGTTTAAGACACGTTTCCCAGAAGCATTCTGCCCAATATTAACAAGTTAAACACTGCAATCAGGGCAATGGGGAGAAAATCTGAGCAACGAATGGCAACAAGGGCAAAGAAGGGTTTGATATGCCTCATTTAAAAATGAACCTTCAACAACAATTAACCCAAACCAGGATTTTTGGTCACACTTGAATCCTATTTCAAGAAACTATTCAAAAAGCCAGATGCCAAAAAGGTATCTTCTCTAACATGAAAATTACAAAAAGAAAACTACTTCAATCACACACCCAAGTAAAATATTGTTTCAAAACTCATACTTGCATAACACAAAATCCACAAGGCTGTCTCTTGTACTTTTTGCCTGCCATCAAAGCTAAACCTTTTATAACCTATTATTCTTTTTGCTAGAACTAATGAAGTTTTTGTCTCTGCAGCTTAATGCACTAATTGACCATTTTTTTAGAGGACAGCCCAGATGGAAAAATAAGCAGCCCCTTAAAGACAGTACTCCCTTGCTCATTTCATTTGCTTCAAGTCCCTTATTAATTAAACTTTCACCAAGTCGGGATTTTTATTAAAAAGATAATGGTTGCTGTAGCATAAAATCAAAAGCTACTCTATTGTCTGGGCAGCTTTCTATTAAAAAAAAGTTTTTTTTATTTATTTTTTTTACGTAATTTCTTGTGGTAACTAAAAAAGGCCTACCTACAGGAAACTTTTTTCTTTGGTTGCTATATAAGTCAAGCCTACTAATTTCAAAATCATGAGTATTTACTGTATAGCAAACAGAGGCAGCAACATCATGCTGAGTGGAGCCTGGAGTAAATATAAGTATGTTTTTCCATCAATTGTGTGTCAAGCCATACACGCCAGACACACTGTCAGAGCCAAATATTGACAGTAATTTTAGAATCAGTCATCCACTTGATCAATTAAAGCCCATGAATGACATCAACTTTGCGACAAACTTCATAAACGTGCAAATTATAGTTGGATAAAGAGGAATGTTTGTAAACGTACCACCCCAATCAAGTGGAGCACACTATGTGGAAAGAACATGAATAAGATCCAGTTTGAAATTAACTTCGACACATGAATCAGTGAATTGCAAAAAATTAGAAACAAATAAGAGTGGACATAGCTACTGCCACTGGATTCCGCGTGACGGCGCCATTTTGTGTAGAAAAACAAATTGGATAATGTCGGCGGGCCGGATTAAAAAGCCTAAGGGCCATATGTGGCCCGCGGGCCGTAGTTTGCCCATGCTGCTTAAACCCAAAGTCAGCTAGCATACGTTTTGAGGATGCGCACTACGGAAGATGAATAAATTATTACTTAGAATCTGATATAGCCCAAATATATGCAAATAACACAAATCTGATGATACAAAAGAACATCAAATGTGAAAATCTGTGACAAAACTAATTAAGAAAACAAAACAACAACGTTCACACAGCTACTTAAGCTCCTATCACATCGAAAACAGCTAACTATAGTTATTTTGGACTTAAATGAGACTTTTTTGGATTCAAAGATGACTGCATGACATACACTTCGGTACTCTTTTAGTTTGTGAGGTGAACACGGAACATAACTGTATGTGAGCCACAGAGTTTTCTGCTTTTTCTAACCATACTTGAAACCATACTTTGGTTTAGGTAAGTGTAAGAGAGTGTTTGATGTATTGGCCAACTCGTGTTTTCCTTATATACTTAATTAGTCTTTAGATTAGAAAGCTTCTGTTCGGTCACCCTTCCTGTATTTGTCAATAAGCTCGCCTGCCCCCACCTTGGCTCTCCTCTGCCCTTTGCTTGTCTCCTGCTTGTTCCTCAATAAAAGGTGTCGATAACCTACTGATGGGGAGCTCTCAGAATTCGGCAGCTGGAAGTTGTTGTTTTTTTTATTGTTGTTGTTTTTCTGGGCAACTTCCTGAAGAACTACATTTATCTTCTATGTGTTTTTTTTAATAGATGTGGCAAGAAACCACTGTTATGTCTGGTTTTGTATGGCCAAACGTAACTACGAGTACAAAGTTAGATTTAATTGGTGAAAGAATAATGTAGCAAACAGTGCCTTGGCCAGTAGTGAGTCTAACAAACAAAAACTAATAAATTAACTGAAAAGTAGAATAAAATATATATTAAAAGAAGGGTTTAAGTACAATAAACCCATACGTTAATTACATTTAAATTAGTAATCTTATGTTTGACTGACTTAGGGATGTAAATTAACTGTGGAGGGGAGTGCTTTGCCGTTTTTTTTCCAGACAAAGATAACTTGACAATATTTTCCACCCAGTTTGCCATTTCTGTCAGACTGAAAATCCAAAAATTGCAACTAAGATGTTTCCAAGTTAAAACAGCCGTTAACAAATCATACCTCATTAGCTTTTTCTCCCCAACTGCCGAGATCGTAAGGACACGTTCTACAAAAAAAGCTACTTAACAAGAAGGAATTTATAATTAAAAGAAAAACAGTTTTCCTGTGTGCATGAAAACAAAACTGATCGTCTTTTTAAGTAAGATCATTTGAAGTCATTAAGAAGATAAGTCGAGCAGTGCATGTAATGATGTGAATTTTGCTGTATTGTTCCTCTGAGTGTATAGTAGCATCTTACTCAGGCCTAATTTGTGCCACTGCTTCCTCTTGTGAACAAACCCCAGTCATTTTTTAAACGCTGTTTAAAAATGCAGTGTGATTATCCTCTAAATTGCAACAAAGTCTTTCCCAGTGCATCTTGGGAATAAGGAGGTTAAATTTTTTAATTAGCATTTATGGATAAAAGCAAGGTCTTTGTGGCATTTCGAACATGGTATCCCAGAATGACCCCCACTTTCAAAGAGTTGTCACCCTTATGATTTCAAACTAATAGATCCGAGGGGAGGCCAGTAGTCCTGGTTTGAAGGGGTGCAATAATCACTTTGCTCTTCTGCGGCACAAAGAACGGAAAACCCCACAGGACAAGACATGTTTAAATAATCCAAAACTTTTCTTTAATTGTAGTTAAGAAAATTGGCTTGGACCTTCAGATGAAGACAGCTGCACTGCCCCATGACCATTTATTTAGAACCACTAAGGGTTCCCCTTTAAATATTTACATTGTCCCATGGTGTAGCAATATTGTCCAAGAATACGGAGATAAGAGCCATGGAGGTGTGGTCAAGTTCTCCCAATCAATTTGCTAATGGCAAAAGCTGCAATAGGAGAGCAGGATGAAATCCCTTCTGGCAAGTTGTAGTATATAAACAATGAAAAATTTATTTTCTTCTTCTGCCAAGAGTATTGCTGAAGTGGGTTGCCTTGCACTATAGCGAAGCTCAAACTACATGTCGCTGCTGTGGTAACTGTGAGGTCTCCAAACATAAATTAGTCTCTCAGGAACAACACTTTTGCACCTACTCGGGGACTAAATGTTACTAAGAGGGCTTATTATTCTTACAGAATTGGCATGAACAGACCTGGCAGCTATTGTTCTAACAAACATAAAAGAGACTTGATGCATACAAAAACTGAAGAACATAAACACAACATACCACAAGAGACAAAGGTTCAACTAAGATCATCTTTGACCTTCAAATCCTAAACAATGGGCATATCCCTCCCTTAGAGAGCAAGGTGCCCAGACATTTCCTTTCCAACCCTGGGGACAGAGGGCAACCCAGTACCTGTTATGATAATAGAACACAATCTCTTGGGGGTTGCGGGTATAATCTGTATATCTCTTGAATGCCACATTATCTATACACTCCTTTTCTACTCTAAGATCTTTCTTGAAGGCCCAACTATTTGGATATGGGCATGTCAAAGTCAACATATTAAAACAGCCCTAAGGGCAATAATGTCAGATCATAAAGAGTCTGTAGGCAAGACTTAGACTGGGATTTGCGGTGTTGGCATTAACTGCTACTTGAAGGAATTGCTAAGGTCGACATAAGACCACAAAAAGTAGGATTTTGAAGAATGGGTGTCAGGTTTAAAATCATTTACATTCAATAACTTCGGATCAGAGGTAGCACACGCAGAGTCGGCTTGATGAGATTTTCAAAGACTTCAGCTGAAGGAGGGGTCAGAGTAGCCAGCACTGGGAGATGTGTCCATCCCCTAGCCTGACCAGTTCGAATCCCTACCTACCCCCAACAGTTGAGCTAGTTTTATTAACAAAGGGTCATGTGACCTAGCTTTGTTTGGTTACGTGTAAATAAGCATACCCAGAATATTGAGTCTTGAATTACGTGTAGTTGGGTAATCTGAAGTAGTTCCCTATTTGTCAATCGAAAACTCAGTCAATGTATATGTCGTATTTTAAACATAATTAAAGCTTCTCTGATGGACAATTTGTGTATTGTGAAGATGCTTATCACACATTAGGGGAAAATATTATTAATATCAACCAAAACTGGGATTCTGTCATCCACTGCATCCATGAACAATCAAAACAGAGTATTAAAACATAAGGAAAAATAAGGGGAAAAAAAACCTGTTGCGCTGACATTTTGTTACAACTCACCGCAAAACATGCCCATCACAATGGTCCGTTGTGTAGGGAATCTGTGTTGAGATCACCATGGTGATGCCTCTCTGCCTCCTGAGGTTCCCAGGTGGTGGTTGTAGAGTTCATGGGGGGAGGACAGCAAGAGAGTAAAGTAAGCAACAACCAAAAGTGCAATGATAAAGAAAATGACTTTGAACAAATGATTCAAAGATATCTTAACATATATAATAGTTCAGGCGGGGTTGATCTAATGAGCATAGCTAAGAAAGTAAATCAGACGTGGGCAGAACTGAGTAAACAAACACTGTTGCAGAAAAGAATATTTGAAAATAATAACAATACAGTCATGAACTTGAGATACGAGCTGAATGCGTTCCGGGACTGAGCTCGTATGTCGATTTACTCATATCTCAAATCAACGTTTCCTATAGAAATTAACTAAATACAAATTAATTTGTTCCCACCCTCTGAAAAAAAAACATCAAAAAACTGGATATTACAATGAAAAAATGTTTTTATTGGTTGTAATTCACCATCTGCTAACAGAGTAACATATAATTATTAGTTATGATGTCTAATAATAAAATTAAACATTATTCAAGGCAACGTGGAGTTTGCGGATGGGGGAGAGACTAGAGAGATGCACTCGTAACGTAACAAACTTTAAATTTAACTTAAATGAACATCGATTCCTATACACACACTTAAAAAATATTTTATCTTACTTGACATTAAATGTAAACGTTTTTGTGCAAACTAAATGCAATGCTCCGCCCAGTTCTTGTACAAATCTTCGCAAAAGGGAGATGCAGCGAGAAAGACAGTGTGCTGAAATCATAAGCAGCCTATCGTGGCCACCTAGCTACCTCGTATGCTCATATCTCAAAATTTGTCTCGTATCTCAAGGTAAATATTTGCACGAATTATTTTCCGTATCTCAAATTCCTCGTATGCCGTATGTAAAAGTATTACTGTTGGGTGAGCAACGTTTTAAACATCTCTCTCAGGATATATTATCCTTCCTTGGAAGACAAAAAAACACATAGATGGCATTAAACTGTGCAAGAAAAAGGAAAATTCCAACTGTACACCACCAGCTCCAATTGTTGTTAGTGATGTTAGTGAAAAAAAGACTGTTCTAATTAGTGTGAGCATAAAAATTGCCCACTTTTCACTCTGGATTAAGATTAATGTGCCACATCTGAGTTGATTAATGCATATGGATATAATAACATTGCCAACCCTGTTTAGAAAACACAGGGTGACGGCACATTGGACTGTGAGCTTAGAACAGAGTATAAATAAGCACTGCATTGGATTTCCATTAAAGCAACATGGTTGAACAACTGTTACAAGTAAGTGGCAATTTATTAAATGAGTTAATTGGTCACTAGTTCTTCCAATTTAATCCAATACTTGTTTTCTGGACCACACCCAACGTGGAGGGAGTTCCTTTAAATTCAGCATTCCGCTGAAGGCAGAACTCTCCCAATTGGATCTTTAATGTGTCTTCTAAATCCCAGAGGAAAATCTTATTACTTAATATGTCCAAAAATGGGTGTTTTAAAGTCTTGACGAGGTGCCAGATGGTGCATTGCCATTGAGAAGGTAAAACATAACCTTCACCCAGCGTCTAAACGCCCTCAGTTTCTCCTTGAACAACTACCCTATATAGTGCACCTCTGGTCCCAAAGTGGCCAGCTGGGAATGGTGCGTCTGTGCTGACGTCTCTCCTAACCTTGGACAGTCGAAGGATTACCGTGAATTTACACTCAATGCTCCTTCTTTCCTTAAGACTTATTAGGAATGATAATGAGCTCAGAAAGGGGCTGTATGTCCCTTTCTCAACTCGGTGACTTGTTCCATTCTCCAACCCCTACAACTTCAAATGTGTCTCATTCTCAAATCTATTGAAAATGCCAACATTCAATGGCCAAAAAAAGCCATTTTCATTCATGTATGAAATGTACAGTGTTCCCTCGCTTATCGCGGTTAATGGGGACCGGGACCACCCGCGATAAAGGAATTTCCGCGCAGTAGGGATTCCCCTTCAAAAATGCTTTATTTGAATTTAATTCAAAAGATATATAATTTTTTCAATTTATTTATTTTTTATTTTATTTTTTAAAATTTTTACCCCCCTGTATACAGTACACCATATAGAATACGGGTAGAGCGAGTGAAATTCATGTTATAACAAAAAAACTGTAAAATATGTTGTTTCAATGTAATATTTGTATATTTTTTTTAATTTCCCAAAAAAATCCACGAAGCTCTGCGTCCGCGATAGCTGAACCGCGAAGTAGTGAGGGAACACTGTATACCAATCAATATTTATTTCATGGCCATACTTCATTCTGTTTGTCTTTGTGATTTGTTTATTTAGCTTGGGAATTTTCCATCAGTCCCAGATGAGGGTTAACACACGGAATTCAATTCTCCTTGAACCTCCATTATATTGGATTTTTTCTACTGGCTGATTAAGCAAGCAAAAATACAAAAATGAAATTTCCTCTCTATTGAAAAACAAAAAAAATCAAGGTGATTAAAAAAAAAAGATGTGATGCTAGTATACTAGCACATATTAAAGGCACTATATTTTTTACAAGGCCAAACACTATGCTTGTGTGAATTTGTACACAAAATCATTACACAAAGGGGCAATTGATAAAGCTTATGAGCTGGGAAAGAAAACTAATGGCTCTTGAAGCCTGTCAAGCGGTGCCTGGGATTACTGATGCTTATTTGACATTAAAAGACAAGGGGTCCACAGCCAAGGTCAAAGAGAGGCAGAATGCACATGGGTTTAATTCCACATACCCTGTTGACAGATGCAGATGGGTACTTATGAGATATGACGCATCTCATCGACTGAGAGGGCTGCAGGAATTAAAAACAATTGTGGCACCGCAAGACAATTAACAAATGCATGGCCAAAATATTAGATTTTGCTTATCTTTAGGAAAGAATAGCAATATAAAACAAAACACAGACAGCTAAACCTGAACAAATTGTGAAAAATTTGGCTTTTTGAGCAATCTATGCATACCTTAAAGTGTAGTACAGATCTAGCAGGAGTCAGGCTAAGTTGAAAATGTCCAACCTTTGCAATCAAAGACTATAAAGGTAGTTTGGTCCACTAAAGAGTTCTTGTTTGGTGTAACATGACTTTTTTTGTCCTCCCTGATCTATCCAGATGAGTTAATAAAAAAACAAGAATATTAAACTTGTTCAATATTTTTCAATTCCATATCCCAACAAATGTGTAACCCTTGATTTTGCTCGAAAAAATGAAACGGAACAATGACCTTTTAGGATGCAAAAAGAAAATGAACTCTGAAAATCAAACTGCAACTGTATTACCATTTAGTAGTTTCTTCCACATTATGAAAGATAATGACATACTGATAAAGACAAAGAAACATTAGGGAAGGGAGGCGGTGAGCGGTCAAAAGACAGGAAAAGAAATAAGGGGCAGTATGTTTGACAGATGGATATTGCCGTGTCACATCAATGCTAAACAGAGATGGGAATCTATGCCACCAGTCAGACAGTGAAGGTTGGATGATGTCCAGATCAAGACAGACCTTCATGGAGCAGAAGACCTGTGCCGTCACATTCCATACTGATGGAGCACTAACTTATCATATATGTCTTTTTGTCTGTGCGGGTGGGGGGTTAAAGTGCAGCTCACCCATAGCTGCAATACATGCAGCCGGACTATTGTACTTGGCAGTGTCACTGGCTGTAGGTCATTACAGTCAGTGATCTCTTGATATACTGTATAGGTCTCCATCAGAATCAAGTTACCCTTTAATCTGTCCGTGACCAGATGTTTGGTGGCCGGGCGTTTGGTGGCCGGGCGTTTGGTGGCCGGGCGTTTGGTGGCCGGGCGTTTGGTGGCCGGGCGTTTGGTGGCCGGGCGTTTGGTGGCCGGGCGTTTGGTGGCCGGGCGTTTGGTGGCCGGGCGTTTGGTGGCCGGGCGTTTGGTGGCCGGGCGTTTGGTGGCCGGGCGTTTGGTGGCCGGGCGTTTGGTGGCCGGGCGTTTGGTGGCCGGTCTTTTGGTCGCCAGTCAACTGTACTCAGATATTAAACAGTACTTAGATATTAAACAGTACTTAGATATTAAACAGTACTTATTTATTAAACAGTACTTAGATATTAAACAGTACTTAGATATTAAACAGTACTTAGATATTAAACTCTCTCTTTTAGATATTAAACTCTCTCTCATGAATATAATTTTGAGAGCTGGTGTCAACAGTAAACTCTGTCACCATTTGACCGACAACCAAAAGGGACAAAAAGACCGGCGACCAAACGTCCAAGCACCAATCTCTCTTATACTGTCAATCAGTTGACAGAAAATACAAGCTGATTTCCTAACATAACATGTATTACTTGTGTGGTTTCTTTGCATGCATGAATGGACAAAACAAAACTGCTGTGTGATGGCAAATATCAACAAAGTACACACATTAAGTACAATAGAAAAAGAATCAAAGCACAAAAAAAAGGGACATTGAAATGATAAAATTGAAAAACAGTCATTGTTTACCTTATGTTGTACTAGCTGTGGCATTTTAAAAAAGATGATGGCTTTCCATGAATGATCTGTTTAACCAAAGACAGGAGGGGAAGGAGAGAGAGAGAGAGGGGGGAAGGATAATTAATTACTTGTGTGAGCTATTGCATGTGAGAGACAATAAAACCTGCCTGGTCGCCATGGATATGACATATTTGCTCTGAAAACAACACAATAATTAGCAAAGGCGAAAGATCCGGCGAGAATGTGAGAGACCTGAGTTTTAAAGTGCCAGTCATCTATTCTTGTCCTCATCTTCATCCTTGAAATTACAAACAAATAAACACCAGTTAGAATAAATGGGAAGTATTTGAGAGATAGAAAAGGCATGTGAATTAAAATCTTACATCATGATGGTGTTTTAGAGTGATTGCAACTAAGCAAACAGGCAGTTTTTAGACAGATTGTTTGTTCTACGGGAGGTAGAAGTCATTAAACCTGCCTGTCAGATACTGAGAGCAAACTTGTGCAGAATTATATCACACAACTTGTGTGCTCTAGTGCGTAAACATTCATGAAATATTGTAAGCGTTTACTCGCTATCTAATTGGGAATAAATGATGTGACTTGATATCCTATTTTTCACAAGTGAATCGTGAAACTAGATAAATGAGCAAGGAAACTAATCATTTATAGAAAACAAATGAAGTAAAGCAAAAAAAAAGGGAAAATGCAGAACTTCTGTCTGTTCTAAGCACTCAATATTAAATTAAATTTGAAATAAACTAAATTATTTACTATTTACATCCTGTTTCCTGCAAGTTACAATACGTTTTCTTAAAAAAAGACAGTTTCATCACTTTTTTAACAGAATCGTGAAACTAGATAAATGAGCAAGAAAACTAATGAAGTAAAGCAAAAAAAAGGAAAATGCAGAACTTCCGGGATCTAAGCACTTAATATTAAATTAATTTGAAATAAAATAAATGATATAGTATTTACATCCAGTTTCCTGTAAGTTACAATACGTTTTTAAAAAAAAATAAAATAAAATAAAAAAAAAATTAAAAAGCAGTTTCATCACGTTAATATACAAAACACGACTTTGGCTAATGCATTTGTGTTCGTTATCGACATCGAACAGTGATAAAGTTACATTAAACGTCTAAACTTGAGTGAAATGTGTGTATATTTCATGACTTTGGACAGGGTTCGAGCTTTAAAAGTTTGTAGTTTGTGATGAGAGGGCGAGTGTTAAAAGGTGGAGGGGGGCAGGACAGCATGATCCACCGGCGGCTCCAGGAGTCTTCGATGCCGGGGGAAGAGTCGTCAACGACGGGGAGAGAACGCGACTCCCCTCGGTGAAGCCCCTGGATGTGGCTATAGTAGTACGTACTACTTTCCCAGGTCCCCTCCCTTTTCATTCCAAACTGTACGCACTACTGCTTCGTCTCCACTTCGGACTTTTTTTACGCATGGGGAGTGAAACATGCAAAGCATATTGGGAGGAAAAGCCAAACTCTTACCTGTGTGGACTTTGTCGTCCTGTCGTCACTTGAAACTACAAGCAACCCACGTGCGGTGAGTGGCGTCTTTACGGTAGTTTTCATATTATTTGATTTTCATCATCAGTCGTAATATTGATTTCAGGAGGAGGTTGTTTTCCTTTTTTATTATTGTGTCATATTCTAATTTCTTATAAGGTGCGTCGCTCGGAAGATGTGCCCTGGAGACACTGGGAAGAGGAGTCCGTAATTTAATTTGTCGCTTCATTGATGTGGCATGGAAAAAGTGGCCTGGATTTATCTTGACTTTGAACATTTCCCAAATACGTACAACTCTCGCAAACTTTTAGTTTCACTGTATTTGCTGAGCACAATAGAAAAAAAACGTTTAAAAAATCATATTTGAGAATGTATTTATATCATGGGCAGCCCAGTGGCGCAAGTGGTTAGTGCGGGTACGAGGAAACTACGGCCCGCGGGCCACATACGGCCCCGCTAGGCTTTTTGACCGACCCGCCGACGTTGTCCAAATAAATTTTTTTTCTTCCCAAGATGGCGCCGTCACGCGGAAGCCAGTGGCAGTAGCTCTGTCCACTCTCATTTGTTTTTTGTGTGTGTTTTACACCCCTCTATCTTTTTTAAATGACATTTTATTATTTCTTAATACATTCCTTTGTACTTTACTTTGTACTTTATACTTTTTACTTTAATGATGAGTGATGAGAATGTTAATACGTTTGTGTCATTGTAGAAATCAGTTGGCCCGTCTGGTACCCACTGCAAGGTGTATATGGGGTCCAAACCCAATTCTTGACCAGGTATGGGGAAAAGTATTCCACAGAAATGGGTGTAGGTTTTCGTTCAAACCCTTCAAGAGGACACCTTTTCACCAATCTGCAGTCCTAAACATGCAATCAGTGGATTGCAATCAGGTGCTTTTCTTTCCAAAGAAACCTTATTGGATAAACCCATGGTGGGTAAACCGGCCAATGGGGGTGCATCTTTTTCTACCAGCCTATTCAGCACAGACCGTTTGACCAATGGGGTTTCTGCAGAAACAAGAAACACCTGAGTTTAGTATAAAGATTCTCAAAACTAGATAGGTGGAAGGGTGGTTAGTGCGTCACAGCCTTACAGGTCTGAAGGATTCTCAAAACTAGATAGGTGGAAGGGTGGTTAGTGCGTCACAGCCTTACAGGTCTGAAACTGAGGCTTCAATCCCAGGTTTGGACTGTGTTTATCTTGCATTTTGTGGTGATTATATTAAAAAATGAATAAACTAATTTCACCATTCATAGCAGGGCTCAATTGGCTTAAAGTGGTGGCGATAACTCAAAATGGTGCATGCTTCCTTGTTTTCAAAGTTGTTATATCAATATTTCACTGGTTTTCGAGATAGCCTCAGTCCATGGCCATCTAGTCTGAAAAAAAAATGTTCACTATAACTCCTCCCTTGTAATTTGGAATGTTTGTATTAAATTAATTTCACTGATCCTTTGTGCTTTCCCATTTGCAGAATACATGTACAGTACATAATCTCCTCTTTAGGTTTCTCCTTACCTTCCTCGCAGTCTCTGTAATTAATCGATAATATACTGCATATTATTCTGAGCATGATGCTCCTTGAAGTAAAGCACATTGGAGGTGAATGTATTTGAAACTTTCCTTATCTAAATTCTGCTCTTACACCATCTATTGACACACCAATTATTGATAATTAGCAGTTCTCTAACACATTGTGCTGTAGATAAAGAATCAAAAGCATAATGCCTACTACAAAATAATCGTTATATTAATATCAATAAATCAACAAAAAATGAAGAGCACACATCTTTTAGATAGATACCCCCACAGGGAAAGAATATACATACATTCTAAACGTGTCTGTGTCTAGTTCACATGTGTCAAAGTGGCGGCCCGGGGGCCAAATCTGGCCAGCTGCATCATTTTGTGTGGCCCGGGAAAGTAAATCATGAGTGCCAACTTTCTGTTTTAGGATTAAATTAAAACGAAGAGTATAGATGTATATTAAATTTCCTGATTTTCCCCTTTTTAAATCAATAATTGTAATTTTTTATTAAAAATTTTCAGTATTTTTAGTTCAAAAATCATTTTGGAAAATCTAAAAAAATATTTAAAAAAAAGCCTAAATAAACATTTTTTAAATCTATAAAAAATGAATATTCAGGGATTTTAATCCAGTTCTTTTAATCCATTCATAAATTTAAAAAAATCTAAATATTATATCTAGAATGGTCCGGCCCACATGGTCTAGTCCATGTTTTTGTTTACTGTCATTTTTATTGGCAATGAAAAATACATTCTGGCATTTTCCCATCTTTATTCATTCATAAATGTACATACCTACAACAATCCAAAACATATAAAGAGTCAGAAGTTTAAAATCTCTGGATTATCGTTCATATACCGTCTTGTAACCTTGACTCTGTTAGCAAACTGCAACCCGTCTGTTCACACCGTAAGCATGCCATCCATCAGTGGGTTCTTCCTGATGTTGCAATACTGTGATACCGAATAATAAAGAAGTAGGAAAGACCAGAAAATCAATAGATTATTCTGCAGATCACTTGATTCAGTAATGATCCGCTCCATTTGTTGCCCGTCGCTGATTCATAACTCCTACTACACTCCAAGGGCGTAGCAATCCCACCTCTGCCCTGCTGACGCAATTGCCAGTCGCACTAATTATATAAAACATTAAAAGCTAATCACAGGTCAAAGCAAGGTTAGAAAAGACACATTGTTTGCTTTGTTTCTTTCTAAAATGTGCATTTCAGATTGTTTTTAATAGGCGGTTAAGGAAATATTTATGTCACAATGACATAATACTTATCTTGACCTGCAATGATATGATTATAGTGTTGACACTCTTTTATGGTTTTGCTATATATTTTCTCTGTGTTTAGGCTAGGGGTGGGCAAACTTTTCGGCCCGGGGGCCATATTGACTTTAAAAATTGGACTGATGGGCCGGTTCAGCACAAGATACGATGCAACTAAAAAAGTGCATCCGTTAACAGTACATATGAAAAATAAACAGAAAAAAAAGCTCTTAAGTATTAAAATACTCATCACTCATCATTAAAATAAAAAGTGTAAAGTACAAAGTAAAGTAGAAAAGAATGTATTAAGAAATATTAAAATGTAATTTAAAAAAAGTTAGAGAGGCTGTAAAACATGAAAAACAAATATGAGTGGACAGAGCTACTGCCACTGGCTTCCGCGTGACGGCGCCATCTTGGGGAATAAAAAAAATAATATTTGGACAACGTTGGCGGGTCGGATTAAAAAGCCTCGCGGGCCGTATGTGGCCCGCGGACCGTAGTTTGCCCATATCTGGTTTAAACCGATGATCATAGTTCTTAATGTGAAATAGAATGTTTACTAACTATTCACTAGTACTTGGCTTACCTGGACAGCAATCATAAAATGCTAGTGAACCTATTTATTATTAATTATAGGAAGTATTAAATTGTGCAAAAAAAAGCTTTTTTGCTCCACAAAATTATGCTGCCGAATTATTTTTTCCAAAGGGGTAAAACATACTCTGATCATCCGTAGTAGTTGCTCTCTTAAGTCGTACCCAAAATGGACACTTCAGTACAACTATAAACTTTTATGAACCAATTTGCAATGATCGTTCCCAGCAAATAAAATGTGGGAAATGGTGTAGCTCCACTTTGTAACAGCTCCTTTTCCAGTTTGCAATTCCATTTCTTCACTTCCAAAAATCTAACCAGCTGCACATCCGAAGGTAAAAACAATTACCGTATCTTCACGACTATAAGGCGCACCCTCAATAAATGATTTTTTTCCATGTATAAGGCGCACTGTATTATAAGGCGCACTGTCTATTTTGGAGAAAATTTAAGAGTTTTAAGTGCGCCTTATAGTCGTGAAAATGCGGTAATTGAGCCAGCCATTGTTGATGTTTTGGAATTTTTGTATATGATCTTGCAGTGGGGGAGGAGCTATATGATGGAAGATTTTGTAAACTAAGATGGCATCTGAATATTTAACAGTATTGTTTCAGTTCAGGCGTTGGCGTTTTTTAATATCTGACAGTGGTGTTTTTTTCGTTTTTGGTTTTCTGTTTTTTCCATATATAAGGCGCACTGGATTACAAGGTGCACTGTCTATTTTGGAGAAAATTTAAGACTTAAGTGCGCCTTATAGTCGTGGAAATACGGTACCTACAGTACATTTGCCACTATTGTACTCGGATGTTTTAGTATTTTTGAAGACCCCACCAATGTACATGACTTTCTATTGGAGTCATTCTAGTTGCAACATGAAAAATAAAGCACATTTAGAGGGAATGACTATTTTTGAAATGATCTTGGAAAGACAAATTGCATTTGTTTTTTTTGGTATAATAGTTTGAATAGCTGTTTTTTGATACAACTACTAATTGTGTATTTTACTGAAGAACTCCATGCGCATATTGTTAGGAAAACCAGTTCTTCTAGTCAGCCTCATTTTATTGTACTATTGGAATAACCTTGAAATGACTAATAAACTCATCTGTACCGAACAGTGACCTCATTGTCAATTTGTAATGTGACAGACATATCCAATCACGTTTTGCTTAGCTCTATACTTTGTGAGTTCCTCGGAGTATATATACACAGTGTTACACACTAGACAAAGGTCCAAGTTCAAAGTTATTGAAGAAAATTTTATTTCACAATAAATATAGAAAAAGAAACTTCAGGTGAAAAAAACCTTGGTACTTGTTTTATGTTGTTTTTGTCTAAAAGATGTCAATTTTTACCCCAAAATAAGTGACACTTTTTCCATGTAACTGACTTAACATTCCTAAAATATAGTTTTGTGAAATATCTTGTTTGTGAGGTTGTTAATTGGAGAGAGAAAAAATATGGCTATAACAGAGAGTTTGGATGAGTTCAATGTGTGTTGGTTAGATTACTAGATTGAGGAAACTTTTCTGCGAAGCAAGGATTTTGGTCAGTGATGATGACGCATTGTTTTGCATCTCTCCAGTGTTCAGAGCCTGAACAAGGTCAATTAATTCTGAGTCATATTAAGGGGGCAAAGCAAGTGTCACTTGCCTTAATCAAATAAAAATGCTCTATTGTCCTTTAGTAGGTGGTTCTCTTGCAAGTTAAAAGTGCAAGCAGCTGCCTATATGTAGGTATTGTTTTTTTTTCTCGTATTGTACAGCATTTTTTTTATTTATTAATTTAGAGATTAGCTGGGTGTCCCCCGCCTCTGGCCTGAAGTCAGCTGGGATAGGCTCCCACACCCCCTGCGACCCTTGTGAGGATAAGCGGTCTAGAAAATGAATGAATGATTTATTTATTTTTGAGTTCCAATTGTGGTTGAGTGGTAGTTAAAAATTCAAAAGCTTTACAGTCAAAACTTGAGGGTCACATTTGATCAATGTTCTAACTTTATGTTTTCAAGTGAATTTCAAAACTACCTCACTGTATGAACGTATGTGTATTGAATATTTATAACAGATTTTTTAACACTTTTTAATACGATTCAATTACTTAATCTCGTGACCGGACGTTTGGTCGCCGGACGTTTGGTCGCCGGACGTTTGGTCGCCGGACGTTTGATCGCCGGTCTTTTGGTCGCCGGTCTTTTGGTCGCTGGTCTTTTGGTCGTCGGTCTTTTGGTCCCTTTCGGTCGCCGTTTTTTTGGTCGCCGGTCAAGTGTACTTAGATATTAAACAGTACTTAGATATTAAACTTTCTCTATTGAATGTAATTTTGAGAGCTGGTTTCAACAGTAAACCAGTTGACCGGCGACCAAAAGACTGGCGACCAAAAGACTGGCGACCAAAAGACTGGCGACCAAAAGACTGGCGACCAAAAGACTGGCGACCAAAAGACTGGCGACCAAAAGACTGGCGACCAAAAGACTGGCGACCAAAAGACTGGCGACCAAAAGACTGGCGACCAAAAGACTGGCGACCAAAAGACTGGCGACCAAAAGACTGGCGACCAAAAGACTGGCGACCAAAAGACTGGCGACCAAAAGACTGGCGACCAAAAGACTGGCGACCAAAAGACTGGCGACCAAAAGACTGGCGACCAAAAGACTGGCGACCAAAAGACTGGCGACCAAAAGGGACCAAAAGAGCGGCGGCCAAACGTCTGAGCACCTTTTAATCTGTGTCGAAAATACTAAAACAGTGGGACTTTAAAACACATCAAGTATAGTTATTACAGCCCCTGTGAAAATGTTTCCTGCTTCCATGTTTGCATGTTTTAAGCAGCAGCTATTAAGAGCGGTTGACTTCGTCCTCAGTACCTCCAACAGGAAATTAAGGTTGTCTGAGAAGACTACACTATCACCACAATCTATTTTTTTTTCTCAAGAGAAATGTTATATTCCAACAGAACAAAGTTGTTTATTCGACAGGTAAGTGTGTCCTTGTAAGTTTTAATGAGATTTGCAATATTAAAATGCAAGTCCTTCTCCACTATGCAAAATTACAACCAAATTCCAGCTTCGGAACAGTGCTATTGGCCATATGTCGACAATACAATGCCCAGGTAATTTTAATACATTCCTAATCAGCTCGCAAGGCTTCTGAAATAACACAGTTAATGGGAAAGTGAAGAGTCAGCAAGGTCTTTCACAGCTGTGGTCTTTAATAAGATTTGAGAGGCATTAAACAACACTGCAGTCAATGTCACGTTGGGCTGCTCTTGCTGTCTACAACCGCAGCAGAGGGAAACAAGAAGAGGCAAATAAGGGAGGCGTGGTGACAAAAACATGGTCATCTGTTTCAAAAGAGCTGAAATCTGATCTCCAGGGAGAGAGAGACGCAGTCGGAGGTACTATACGTATCATCTCCCACTGATCATTCATGCTTTCTAATTACAAGAGGTGAGGAGGGCCATCATTTTATCGTATTTGTTTTGCATCACTGCAAAAATAGAAAATGAGGATTCGCCCAGCTGCAGCAATTTACTTCATTTCAACCTTGATTAAAAGAAAATTAATTGCCAAATCTCTCATTATGTTGCGCTCGGCATTTGACGACGTAAATGAAAAAAATCGAAATTGTCCGTCATTGGCTTTAAGTGCACGTGGTGTTTTAACTTTCAATTTGTATGAAGACACTTTTTACTATGGTGAAGCGCAGTTGAAGTACAGTATGTCACTATACTTACAAGAAGTTTTTTATATATATATATATATATATATATATATATATATATATATATATATATATATATATATATATATATATATATATATATATATATATATATATATATATATATATATATATATATATATATATATATATATATATATATATATATATATATATATATATATATATATATATATATATTGATTTTAATACAACTAAATATTTTAATACAGATAAATAAACCTCATTAAACTAGATGGGTGATTAGAAAAAACATATGTATATATAAATATAGATATCTATATCTATATATACATATGTTTTTTTCTAATCACCCATCTAGTTTAATGAGGTTATTTATTTGTATTAAAATAAAAATAATAATTTAAGGCTTTGTCATCATTATTTACTCGATAAAAGCGTAATTGTCATCATACCCAGAAACTGCACATGACGAAATTGGTAGTGCTTCTCCATAAGGTGCGTTTTCCCGGCAAAGACCCAAATAAGTGATAATTTCAGACTTGTTGGCATTCTGCCGTGATGGATACATCGCATCACCCCCTGAGCGGATCACTTACCTCTCACTGTCTCTCACTCACCTTCAGTTAGCCAGTAGGAGGCAGATCACCGCCCAACGTCTTTTCATTTTACCTCACCCCAAAGTTATTACACAGAAGGGATTGTGTGTCGTGCTACCGCAAGTTTAGGGTCCTGATGGATGTGGGGGAAAAACTGTCCTTAAGCCTATTTGTCCGTACTTTGTGATGGTCAAAATATGTCCCACTCGTACCCTTCTGGTCGCTTGGCACAACCAATTATTGTTGCTACAATGTTTGGATTGGAAACACTGATGTACCTCATGACGCTTTGTGCAGTTACAAGACGGATTGTTAGCGGCCCCAAGCATCCCACAAGGAAGATGGACTTGTACAAAAACCTACAAATTAAAAATAAGGGTCCTCAGCCTTTAAAAAGTCTGTCGTAGGATGGCTCAGAAGTGTTCAGACTTGCATAGAGATACTGCTGATCTGACAGGGTATTTATACAGTATATAAAATGAAGATATGAAAGAACCTTTGATCTCTGAAATGTGCAAACTAATCTTCCTCTCTAACATCCCTTTTTAAGTTATTTGAGAATTCATATCTAATTAATCTTTACAAGTTGAAAATTGACCAACTCTTGTTTTTAATGAGGCTTACAATTATGTAAGGAAAGCACGTTCTTGTGCTAATAGGTATATTCATTAATTTCCTTAACCGCTTTATCCTCACCAGGGTCACATGGGGTGCTTTAGCCTATGTAAGCTAACTTTGGCCATTGAAAATTTAAAATGCATACAAATAGTATTTAAAAACACGGGTTAACTACGGAAACATACGATTATCTACGATGTAAATTGTTTTAATTGATTGACAGCACTAATTGTTATATATATGTGATTGTATTTGTTTTATTATTACCGTATTTTCACGACTATAAGGCGCACTGTCTATTTTGGAGAAAATGTAAGACTTTTAAGTCTGCCTTAGAGTCGCGAAAATACAGTAATTGCTATTGACTTCCAGGTATGAAGCACTCACTACACAGTCACGTCTAGAGCCAGCCATTGTTGATGTTTTGGATTTTTTTTGTATAAAATCTTGCAGTGGGGGAGGAGCTATATGATGGAAGATTTTGTAAACTAAGATGGCATCTGCATATTTAACAGTATTGTTTCAGTTCAGGCGTTTGTGTTTTTTTAATATCCGACCTTGGCGGTTTTTCATTTTTGGTTTTCTGTTTTTTGCATATATAAGGCGCATTATATTATAAGGTGCACTGTCTATTTTGGAGAAAATTTAAGACTTTTAAGTGCGCCTTATAGTCGTGAAAAAACGGTACTATTATGAGAGAGCCTGGCAATTTCGCGCAGTTGTCACAGAAATATGCCCTTTGCAGATAATCACAAAATAAACATTTAAATCCTATTTGGGTCTGTTAAGCCCTCGTGGCTCCTCCCATCCACTAGAACGCCATATGTCTCTGTGGATCAACTTCAGACGTTTTCCGTAACCACGGTGTACGATTACATGAGAAATTCTCTCAGAGAAGGCCTCCAGCAGCAGAAGCAAAATGCTAAATGCTATTTTGGAAATGAAATTCTCCTTCATGTGACTGCACCTGTTTCCCTGGAAGAGTAAGCCGAGCAGACGCTTGATGGAGTGAACCTGTCACACACCCAATTCTAAAATATTTATTAGCTTTTCACAACCCAAAAAAAATAAAAACACACCCGAAGACAAAAGCTGTATTGCTTGTTTGGCTAAAATCTTTATTTTTTTTTTTGCATAACTTTACATGAACTGGCAAAACAAGCTCCAAAAAAAAAGAAATACCGTATTTTCACGACTATAAGGCACACTTAAAAGTCTTAAATTTTCTCCAAAATAGACAGTGCGCCTTATAATCCAGTGCGCCTTATATATGGAAAAAACAGAAAACCAAAACCAAAAAAACGCCACAGTCGGATATTAAAAAAACACAAACGCCTGAACTGAAACAAAACTGTTAAATATGCAGATGCCATCTTAGTTTACAACATCTTCCATCATATAGCTCCTCCCCCATTGCTAGATTTTCTACCCAAAAAAATCCAAAACATCAACAATGGCTGCCTCTAGAGGTGACTGTGTAGTGAGTGCTTCATACCTGAAAGTCAATAGCAATTACCGTATTTTCACCACTATAAGGCGCACTTAAGTCTTAAATTTTCTCCAAAATAGACAGTGTGCCTTATAATACAGTGCGCCTTATATATGGAAAAATGTCATTCATTGAGGGTGCGCCTTATAAATACAGTGCGTCTTATATATGGAAAATGTCATTCATTAAGGGTGCGTTATAATGCGGTGCACCTTATAGTCGTGAAAGTACGGTAATGATTTTGTTGATATTGCAGAAACAACAATCTTCAAAATGTTGAACCCAAGCTGTCCGGTATGTTCCACTTAGCATCTGCGAAGGCATAGGGCATATTTGAATAATTGATTGGAGTAATGTAAAGTAATCCAAGCAGCTTTCAATCTTGTTTTACCTGCAACAACTGCACTCATTTGACAAGGGACAGTCAGGGACACTTGAGGACATGAGGGTAACATGGAGTACTGCATTTTACCTGCAACAACTGCACTCATTTGACAAGGGACAGTCAGGGACACTTGAGGACATGAGGGTAACATGGAGTACTGCATTTTACCCACCATTTACCATCCTCTTCACTTTCTTTCTACATTTTGAACCATGAAAGCTGTCAATGAAAGCAGAAATTGCTAAAATATAATAAGACCTGCTTGTAGGCTGTGTAGACTGAATTGGAAAAAAACATAATTGTTGACACAGCACACAGCTTTATGTTGAAAATGTTGTTTAACCAGTTTCTATAAGAGTGGCAAATTATGTATTCATGTACAGTACACTCCATGTTATTCTCACGTCCTCAAATGTCCCTGCCTGTCCCCTGTCAAAGAGCAGTTGTTGCAGGTAAAACAACATTCTTGCTTGCTTGCCATTGAAGTGAGAATTTTTAAGGAGGTACCTCTATGAAATGTATATCCATAAACACACACACACATGCATATGTATATCTAGTTGTATAATTCTTCAAATAAAAACTGAGTTTGATTGTGACCGGACGTTTGGTCGCCGGTCATTTTGTCGCCGGTCTTTTGGTCGCCGGTCTTTTGGTCGCCGGTCTTTTGGTCGCCGGTCTTTTGGTCGCCGGTCTTTTGGTCGCCGGTCTTTTGGTCGCCGGTCTTTTGGTCGCCGGTCTTTTGGTCGCCGGTCTTTTGGTCCCTTTTGGTCGCCGGTCAAATGTACTTAGATATTGAACAGTACTCAGATATTAAACTTTCTCTCTTGATATTAAACTCTCTCTCAGGAATATAATTTTGAGAGCTGGTTTCTCTCTGTAAACTCTCTGTCACCATTTGACCGGCGACCAAAACATCGGCGACGAAAAGACCAGCGACCAAAAGACCGGTGACCCAAAGGAACCAAAAGACCAGCAACCAAACGTCCGAGCACCGAGTTTGATTGAGAAATAGTTCAGTAATCACATTTTGACCAATTTTTAAACATACCTATACTTCCACAATATTATATAAATCTATTTTTTTCTAAGCCGATTACGAGATGGAGACACAAACAAGACAGAAATGGACTTCTCATTTCTGACGTGTAGAATGATGACTGTGTAGCTTTTAAATCATTACTTTAAGAGGACTGAAGAGTGGGGAACATCAGTCATGCATGGCTGAGTGTCTTTGTTTAGCCTGTATTTGAGCAATCAGCTCCGTCTCTGTCACTCTGTTTGTCTCACACTGTGATAAAGTTTTATGATTGACCGTAATTATTCCCCCAGGGCTTAGATGCTCCTTGCACTTTAATTTTTCAACTTTCCTACTCGAATTCATAACAATGCCTAATTTATGGCATGTATTAAAATGCATGAAATAGATTCATTTTTTTTTGCTCTTCTTGACATCCAAACATTGCAGACATTTCATCTGAGGGGCAATCACTCACCAGTTACTCTCCATGTGTTATTGATAGATGCATGCACACCTGAGGCCCTCTCACACTTGAGAAATCTATCTAAAGCAGGGGTAGGTAGGGAACCTATGGCTCGGGAGCCGTATGTGGCTCTTTTGATGGGTGTATATGGCTCTCTGCGAATCTGTGTGGTAAAATATGGGTATCGCTGGTGAGAGACCAAAGTCCCGGACGCACCAATGGGAGCGTCACGCTGGAACTGTGGCGCCGAAATGATCTCTAGCGCCTTTTTAATCATAAATTTTCTTCATTAGACTCTTCTGCATGCATGCTCTCATTGATACTCATTGATTATCAACAGTGAAATAATGTTCTCAACAGAATTCACAGAATTCAGACACTTTTTTTTTTTTCAAAGTCGTGAAATGATTAATAAATGCCCACATTTTCATGTATTTTTACTATTAAATTCTTAGTATGACTCTCAAGGAATAATGTTTGAAAATGTGAATTGTTTTTTTTTTCCAAAAGGTTCCCGACCCCTGACCTAAAGGAATAGATGGTATTTTTTCCTCCTATGTTCCCCAACAAGTTTGCTATGTTATTTACCCATAGATCACTCCACTATACATACAATGCATTGCTTATAATTAAAAATGATGGAAATAATAATTCACATAAGCTTTTACATTTTCAATTTTCAAATGGAAGAGAGTGTGAGATGTAGCAAAAGCATGGAAAGAAGCTGAAGAGACCATGTTTGTCAGATCCTTTACTTACTTTATCAGCAAGCTAAAACACAGCCAAAGGCTTGTGATTCAAAGTTTCATGTGGCTTCTAAATCTTCAAGTCTGTGCCAAGCAAACGTAAATGATGAACACTACTTACTCTTTCACACAAATAATAAAATTTATAGACCTTCTCTTTACAAGATTTTTTATTTTTTTTATTTTATTGTATTTTTTTGCACTGTTTTGCATCAGGGGAGGCGGACCAGTGTCTTTCTTTTGAAAACAGTGTTTAGCTCTGTACTAACTCTTTCTGGACTCTATGGATGTATCCAGGGCTCTACTCAAGGATTGTTGTGGGTTCTGTTTTTTTTTTTTTTGACACCGATCCAGCACAAACAGTTTAACACCAAGTTTTTAGCTAAGACAAGCAGGACCTGATGGCAATCAACTGATTATACTTGTAAGAAACTTTATCAGTTGAAATACAAACCTACACCAAGGGTGTCAGACTCGGGTTGGTTCGCGAGCCGCGTTATCGCCAATTGGATTTCATGTGTCGATTTCATTTTAGATATAATATTTAGATTTTTTTGTATAAATGGATTAAAAGAACTGGATTAAAAGCCCTGAATATTCAGTTCTTTTATAGATCTAAATACATGTTAATTTAGCTTTTTTATATATATATTTTTTGATTTTCCAAAATGATTTTTGAACTAAAAGACGAGTTCCTGTGGGCTGGACCATTTTAGATATAATATATATATATTTTTTTTAATGAATGGATTTAAAGAACTGGATTAAAAGCCTTGAATATTTAGGTTTTTATAGATCTAAAATAATGGTTTTTAGCTTTTTTTTACATATTTTAAGATTTTCCAAAATGATTTTTGAACAAAAAAACTACAAAATCTATTTCCAAAATTGTTCACGATTGTAGTTAAGGCCCAAAAATGCCTTAATTGTCAATCAGCACTCGTAGAGGAGCGGTATTTACTTTTGAATGAAGTCAGCTTTAAAGCAAGTGTGTCTAGCCTCATAACTCTCATGACTCTTGGGTCTACATTTTAATTGTTTTGCTCTTGTCTCGGCCTCTGACTGGTCAGTGAAGCACACTCCGGATTTTCTGTTAAGACTAGCACTTCAACTTCAAACTCATGCCCCTATCAAAGTCTTTTTTTATTGATGTTTAATGAACAAAATACACACACACACAAATGCACACCACCACTCTGAATTTAATATCTCTATTTAGCTCTAAAATATCAATTGTGTTCTCCACAACACAACATTTCCCAATGTCACAATCACCCCAAAACAGGTCTCTACAGCATAACAACAATGATTTATTGTTTTGATGTGGTCCAAACAATCAACAGGACCAGCTGCATAGTCAATGGCCAGAATACAAAATAATAAATAATATATTCAAAACTATATTTCCAACAACTTTTTGATTTATTATTAAACCCTAACAAAAATGTTCTAAGATATGTACCAGCATTGCACACATCAATTTACATCTGTCACAAACAGGGCTGTTTTATGGCAAAAAATGAGAAAAACTACCTTATTTTCACGACTATAAGGCGCAACGCATTTAAAGGCGCACCCTCAATGAATGACATTTTCCATATATAAGTCGCACTGTATTATAAGGTGCACTGTATTATAAGGCGCACTGTATTATAAGGCGCACTGTATTATAAGGCGCACTGTATTATAAGGCGCACTGTCTATTTTGGAGAAAATTTAAGACTTAAGTGCGCCTTATAGTCGTGAAAATACGGTAATTGCTATTGACTTCCAGGTATGAAGCACTCACTACTTTATAGTCACCTCTAGAGCCAGCCATTGTTGATGTTTTGGATTTTTTTTGTATAAAATCTTGCAGTGGGGGAGGAGCTATATGATGGAAGATTCTGTAAACTAAGATGGCATCTGCATATTTAACAGTATTGTTTCAGTTCAGGCGTTTGTGTTTTTTTAATATCCGATAGTGGTGGTTTTTCGTTTTTGGTTTTCTGTTTTTTTCCATATATAAGGCGCACTGGATTATAAGGCACCCTGTCTATTTTGGACAAAATTTAAGACTTTTAAATGCGCCTTATAGTCATAAAAATACGGTAACTTTAGAATAATACACTTGGTGCACTACTCTAAATTGAATGAAGTGTTACTAACATTCTACCTCCACTATTACATGTATGCAACTGTAACATTTTGATTGGGTTTCTATGGTCACAGCCTACTTTCGGCCTTAGTCTGGTTCAGCTCTGGTTTCTGACACATTTTTTATCTCACATACTGTGGGCCTGAGCCTTACACTAGCTTCAAATAAACCATGTAAAGTATATATCCCTTTGGTCAATGTTAGAGACACAGCATGACTTTGTCTATCCTCACAGCAGCTGCTTTGCCAGGTCAAATGAGTGCTGTTTGACACTAAATAGAATGTGTGGTGGGTCTATTTTTCATTTCATATTGTTTTTCCAAACCATATTATGACATACCAAAGCATGGTTTTTAATATGATAAGGTTACAGCTATAGTTTGTGCCTTTCACCACTCCCTCCCTCCCTCCACACTGCCTCAATGAACAACACTCACTGAAAGTGTTCAGTTTTAGGACATTAAGGTCACACCTGTTGTGGAACTTGATAGAAGACTTATTTATAAACTTTCTATGTCCTAAATTCCTCCTTCTGAGAAAACGCTGAGGTACAAAGAGTACGGTCGGGAAGTGGTCTAATAACACGACAACAACTGGACGATCCATAAACTGCTGAAATGAGGAAATTTACAAGCTACCAGATCGGTCTTGCTTTAGAAAGCACTGAAGGACAAGAGTGACACACAATGTCATATCCAATCACAGTGAGTCATTTATTGTCGGTCTTGTGACATTACTGTGAAGAAAGACGCCTCAATCAATAAAATTATATAGCATTGATGTTGTCCACATTGTCTTTTTTAAACAACGGTGTTGTCTTATTGGGTCATTCTCAAGCAACACCATTGTGAAAGCCTTTTTATTTTTATTTTTTTAACAAATCATGTCACACTGTGTATACCAGGCGTCCTTCAAAAGAGTCTGGGTGGTAATTTGAAAACTAAACACTGCACAAGGGCAGTCATATCCGCCGCCTTTTTAATTCCCTTCCCAAAAAGGCAAAAGTCAGATCGTGTCCAGCCGAGGATCGCTTTAATATATAGCCTAAATTTAGGCACTGAGTTATGGTGGTGGAGTTATCGTTGTAGGCTCATGTGACATATGAAAAAGCTCTGTAAATGCTGAGTGGATTTTAGGTGTAAGAGGACGTTGATTCGGGCTAGTTTGACTGATTGTCTGACAGCTGCTGCTCGACATGTGTCAGATATTTGCCCTTTTAAAATGGAAAAGACACCACTTTAATGGCTTTTCGGTCCTTGTGACCCATTATTTTTCTTTCTCTCTCTCATTCTCTCGCTCTATACTGGAATAGACTGCACACATCCCATTAATTTGACTATTTACGTGAAGTTTGGCATAATGTTTTTCATACTAACAAAAACATGGTCTGGGACTTTGCTCAAATGATATATCTACCAATAGAATATTATCAGTTCCATTTTGGGTAGCTTGAGGGAAAGACTGTATTATACAAATCCAAATCTTAACTATTATTCCCGCATTGTTGCAGATATATACTTTACCACTACCGGATGTTTGGTCGCCGGACTTTTGGTCCCTTTTGGTCGCCGGTCAAATGTACTTGGATATTAAACAGTACTTAGATATTGAACTCTCTCTCTTAGATATTAAACTGTCTCTCATGAAATATAATTATGAGAGCTGGTTTCAACAGTAAACTCTCTGTCACCAAAAGACCGGCGACCAAAAGACTGGCGACCAAAAGGGACCAAAAGACCGGCGACCAAAAGGGACCAAAAGACCGGCGACCAAAACACCGGCGACCGAAAGACCGGCGACCGAAAGACCGGCGACCGAAAGACCGGCGACCGAAAGACCGGCGGCAAAAAGACCGGCGGCAAAAAGACCGGCGGCAAAAAGACCGGCGGCAAAAAGACCGGCGGCAAAAAGACCGGCGGCAAAAAGACCGGCGGCAAAAAGACCGGCGGCCAAAAGACCGGCGACCAAAAGATCGGCGACCAAAAGACCGGCGACCAAAAGACCGGCGACCAAAAGACCGGCGACCAAACGTCCGAGCACCATACTTTACTATTTGTTAACAATCGTAATCACTTTTTTTCTGGTACTTGTGACTATTATGGCATGAGTAGAGAATCTTCATTTATTCTGGACACATCCTCATCCAAAGGGACTAAAATGTGCATTTCAACTCTCACCTTCAAGCATTTACTTACTTTATTGAGTGTGCATCAAGTCCTTGTTGATTTTTCCTCTTATATTTACATGCCAAAAGTGAAAGCCTGATTTCTATAACATTTTGTGGATAGTTCAAGGCCCTAAAATAATCTTTCTAAGGAATTTTATCATTAGCAAAGAAAGTCACAGACTACAAGATGGACGAATAGATGTCACGTTCAAACAAAGCTCCATCAGGACCCCCAGTAATATTAAGGAATTTCGATTGAATGTATTAGTTATATTCTAGTTGTACCATGTAATATCGGCATGGTCATTTAAAAAATTCTCACATTCAAGTCATTGCGCTGTGGTCAGGAAGAAGCAGATTGCATACAAGTAAACGGAGACACCTCACTCTATTACAGACGTGAAGGTATAATATTAGTCATCTCTGCCAATAGGAGCAAAGCTAACAGGCAAACCATGTGACAAGGTGCAACAGCAGACAAATCGATGGCACAAAACAGATTGCCTTGCCGAGATTCCCTTTTGCTGACAGGCCACAGGGTAGTTTGTGCTTTTAAAAAATAGCGACATCTTTTAAGGTGACCTCTGGAGTGCTTCTTATAAAATTACCAGAGACAGAAATCCATTTGCAACTGCACCATAACGCTGAGATTACATTGTTACTTTAGAGCCTGGGTGCAAATTAATTTGAGGTTCATTTCATGTATTATATAAATGGATGGTAGAGGGAAAATTAAATCCCAGTGTTGCACATTTCTATATATTGTTTTATTTTTTTGCAGACAGTGTTTTGGATCACTGTGCTTACCCTTCATTTGGCCAGTAGGGCAGCCTTCCAGGAGATTTAACTCATCCATGGCCTAAGAAGGGCAAACGCAACACCAGTTTGATTGTTCTTTTAATATGCTTCTACAGTTTGTCTACAGACACAGATTTTTACAGAAAACACTTGGAAAAATGCTACCAAACATTACAGTCACAGATTTTTACATTCCTTAACATTACACAGTAAATACAGTAAAGTACACACCTTTAAAGTACAGTACCTCTAACCCAGTGGTGGGCAAACTTTTCGGCCCGAGGGCCATATTGACTTTAAAAATTTGATAGATAGGCCGGGTCAGCACAAGATATGATACATATAAAAAAGTGCATCTGTTAATAGTACATATGAAACATAAACAGAAAAAATGACTAAAGTATTAACATACTCATCATTAAAGTAAAAAGTATACAAAGTACAAAGTAAAGTAAAAAGTAATGTATTAAGAAATATTAAAATGTCATTTAAAAAAGATAGAAGGGCTGTAAAACACGAAAAAAAAATAAGAGTGAACAGAGATGCAGCCAATGGCTTCCGCATGATGGCGCCATCTTGGGGGAAAAAAATAAAATATTTGGACAACGTCGGCGGGCCGGATTAAAAAGCCTAACGGGGCTGTATGTGGCCCGCGGGCCATAGTTTTCCCATGTCTGCTCTAACCATTTTCTAAATGTGATGGGGTACAAAAAATGTACTTTAAAATGTTCCAAATTGAAACATTCCACTTGGATTGACACTTTTATATACTTTATTTACTCAGCACTTGTATTCATACAAATGCTTGCTCGTTTACATTGTGTTAGATATGCAATTCTAACGTGAAACATTTCTAATATATTTGATTACTTAATCAGTTACAGAAGATTGTTTTATTGGCAACTGTCTTCAAATTGATTGACACACATTTGACACTGTATACCAGTGAACTAAAGCTGCAAAAAAAGGATATTGCCAAAAAACACTCGGTGGACTGACTACCCCACTATTTGGAAGCTTAACATAGTATTGGGAAAACAGTAGTTGGTGCGGGAAATTTGTGAAGTTTTCAACTCGAGCAGAAATTAATGTTAAATACATTGTGATTTTAATCTGTCAAATTTGCACAAAGTACACAGCTTTATGTAACATTTTATGATTCATGAACTCAAACCCCCTTAAAACAGCACCAGTCACACATATGGGTAGAGCACGATGTAAGTGTGGATTTGGCGGACATGTCACTGAAGGAGTATCGGAGCGTCTCCGCCACTATCAGGGGACCTTGGAGCCATGTGTTGACATGCACCGCACTGTTAGCTACACCGCCTGGTCATATTGGGGACAGGAAAGAAGTGGCGGAACAGAAGCACTCCAGATGTTCTTCATCAGTGGGCCACAGGGGAAGTCTGTTACCTCAACACCTGGCTCGTTCCCACTTTAAGCTCCCAGGCAAAGAGTGCAGTACTCACTCTTCTGATCACAAACGTAATGTATTCTCAGTTTCCCCAAACCTTCACCCAGCTTTTCAAAGGGGATCCCTGGTAATATACCAGGCCAGCCAGGAAAAATGGCGTTCCCAGTATAACCTGAGTTGACACCAGGGCCTCCTCCCTATGGAACGTTGCCAGAACACCTCACCGGGGAGACATCCAGGGGGCATCCTAATTACTACATAGATGGTAGAACTATGTCATCTGGCTCCACTCGATGTGGTGGGGCAGCAGCTTTACGCCAAGCTCCCTCCGGATGACGGAGCTTTTTACCCTTTCTCTTAAAACAACTTGCAGAGGAAACACACAACCCAAAGCTAGTAAGGACAGGTGAGGTTAGGGATGTACATCAACTAGTTACTAGTACCATATTTTCACAACTATAAGGCGCACTTAAAAGTCTTACATTTTCTCCAGAATAGACTGGGCGCTTTATAATCCAGTGTGCTATATATATGGGAAAAAAAATAACTTTGTCAGTCATTGAGAGTGCGCCTTAACATGTGGTGCACCTTATAGTCGTGAAAATATGGTTTTCTAAAACTGTTACCATGCATGGAGTCAATGAGCATGTAAAAATCCAACCTGCTAAATTATTTTTAAATGGAATTTATTATTTGTTTTTAATGGGCCCTGATGAATTTGAGTGTGTTTTAAGAGGGAATAATAATAAGAGATACATCAAGGGTGTCAGACTCGGGTTGGTTCGCGGGCCGCTTTAACGTCAACTTGAATTTCACGTGGGCCGAACCATTTTAGATATAATATTTAGATTTGTTTTTTTTATAAATGGATTAAAATAACTGGATTAAAATCCCTGAATATTCAGTTTTTTTGTAGATCTAAAACATTATTTATTTTAGCTTTAGTTTTAAATATATTTTTAGATTTAACAAAACAATTTTTGAACTAAAAACACAGAAAAAATTATTAAAAATGACAATCATTGATTTAAAAAGGGGAAAAAATCAGGAAATTTAATATACATCAATACTCATTTTAACTTGATCCTAAAACAGAAAGTCAGCACTCATAATTTACTTTCCCGGACCACACAAAATGATGCGGCAGGCCATATTTGGCCCCCGGGCCGCCTCTTTGACACATATGAGATACATAATACAAGGCAAATATAATAAGAAGCAAAGAATCGCATTCATTTTGTTTGGGAGCCGCATGCAGCTCGAGAGCCACCTGTTCTATATAGTATATATTTTTGCATTTCACCTTGCAGTCATCAGATTGTGAACGTTTGGTCTTCCTGTCTGGCAGTGAAGAGCAGTGAAAGCGAATAGGGCAGCGGCCCTGGGTGAAAAACGACAGATGCCACGCTCAATAATAGCAATGTTAAAATCTCCTTGACCTGCAGGTCCTCAAATAGCAACCCCAATTCGTTTCATATTTTCCTTGCTAGATCAATGGCAGCATAAATTTGAGGCTCAATGACAAGAATAATTTAAAACAGATCTATAAACGATAGAATGCTATTCCCTATGGTCACAGATGCATAACAATTTATTGGATTGGCAGGATGAACCCTGGAAAGATTTGCTTGTGTTTGGGGGTTGAAGGCAAATAAAGGGCCATACTACATTAAATTAAGCATGTGTGTGCATCAACATATTTTGAGCTTTTTTTTTTCCAACACTCTGTCTTTATGGGGAGAGTTCAAGAACATATTGAAGTATTGATTTTTCTTGAATTTCTAAGCTGTTTTTGCCCCAATCAGCAAAGGATAGGAAGGGCAAATTGTTTAACATAGCTGAATAAATAATAATATCGATATAGAGTCCTCCCAACCCCCTTTTACTGAAGTCAAATGAGTTTGACCACTTTGAGGAATGGAATATGACTATAAAAATTATGAATTGTGATTGCAATTTCAATTGCTTTAGAAAATATGCTGTGTTTCATGAAGAAATATATTTCAAAATCCATTTTTTTGTTTTGTTTAAGTGTACCGTATTTTCACGACTATAAGGCGCACTTAAATGTCTTAAATTTTCTCCAAAATGGACAGTGCGCCTTATAATCCAGTGCGCCTTATATATATGGAAAAAACTGAAAACCAAAAACGAAAAACAACCACTGTCGGATATTAAAAAAACACAAAAGCCTGAACTGAAACAATACTGTTAAATATGCAGATGGTATCTTAGTTTACAACATCTTCCATCATATAGCTCCTCCCCCACTGCAAGATTTTCTACAAAAAAATCCAAAACATCAACAATGGCTGGCTCTAGAGGTGACTGTGTAGTGAGTACTTCATACCTGGAAGTCATTAGCAATTACCGTATTTTCACGACTATAAGGCGCACTTAAAAGTCTTAAATTTTCTCCAAAATAGGCAGTGCGCCTTATATATGGAAAAATGTAATTCATTGAGAGTGCGCCTTATAATGCGGTGCGCCTTATATATGGAAAAACTGTAATTCATTGAGAGTGCGCCTTATAATGCGGTGCGCTTTATAGTTGTGAAAATACGGTAAGTTGAATTCAAATGTGACCACATTGAAATATCTGGTGTCCTTAAATGCTCCAAAATGTTCCGATACCACTCCCCCGACAAAAAAGAACAAGTCTATTGGAGTCTCCACTAATACCGTTTTGCACAGCATAAATGCCTCTTACTGATAAATATTAATTTGGGCCTTCGTGATGTATTTGAAAATTCCAGCTAAAATGTCACCACATGGAACATTAATGTAATATTTCAAGGCCTGAGAGCAATATTGATTGCGTTTATTTGACTCAGGGGAGGTGAAATAATTCTTCAACGTAGAGGCACATCTGGTACGCAAAGATGCAAAGCCGGCAATGAGAAAATACAAGATAACAATAAAACGAAAATAAGGGGTTGATATTTAAATGCGTTATCATGATGTTGTTTGGATACTAATGCCTTTTTTTGCATTGGAATAAATAGACAGATGAAAGAAAGGTTTTTTTTTCTACAGTGAGAAAAGTTTGTACACATGAAAGAAAGGATTAATATTCTCTACAGCAGGGGTGTCAAACTCCTTTTGGTCTGCGGGCCGAATACAGCTTAATTTGAGATTTAAGCGGGCTGGACCAGTAAACTCATTGCAAAATTACATAGAACAAACAATAAGCCCACTTTTTTCCTTTGTATTACTCACTAATACTAATAATTAGTGCAAAGAATGAGTAAATTATCAAAATGTTTATTGACAGAATTTTCCTTTTCCATTATTAACAATATATTATGAACAAGAGAAGTAGGTGTGTCCCTTCAAAAATGCTTAAAGAAACGTGTAACACGTGCACTAAAGCACCACCAAGCAAAAACATCATAGTGGTCCGTATGGAGGATCTTCTGCAGCTTTTTTTGCACGTAAGAAACATCGTTATTGGGAGTTGTGAACATTTTTTTTTTGGGGCGGTGAAGATGCGCCTATAAACAGCCATGACATCATCAATGCGATTCCTGAACTCTCACCATGTTATTGACCATTTCTTTGGCCTTTTTTGGATGAAATTACTAATTCTTATTGAATATTTTGTTTCCACCTCTTGTAAAATGATGGAATTTATAATTTTAACTTTATATCTATCAATTTTATATTTATTTATTGCCTGAAAAAAATCCGCGAAGCTCTGAGTCCGCGATAGCTGAAGCGCGAAGTAGCGAGGGAACACTGTAAATGTCAATTCATGTTGTCTACACGTTCTAAAACAATGCGCCCCTAGCGGATAATACAAGAACTATAAATTTAAAAAAAAAATCATTTTTTTATACAATGCAGCTTTCTTCCCCGGGCCGTACCAAACCACCAGACGGGCCGGATCCGGCCCGCGGGCCGTATGTTTGACACTGCTGATCTACAGGGAGAAAAGTTTGCTTTTTTTCGTGTCCTCTCTTTGGCAGAAAGTCCCTCGGATGTAAAGATCAACTCTCTATGTCCCAGGAAGTGTCCTTTTCTGTGCATGTGCTCACTTTGCATTGCAGATATTGACTGGTAGTGGATATAGGCGTCACACTGTCTTAGTGCAAATGAACTGAAATCTGAGGAAAGACACTTTGACCTCAACATGATGCTCTGACTTTAGTCTTAGTGTTGACACTAATCACAATAGCTCTTTCTTCTTATACTTTTTATCCTCATCGTTGCTACTTCTACTATGTATTACCTCTAGGTCAAAGGTTGGGAACTTTTTTGACGAAAAGAGCCATAAACAATTAATATTTTCAAACATTATTCAATTGAGAGTCATAGTAAGAATTTAAAAGTAAAAATACATGAAAATGTGAGCATTTATTATTCATTTCACCACTTTGGAAGTAAAAAAAAGTCTGAATTCTTTTGAGAACATGATTTCACTGTTGCTAATCAATGAGTATCAATGAGAGAATGCATGCAGAAGAGTCTAATGAAGAAAAATTATGATTTAAAAAAGGCGCTAGAGGTAGTTTTAGCACCACAGCGCTCCCATTGGTGCATTCGCAACTTAGGTCTCTCACCAGTGGTTCCCATATTTTACTACACAGGTTCGCGGAAAGCCATATACACCCATCAAAAGAGCCACATATGGCTCCCGAGCCATAGGTTCCCTACCCCTGCTCTAAGTGTTCACTGGCTGCGTTTAGGCATACTTATACAAAGACATAGTTGTACCTAAAATGCCTTTTTTACAAAGATCACAGTACTTGGCTTAGTTGGAGATGTACATTTCTAGTGTTATTTATCAGTATAATGTATTGTTATTTAAATAGTGATAATATATTTAGGCTCTATGATGCAAAATAACCAAAATATTGTGAAAATTGTACAAAATTAAGCCTTGTTGTGCCACAAACTATAGAAATAAATGTAAATATACAGTTAAAGTCTGCAATTATACATTATCTTAGTATCATGAAGATGTCTCACCTAAACAAAACAAAAAAATCGTCATTATTAGCATTGCATATTTGCTCAAAATATTTGACAGACAATAAAAACCACGTTTAAAAACTTTTGTCACAGTACTAATACTTGGTTTTTAGATTCAGCACTGCTTAAGCGCCCCCCACTGGTAAAATGCATGAGCAAGCCCACGAACCACCAAATCTCTAACAATGTCTTTTTTTCAGTAAAGTTTGCAAATGAATTACAAAGCGTTAAATATACAATTCCAGAAAATTACAGCTAAAAATGCATAAGTGTATCATTACAGTCTTTAATAGTATAATAATACATTATGTAAAAATGCTCCTAAAGGTTTATCAATGTAAAACTATGATGAAAGCCTTGCAGGATTTTGTACAATTTGGATTCTAGTCATACATTTCATTAAAAGTTCTTTTTATTTTTGTTTAAAAGTTGCACAGATGAAATATCCAAGCCCCCCCCCCCCCCCACACACACACACACACACACTCACACATCTCCATCTTTCACTCCACTAGTAATCAGAAAGTTTTCATCCAAAAACACGACAATAATAAATGAGCCAGCCAAGGATGTCCTTAATAATGAATTTCTAGCGCAACCCAAGACAACGGCTTCAAAAAGCAAATACCTTTAAACACCATCTGTAGAAGGCACCTGGGAAGTTGGCTTTGTGTAACAGTAGTGAGAAGGGAAATCACATTTTTCTGGAACACACAATGAGAGTATTTAAATAAGAAATGCAATGTTATATCTCAATTCCCTTATTATGTATGAAAATGAAGCATGCAAAAATTAGAACAATGACAGTTTTTTTTCTCCGGGATTGAATATTCTTTTTATTTATTATTTTTAAATAAGCAAGTAAAGCAATTACAGAAGTTTAAAACTTTTTCTAGGATGCATTATATTGCATTCGTACATTTTCCAACAATCTGTACAGTGAGTTTCCGACTTTTTAACAGTTTAAAGAAAAAGATGTCAATCAATTTGATAAAATATTCTTCCATATGTCACTTGGCGGTTGTACTGTGCATGTTAAATATAGTAGACATACATTTACAGTCAAATATGAAAAATTATGGCGCCTTACAGTTCTGAGATTGGGGGGTTAAACTAGGGTTGGGAAAACCTTTTGGCCCGGGGGCCATATTGTTTTTAAAAATTTGACAGATGGTTTTGGTCAGCACAAGATATGATACATATAAAAAAGTGCATCCGTTAACAGTACATATGAAACAAACTGAAAAAAAGGTCTAAAGTATTACATACTCATCACTCATCATTAAAGTAAAAAGTATAACATACAAAAAAACCTGTAAACTATGTTGTCTCAATGTAATATTTGTATTTTTTCCCCCAAAAAACCCGCAAAGCTCTGAATCCGCGGTGGCTGAACCGCGAAGTAGCGAGGGAACACTGTACAACCTGAAACTGCTGCAACTTGAACTAAGTTTTTGATTCAATTCAATTCAATCAATTGTTTTGCAGAAAGAGAACCCTGCTTGACCCAAAGTAGAATCAGGCACTGTATAAAGGGCCAGGTTATTTTACACAGCCACTTTTGTCCCCTTCACAAAGGTATTGTATGACCTTCAAGCTCCAGTACTTTGTACGTTATACTTTTTACTTTAATGATGAGTGATGAGTATGTAATACTTTAGACCTTTTTTTCAGTTTGTTTCATATGTACTGTTAACGGATGCACTTTTTTATATGTATCATATCTTGTGCTGTACATGGGCCTGTGTGGGTTTAATCTGGGTACTCTGGTTTCCCCCCACATCACAAAGACATGCATGGTAGGGAGGTAGAACACTCTAAATCAGGGGTAGGGAACCTATGGCTCGGGAGCCATATGTGGCTCTTTCGATGGGTGCATCTGGCTCTTTGCTAACCTGTGAGCTAAAATATGGAAATCGCTGGTGACAGAACTGAGATATTACATTTAAAACTGTTTTAATCTTCTTTTTTTTTTTTTGCAGTAGACTCTTCTGGAATGCCTCCTCAGTAACAGCATACGAATATTTATAAAAGAAATATTCGTTTTTTCTACT
Organism: Stigmatopora nigra; assembly: GCF_051989575.1. Classification (NCBI taxonomy): domain Eukaryota; kingdom Metazoa; phylum Chordata; class Actinopteri; order Syngnathiformes; family Syngnathidae; genus Stigmatopora; species Stigmatopora nigra. The sequence continues at coordinate 5,234,011 of NC_135508.1, read as the reverse complement.
TTAAAAGTGGTGAAATTACTAAAAAAAATTGAAAAGGCACTCGTTTAAATGTATGTATTTTGACTTTTAAAATCGTAGTATGGCTCACAGGAAATAATATTGGAAAATATGTATTGTTTGTGGCTCTCTTCGTCAAAGTGAGTCTTTCTACTTGCGCCCTGCAATTAGCTAGTGACCAATTCATTCCCTGGCCTGCTGCCATAGGCTGGAATAGGCTCCATGAATCCTAGAATCGAATCCTCGACCCCAGAACTGTGAGGCCACCATGAAAAAAATAACATTTAGTCAAATTAATAATTTCGACACTTCGATCCTGTATTCTTTATGTTGAGTATATATTGGCATTACCTGCAGTCTTGCATCTCAATATCTTCAAATATATATATTGTCTTTTTTTTTTTTTTGGATTAGGAAAAAATAACACTCACTTTTTGTTATATGATTGGGAATAATTAAAATCTCAGGGACCTCAGAAAGTTCGGTAAAATGCCCCATAATTTGAGATTTCTTATTCAAATTAAACAGCTTTTACTCCATCAATGAGCTGAACAAAAAAACTTAAACTCGCATGTGAGCCTTGCTTTTGGTCCATGAAGTAAATGAGAGAGAAAATATAAACTTGACTCGACCTTTTGGCACACGCTTCTGTGAGGCCACTTTTCAAATTCCTCATCCTGTGTAAGCCGCTTTTGAAAGACACTGAGATGTGCATGTGTGTGTGTGTGTGTGCAAGTGTGTGTGGATATTGTTTTTGCTGAATTGACAAGTGCTTGGTGTCCTGTTTGGATAAGCAAGCTTTAAATCAGGTGTGCTGATACTTGGAGCTTGAAGGTCATACAATACCTTTGTGAAGGGGGACAAAAGTGGCTGTGCAAAATAACCTGGCCCTAAATACAGTGCCTGATTCTACTTTGGGTCCAGCAGGGTTCTCTTTTCTGCAAAACAATTGATTTTGATTGGCATTCATCTAAAACTTAGTTCAAGTTACAGCAGTTTCAGGTTGTACAGTGTTCCCTCGCTACTTCACAGTTCAGCTACCGCGGATCCAGAGCTTTGCAGGTTTTTTGGGGGAAAAAAAATACAAATATTACATTGAGACAACATATTTTACAGGGTTTTTTGTTATAACATGAATTTCACTCTCTCCACCCGTATTCTATATGGTGTACTGTGTACAGGGGGGGTAACATTATTATTTTTTTTTTAAATTAAATTCAAATTAAGCATTTTTGAAGGGGCATCCCTACTTCGCGGAAATTCACTTATCGCGGGTGGTCCCGGTCCCCATTAACCGCGATAACCGAGGGAACACTGTATTACTAAATGTCTGCTAAGAAGTTTCCCATTCAGAGCTTCTGAAATTGAAGCCAATGGCATTACATCCAGGAAATGTTTTTTTTTGTATATTTTGTTATACAGAGCATTACTAACTCTCATCATTGTGAGTGCAAATGGTCATCTGAATAGCGGCTAGTCTAGGGTGCTTTTTGCCCAAAGTTGGCTGGGATTGGCTTCAGCAATTCCAGCTACCCTTACAAGGATGATGAATGAATGAATGAGCTCTAAATTGGACTGATCATTAACTAGTGTTAGTCCATGTGAATACAACTTTATTATCAAAAAATGACGAGTTACACTAGAACATATGTGTCAAAGTAGTGGCCCGGGGACCAAATCTGGCCCGCCGCATCAATTGTTGTGGCCCAGGAAAGTAAATCATGAGTTCTGACTTTCTGTTTTAGGATCAAATTAAAATGAAGAGTATAGATGTATATTAAATTTCCTGATTTCCCCCCTTTTAAATTAATAATTGTCATTTTTTAATCTATTTTTCTCTGATTTTAGTTCAAAAATCATTTTCTAAAATCTAGAAATATATTTTTAAAAAAAGCTCCAATAAACATTGTTTTAGATCTGAATGCTTTTTCTGTTTCATATGTACTGTTAACGGATGCACTTTTTTATATGTTATCGTATCTTGTGCTGACCCGGCCCATCTGTCAAATTTTTAAAGTCAATATGGCCCCCCAGCTCAAAAAGTTTGCCCACCCCTGATCTATCCTCTCCTGGACTTAAAATGAACATTTCATCCTAAACAGTTTCTGTCTACAGTCTTGTTAGAAGTGTAAATTCTTTTCACATATTTCAGTTTTCCAGCAGCGTTTCAACCACACTGCATGGGAATGATTAATTTTCATGTGACAACGCCAGATTGTGCTGTAAATCAGCCATTATAAACCACAAAAAAAGCTCAAATCAATGAGCTCACAATAGTTTAGTCCCTTTGGCCCATTGCTGAGTCTTTGAACTCCATTTTGTTATCTGAAAGAGTATTTCTCCATTGGAACGAGACCTGGCAACGGCTCACCATGTTGTTCAATCACAGGCACTGAGCGGTCTGTTACACTTAGCAAGGCCAAAAAAAACATCCTCATGCCTTTTGAAAGCCGGATGGCCTAATTTGTCTTGTTGGGGTCCCGCTTATGCATCCAAGTAACTCACCGTGCTCTTTTCTGCTCTCAACCACCTCCCTACACATTCACCCCAAGCCCTCAATTGCTTGTTTGACTTGACACATAATTACTGTGGAAATATTTGTGTATTTTGTACGAGTGCCACGGTTAGCGTTGCAAGCAGCTGCCAAGTACTCACAGCGCTTACTACAGTTATCACAGCCAAAATCCCTGATTAAAACAAGATGCTGTCATTTGGGTTCGCTTTAGAAGAAATCACTCGCAGAGATAGGCCTCTTGTTGCCAAAGCGCCACTGTGAGTAGGTTCTGTCATATGTGGCAAAGCTGACATGATTATTGTACCAAAGAGGATTTTTATTGCCTTTGAACATGTAACTAAATCAAACCTCTTCCATCAAAGTGTTGTTCCACAGGTACCAGTCATGTAGCATCAATCCTTAAAACATAACTGTGAATATTAAATCCCAATCAAATGCTCCGTATAGAACGTGCCTATCTTTTGTCGAGAAATTTCAAAATCTATGTGCTCATAGACAGATGATTTAGATTCTAAATCAGGGGTGGGCAAACTTTTTGGCCCGGGGGCCACATTGACTTTAAAAAATTGACAGATGGGCCGGGTCAGCAGAAGATAAGATACATATAAAAAAGTGCATCCGTTAACAGTACATATGAAACATAAACAGAAAAAGGGACTAAAGTATTTACATACTTATCACTCATCATTAAAGTAAATAGTATAAAGTACAAAGTAAAATAAAAAGGAATGTATTAAGAAATATTAAAATGTCATTTAAAAAAAGATAGAAAGGCTGTAAAATAAATAAGAGTGGACAGAGCTACTGCCACTGACTTCCGTGTGACGGCGCCATCTTGGAAAAAAAAGTATTTGGACAACGTCGGTGGGCCGGATTAAAAAGCATAGCGGGCCATATGTGGCCCGTGGGCCGTAGTTTGCCCATGCCTATGTCTGAATTTCAATTATTGAAATTTGATATATTTGGCTTCTATGTTGTAAGAATGGTCAAAAAAGGCATTTGAAAAGAATCATTTTGAATATGTTTTTATAGAAGTTGTGGAAACTAAGATCAAAATTTGGATTTTTGGGGGAACTTAAATTTTGGTTTGATAATGTGTTAAGTGTGTAAAATAAAATGACAATTATTATGATGCTTATTATATCTTAACATTTGAAAAAGTAATATTTGCTTTTTTGTGTGACTTTTCGGGAGTTAATCATTAATTCTAACTGTACAATAATGGTGTCTAGCTTTGTCTGGTTAAATCTCTAGTTTGTGATGGATGATGAATGTACATGGGGAAAATAGTGGGAGAAAATGTCCTTTGACGGGTTATGTGTCCATGCTCATGTGAAGGGACATTTGAGGAGCCTGCCTGTGGTTGCGGTCGAGCCGTCACGCGCTGACTCACTAGCAGCACAAATGAACAAAGTCCACAGAAGTCACTCGGTGGTTGTCTTGACACCTGTCAGGCAACCTGAGACGCGAGCAGCTTGTGTGGTTACTCAAGTGTGAACTTGCAGTCAGTGTCTTCAACATGAAACACAAAGACTAAATAATAAGCATCTCTTCTTTGTGAAATTAAAAACAGGGCAAGAAAGGTTACAAAACATAAGTCAAATACAAAACTTAAGTTTTTGGTCTAGAACAGACATGGGCAAACTACGGCCCGCGGGCCACATACGGGCCCGTTAGGTTTTTTAAACCGGCCCGACGACGTTGTCCAGATAATGTATATTTTTTCCCCCAAGATGGCGCCATCACGCGGAAGCCTTTGGCAGTAGCTCTGTCCACTCTTATTTGTTTTTTTGTGTTTTACAGCCCCTCTATCTTTTTGTAAATTACATTTTAATATTTCCTAATACATTCCTTTTTAATTTACTTTGTACTTTATACTTTTTACTTTAATGATGATTGATGAGTATGTTAATGCTTTAGTCCTTATTTCTGTTCATGTTTCATATGTACTGTTAACAGATGCACTTTTTTATATGTATCATATCTTGTGCTGACCCCGCCCATCTGTCAAATTTTTAAAGTCAACGTGGCCCACGGGTGAAAAAGTTTGCCCACCCCTGGTCTAGAAAGATGAGAAATTCCCATGTAAATTGACAGATTCATTAACAATAGATACCATATTTTCACGACTATAAGGCGCCCCAAATTTAAAGGCGCACCCTCAATGAATGACGCGTTTTAATTTTTTTTCTCCATATATCAAGCACACTGGATTATAAGGCGCCCTGTCTATTTTGGAGAAAATTCTTTTAAGTGTGCCTTATAGTCGTGAAAATACAGTACCATCCCATAGTTAGGACTTATCTCTGTATACTACAATTGTGCCACAAATTTGGTGCCTACTAACAGATTGTTCTTTCCAAATGTTTGTTTTTCTGAGAAGAAAGAAGAACAAAAGCAATACTGTAATGGAGGGGAAAGACAGTAAGTATATTTCAATAGTCATATAAATTAATTACCTGGTGATAACATAAGATGTTGCACTGGTAAAATCCATGGAGGGACTGTGAAGAAGTGAAATGTTTTCACATAAAATGTGGAGGTGTATAGAATCGTGTGAAATTTGAGGTGTGGGATTAACAACTAAAAGTCGTGATTTTTTTTTAATGTTTCTCTTGGGGCCCTATTTTCATAAACTGTGCCGTCACGCTCTGGTATGAAATGTGACGATATAAACTCAGTTTTGAGTTAGGTAGATCAGTGTTGAACAGGATTGCAGACTTTCCTGTAGCAAGTGGCTAAATTTTCTATGAAATTTGAATGCATGATTGTTAATATCATCTTAAATAGATTCTATCTATCAAATTTAGGGGTGGGGTGGAAAGAGGTGAGTGAACAGAAAGTTAGTCTATAAATGGCTGTTTTCAAATTCGTACAAGCTGCTTGGTACCAAAGGAAACCACAATTTAGTTTTTTTTCTAGGTTTTTTTCCTGATCAAATATTACAGAGGTGTCAGACTCGGGTTGGTTCGCGGGCCGCTTTAACGTCAACTTGATTTCATGAGGGCCGGACCAGTTTAGAAAAATGTGGGTGAAAATTCAATACAGTGTTCCCCCGCTACTTTGCGGTTCAGCTATCGCGGACTCAGAGCTTCGCAGATTTTTTGGGGAAAAAAAAATGCAAATATTACATTGAAACAACATATTTTTACAAGTTTTTTTGTTATAACATGAATTTCACTCTCTCTTCCCGTATTCTATATGGTGTACTGTATACAGGGGGGTAAAAAAAATAATACAAAAAATAAATAAATTTGGAATTAAATTCAAATTAAGCATTTTTGAAGGGGAATCCATACTTCGCGGAAATGCACTTATCGCGGGTAGTCCCGGTCCCCATTAACCGCGATAAGCGAGGGAACACGGTATTTCTCAGTAAAAGAGCTGGACTGTATTTTTCTTTGGAGTCAATAGGAAAAGCGAGAATCAGCTCACCTAACTGAACTTATTGTAAATACCCCAAGAAACTCTACAATCAAGTTTCTGTGTTCTTGTAACCTGGGCAATAGACAAGATGGGGAATTGTTGAGGGGGGAGTGGATGGGGGCTCGGACGCTCCCCCCTGCGGTTGCAGCAGTGCAAATATTGATTTTAGAAAATGGCACAGGTGTCACATTAGGCTTATAGCTACAGCAAGGATCCTAAAGCAAACACGTGACACCATTAAGTAGCAAAGAGTGATTTTCAATGTAAAAGGGGGCAGGTTGATGATAATTGAACATATGAAAAGGTAAGTAACAGAAAAAAAATAAATGAATAATTTGTATAGCGCATGAATGACTCTCAATGTGAACAAAATAACAAAAATTCCTGGACAAAGCCATAAAAGTAATTACCACACATGGTGCGCAACAGAATTTTCACATGTATCTTAAATGGTGACGTTAGTTAGCATTTTGAGGTGCAAACAGGAAAAATATTTGGAAAATAAATCCATCTAATAACCAGAAAGTAAATGGAATAGTGTAATATCAAGAAGTCTCCAACTAATGAGAGTCCCAAAAGCAATTGAATGTAAAACACAAACCAAAACAGCGGCATTCGAATCTCTAGAATGCGAGACTGCAGATCATGTAGAGCACCTGTGTCAAAGTGGCGGCCTGGGGGCCAAATCTGGCCCGCCGCATCATTTTGTGTGGCCCGGGAAAGTAAATCATGAGTGCCGACTTTCAGTTTTAGGATCAAATTAAAATGAAGAGTACAGATGTATAATACATTTCCATATTTTTTCCCCTTTTAAACCAATAATTGTCATTTTTTTACTTTTTTTTCTGTTTTTAGTTCAAAAATCATTTTGTAGAATCTAAAAATATATTTTAAAAAAGCTAAAATAAACAATGTTTTAGATCTATAAAAAAAACTGAATATTAAGGGCTTTTAATCGAGTTATTTTAATCCATTTATTTTTTTAAAAAATCTAAATGTTATTCTAAAATGGTCTGGCCCACATTTTTTCCCTTTTTAAATCAATATTTGTCATTTTTTAATCATTTTTTTCTGTGTTTTTAGTTCAAAAATAATTTCGCAAAATCTAAAAATATACCATAAAAAGCTAAAATAAACATTGTTTTAGATCTATAAAACCCTGAATATTCAGCACTTTTAATCCAATTCTTTTAATCCATTTATAAAATAAAAAAAATCTAAATATTATATCTAAAATGGTCCGGCCCACATAAAATCGAGTTAACGTCAACACGGCCCGCGAACCAACCCGAGTCTGACACCCATAATTTAAAGTGTCACTGGACTGTCATTGGGTACAAGTATAGACCTTTGGCTGGACTTTGGGTTTTGACGCCAATAATCCAATCACTAAGTGAATAATTAGAAAATAATAACACCATGTGCAACATCATCCTGGCTCCATCCACGAGTATAGCTTCTTCTCCCTGCCACTTGTGTGCTTAATGTCCTCTAAAGACCCATATTACATCCCAATTAGATGGCACTCTTGTTTCCTTACATCAAGGGCTTGACTTGACTACCTTGTCACCCTCCCTTGGCCTAATCAATTTCATTACTCCAGTTACAGGCCCAGCTCTAGAAAGCTATGCCCTTAAACTTCAGCTCCAGCTTTAATCGATCAATAGTCCACGTCCCTGCCAAGGTTCCATTTAAAGTTCATTTATTTTAAGCCATCATATAAAACAAGACAGCGCATCGATGCGGCTCCACTTTGTTTTATTTGAACGAGTATTTCCATCGCGACACTCAAATACACTCTGTTTTTGTCACAATGGCGTTCTGGGAAGATCCATTAATGTAGGTCATATTCGGAAAATACTTTAATAAAGGTAAATAAAATGAGTAAGAGTAAAAAAAATAAAACATTAAATGCTCTTTTGGTTTTTGATCCATTCCTCTTGGATTAGTTTAATGATACAAGAGGATCATCGAAATAAACAGAGAATAAGTATAATAGCCTTTATTTGTGATTGCTTTTGCTTTTGGTTTGACTTTCAATTGGGTGAATTATTAAATTAGATAATAAATGTCAAACTAATTCGCATTGTTATCCAACAAATAGTGGATGAGTTTGGATGATATCTTATATAATAGGAAGAGGACATATTGTAACTGATGTTACGGTAGTTATCACCTGACTCTCTTTATTAGACACATTGTAATCAGTTTCAACTGACACACCTGTAATTGTCGTTTTCAGTGTCAAAGTGGCAGCTTGGGGGCCAAATCTGGCCCACCGTATCATTTTGTGTGGCCCGGGAAAGGAAATGATGAGTGCCGACTTTCTGTTTTAGGATTAAATTAAAATGAAGAGTATAGATTTATATTATATTTCCTGATTTTCCCCCTTTTTATATCGATAATTGTAATTTTTATATATTTTTTCTGGGTTTTTAGTTCAAAAATGGTTTTGTAAAATCAAAAAATATATTTAAAAAAAGCTAAAATATACATTGTTTTGGATCTATAAAAAACTGAATATTCAGGGCTTTTAATCCAGTTCTTTTAATCCATTTATATAAAAAAAATCTAAATATTATACCAAAACTGGTCCAGCCCACATGAAATCGAGTTGACGTTAATGCAGCCCGTCTTCTAGGAACACCAATATACTCCAAAATACAAAAATAGAAAAAAATCCACTGCACGGAAAACGCAAAAAAATTGCTTCGACGAGAATCGGATTTCCAATGCATATTTTGGTCTTCCCTCATTTTTATCAGAAATTTCTCAGAATGCACATCCAGAGTTTATCTTTCAATGTTTACTATTCTATGCTAGTGTGCTATTCTGAAAATCCTTTATTTGTTGAGGGTCTATTATTCAATCTCCAAAAGAAGCTACTGTTTGGTATGTACCACTTTTAAATTACCGTATTTTCTCGACAATAAGGCACACCGCATTATAAGGCGCACCCTCAATGAATGACATTTTTTCCATATATAAGGCGCACTGTATTATAAGGCGCACTGTATTATAAGGCACACTGTCTATTTTGGAGAAAAATTAAGACTTTTAAGTGTGCCTTATAGTCATGAAAATACGGTAATTGCTATTGACTTCCAGGTATGAAGCACTCACTACACAGTCACCTCTAGAGCCAGCCATTGTTGATGTTTTAGATTTTTTTTTGTATAAAATCTTGCAGTGGGGGAGGAGCTTTATGATGGAAAATTTTGTAAACTAAGATGGCATCTGCATATTTAACAGTATTGTTTCAGTTCAGGCGTTTGTGTCTTTTTTAATATCCGGCAGTGGTGGTTTTTTGTTTATGGTTTTCTGTTTTTTTCCATATATAAAGCGCACTGGATTATAAAGTGCACTGGATTATAAAGTGCACGGGATTATAAAGTGCACTGGATTATAAAGTGCACTGGATTATAAGGCACACTGTCTATTTTGGAGAAAATGTAAGACTTTTAAGTGCGCCTTATAGTCGTGAAAATACGGTAATATTTATCCATCTGCTTGCATGTTAAACCACAAATCAGCCAATGTCCAGTCAGAGTAGAAGTCACGGTGACTGCCATGTCTTCATACCATCCGAGGAGGCCTTGTCCACTTGAGGGGCATTTATCTGCCGTCCTGTACTGTCTCCCTCAACAGGATAGCCAGAAGTTACAGTGCATTACAAGCACTTAGTGCACTGAAATCAAGGTTCACCTCCGATTTCCAATCTCAGGCCAAAGTAGTAGGCTTGGAGGCCATCATTAAAAAACCATTACATAGCCATATTTCATATCCAAGTCTGTCCTATGTTTCAAGGTGTTAAAAGCTCAATGTATATTTCCTCTATATTTAAGCAGCAGGACAATACCGTTTGCACATAGCATCTCACACTCAGCCATTGACCTTGGCCTAAGAAGCCTTCATTAGCTTTTAGACACTTATCAGTCATAACTGGGTTTGTCCTCCCCACCACGTTTCCTCCTTCACTTCACTTAGGCGGGAAAATAATGGCTGGAATCCATTTATCTGCCATTTCCAACAAGTGCGTGACATTAAGAAATTATCTACTTTTCCACTAAGTATGGCCAAGGTAACCCTCTAAAGCAGGGGTGTCAAACATACGGCCCGCGGGCCGGATCCGGCCCGTCTGGTGGTTTGGTACGGCCCGGGGACGAAATATGCATTGTATAAAAAAATATAATTTTTCTTAAAAATGTGTAGTTCTTGTATTCTCCGCTAGGGAGGCGCAGTGTTTTAGTACACTGGTAAAACAGGGTACAGTGTTTTTAAGTTCCACAAGACTGGTACTAAATGTTTTTGGAACATTGTTATTATTTCTGTGATCAGTTTTATGTACAATACACTTAAATATATGTTTAACTGTGTAAAAGTTGTTAAAATGGCACATTACTTTATTTATGTTCTTATGTTATTCTCTTGTTCATAATATATTGTTCATAATGTAAAAGCAAAATTTTGTTAATAAACATTTTGATAATTTACTCATTCTTTGCACTGATTATTAGTATTAGTGACTAATACAAAGGAGGTGTCAAACATACGGCCCGCGGACCAGATCCGGCCCGTCTGGTGGTTTGGTCCGGCCCGGGGAAGAAAGCTGCATTGTGTAAAAAAAATGAATTTTCTTTAAAATTTATAGTTCTTGTATTATCCGCTAGGGGCGCATTGTTTTAGAACGTGTACACAACATGAATTGACATTTATTTATGTTCTTATGTTATTCTCTTGTTCATAATATATTGTTCATAATGTAAAAGCAAAATTTTGTTAATAAACATTTTGATAATTTACTCATTCTTTGCACTGATTATTAGTATTAGTGACTAATACAAAGGTGGTGTCAAACATACGGCGCGCGGGCCGGATCCTGCCCGTCTGGTGGTTTGGTCCGGCCTGGGGAAGAAAGCTGCATTGTGTAAAAAAAATGAATTTTCTTTAAAATTTATAGTTCTTGTATTATCCGCTAGGGGCGCATTGTTTTAGAACGTGTAGACAACATGAATTGACATTTATTTATGTTCTTATGTTATTCTTTTGTTCATAATATATTGTTCATAATGTAAAAAGAACATTCTTTTAATTAACATTTTGATAATTTACTCATTCTTTGCATGAATTATTAGTATTAGTGACTAAAACAAAGGAAAAAAGAGGGCTTATTGTTAGTTCTATGTAATTTTGCAATGAGTTTACTGGTCCGGCCCGCTTGATCTCAAATTAAGATGTATTCGGCCCACGGACCAAAGGGAGTTTGACACCCCTGCTCTAAAGCCTAGCCAAGGTCAGCGCCATTTTTTTTTTTAGAGAAACTTGAACCTTTTCCTTTTTTTCTCATCTTCCTCTGCTATTTCCATTCCATCTTTAAATATTCATTTTGCTTTTGCTCGCTGGGCAGAGATTTTATGAGCACTATCAGCCATATTTCTCCAAACCCACATCTTTATTTGTTTTTGATTATTTATGTTCCACTCTGACTTCATAACTCACATCCCTAGGAAAACATTGATCCAAAGGAGCAAATGAATCTAATTAGGACCTCTTTCTTCTACGCTGGATATTGACTTGTTTTGAAAGGTGCCTCTCTATTTCAAGCCAATGTCTGCAGAATACTCATTCCCAGTCTCTTTAAGAAAACTTTCCAATGCTGATGAGATATTTTCAGCCGTAAATGCAACCGTGTGCGCATCTAATAGCTCCTGTTTGTTCATAATGGAATATATTTATTGCAGGATGTCATCAGTGAATTGTCTCCATGGCACCTCCATTTCATTTTTGTGGATGTTGCCTCTTTTTCTTCTTACATTCTCTTTCTTCTAGACCAGACAAACTACGGCCCGCGGGCCACATATGGCCGGTTAATCTCTTTAATCCGGCCCGCCGACATTGTCCGAATAATGTTTTTTTTTTTTCTATATATATTTTTTTTATTTCCCCAAGATAGCGCCGTCAGACGGAAGCCAGTGGCTTCTAGACCAGACAAACTACGGCTCGCGGGCCACATACGGCCCGTTAGGCTCTTTAATCCGGCCCGCCGACGTTGTCCAAATAGTCTTTTTTTTATATATATATATATATATATATAAATATATATATATATTTTTATTTCCCCAAGATAGCGCCGTCAGACGGAAGCCAGTGGCTTCTAGACCAGACAAACTACGGCTCGCGGGCCACATACGGCCCGTTAGGCTCTTTAATCCGGGCCGCCGACGTTGTCCGAATAATGTTTTTTTTTTTATATATATTTTTTTTATTTCCCCAAGATGCCGCCATCACGCGGAAGCCAGTGGCAGTAGCTTTGTCCACTCTTATTTGTTTTTCGTGTTTTACAGCACCTCTATCTTTTTTTTAATTACATTTTTAATATTTCTTAATATATTCCTTTTCTCTTTACTTTGTACTTTATACTTTTTACTTTAATGATGAGTGATGAGTATGTTAATACTTTAGTCCCTTTTTCTGTTTATATTTCATATGTACTGTTAACGGATGCACTTTTTTATATGTTATCGTATCTTGTGCTGACCCGGCCCATCTGTCAAATTTTTAAAGTCAATGTGGCCCCCAGGTCGCAAAATTTGCCCACCCTTGATCTAGACAGAATATGGTGCATGGCCAAGGATGCATGACTTAACTTTTGTCAGACGCCAAGTGCGCGAAAATTGAATGTGAATCTTTTTTCACTTTATCTTTTCACACAAACCCCAATCCAAAACATTCAGTCGCATTTGCAAGCCGTTGATTTCAACATAAAATGGTCATGATTATTTCATCTTGTAACATTAATGGATTTACACTTATGTGTGTGTTGGTGTACTGGTTCAGTCAGTGAGACATTTGCAATTCATATCGCCCCCGCATGATTACATTAAGAGTATGTTCTGTCATATTTGATTAATGTACCATGTTTTCTTGAAAACTGGATTAAAATATGAAAAGTGACAGAAATGACTCTATTACAAAGAATGATAAATTTTTAATCATTCATTCCAGTAACAAAAAAATTAAGTGCTACTCAGAAATGCTCAGAATTGACTTTAATAAACAGTGTTGGACTGCCAAAAGGAGGTATGTATTTACCAATGTGAACAACCACTAGTTTATTGAAATACGTGAAAAAAATACATTACTTGGAAGCTTTTTTGAATGCTAACAACAATATGCATTCTGCATATCTTATGATACACACAATGGCACTACTCATGAATTGACACATCGCAGTGTAATTCGAACAGTTTGCTCTTTTGCTGTGAATACAAACCAGTGAACTGTGTGCGGAGCAAATAGACGATTGTAATATAGCAGGAGTGTCAAACTTGGGTTGGTTCGCGGGCTGTGTTAACGTCAACTCGATTTCATGTGGGCCAGACCATTTTAGATATAATATTAAGATTTTTTTTAATTAATGGATTGAATGAACTGGATTAAAAGCCCTGAATATTCTGTTTTTATAGATCTAAAACAATATTTATTATAGTTTTTTATATATTTTTAGATTTTGCAAAATGATTTTTGAACAAAAAAAACGAAAAAAATGATTAAAAAATGACAAATATTGATTAAAAAGGGGGAAAATATGGGTCGGACCATTTTAGATAAAATATTTAGATTTTTTTTTAAATAAATGGATTAAAAGAACTGGATTACAAGCCCTGAATTTTCAGTTTTTTTATAGATCTAAAACAATGTTTATATTAGCTTTTTTATCTATGTTTTTAGATTTTACAAAAATATTTTTGAACTAAAAACAGAAAAAATGATTAAAATATAACAATTATTGATTTAAAAGCAGAAAATCAGGAAATCTAATATACATCTATACTATTAATTTTAATTTGATCCTAAAACAGAAAGTCAGCACCCATGATTTACTTTCCCAGGCCACACAAAGTGATTCGGCGGGCCAGATTTGGCCCCTGGGCCGCCACTTGAACACACGTGACCTACACCCACTGTTCCTGATTGGTATAGTTATAGTTTGGACTCTACTGGCAGTTGTAATTTCCCCTACAAGTGTAATATAGTATATTGAATGTTTTTTGTTGATGATTTTTTGCTTGGAAAGATGCTCTTTTTTTTATAAATATTTTTTTGTTCTCTAAGCAATGAGATGAAATAACTAGAAGTTGAAAGAGCCTGTTTTTTTCATCATAGTGTGTGTGTGTGTGTGTGTGTGTGTGTGTGTGTGTGTGTATGTGTCTGTGTGTGTGTACTTGAATAAACGTGGGCCTTCAATTCCATGGTCAGCCATTTAGCCTGACCATGGGTGAGTGGGAATTAAAAAGGGGGACCTTTATGTGCGACCCTGCAGCACAAAAGGCTACATCCATAACTTACAGGGACAGGGAGGCTATTAGCCGCCACCGTCGGGCCACCTTTACATATTATGGGGTAGACTAATCACAGGGCTGAGAAGTCAAATGGTTGGCAGACTCAAGTCTATACAGTACGCCTTCTACACATAAGAGAGGATGTAGATATAATTGTGGTTTTCTCTACCCTTAAAACAATTCTCTCTTTTTTTTTAAGTTATAATATGAGAACAATTTTTCAAAGAAACCACAGCCATATGGCCATCTAAAAGTAGGGACAAATCAAACAGCCTCATCACCAAAGTGGAAATAGGGCTGCGGCGAAGATGCTCTGAGAGGAAGTACAACAGACTACAAGCAGCTGTTAATGTGCTACAGGGTCAACTCCAATGGAGTCATTTTTATTTTGTTTTAGTTTCTTTGTTTGGGTTAACATTTGGGGGAAAGAAAGATCAATATGAAAATGTTAATTGCTTGTGATCAAATTTTTCGACCCGGGGGCCACATTGACTTAAAACAATTTGACAGATGGGCTGGGTCAGCACAAGATACGATACATATAAAAAAGTACATCCGTTAACAGTACATATGAAACATAAACAGAAAAAAAGGATTAAAGTATTAACATACTCGTCACTCATCATTAAAGTAAAAAGTATAAAGTACAAAGTAAAGTAAAAAGTACAAAGTAAAGTAACAAGTATAAAGTACAAAGTAAAGTAAAAAGTATAAAGTACAAAGTAAAGTAGAAAAACACAAAGTAGAGTAAAATGTAAAAAGTACAAAGTAAAGTAAAAAGTATCAAGTATGAAGTAAAGTAAAAAGCATAAAGTACAAAGTAAAGTAAAAAGTATAAAGTACAAAGTAAAGTAAAAAGTATCAAGTATGAAGTAAAGTAAAAAGCATAAAGTACAAAGTAAAGTAAAAAGTATAAAGTACAAAGTAAAGTAAAAAGTGTAAAGTACAAAATAAAGTACAAAGTACAAAGTACAAAGTAAAAAGTATAAAGTACAACGTAAAGTAAAAAGGAATGTATTAAGAAATATTAAAATGTCATTTCAAAAAAGATAGAGGGGCTGTAAAACACACAAAAAAATTATTTGGACAACGTCGGCGGGCCGGATTAAACAGCCTCACGGGCCGGATGTGACCCGCGGGCCGTAGTTTGCCCACCTCTGATTCAGGGTGTCCCTTCCCTTCTGCCTACATTTGGCTGAGATAGGGCCAGCACACCAGTGACCCTTGTGAGGATAAGCGGTATAGAATATGAACGAATAAATGTAATCTGATGTAAAATGATTGGTATCATCGTAAAGTACAATGGACGAAATGATAGATTGTATTCTGCTCAAAAAAGGATTCATAAAGCAGTTGGCCCGGCTGCTCTTCATATTACCTTAATGCCTCCCAAAAGGCCAGAGTCACGAATGAATTATTGATTGCCATCATATGGAGAACACGCTGTGGCTCGGCATGCCTATTACACGTGTGTTCATTCATTTACGCCAGCTTAAGCTACACATTATGTTTGCTTGTATTTTTTGCGCCATTGGTAGATAACAATAAGTGACTTCTTATTGTAGGATGCAAAAAGTCAAAATCAACAGTTATGTTGTTGGGATTATTTGACCTTTGACATGTCTACCATAGCCTTGTTGTCATGTAGTAGTCCATTTAGGCTTTGCTTTGTTTACGCATGCATACCTGTCAACTTGTCCTTTTTTTTTTATGTATTTTATACGTTTTTTTTACCATTTCAAATCATGTACGCCGTACACTGACTTTTGTGCAGGGACATTTTTAAAAAAATCGCCAATATTTATGAAAACCGATCTCAACAAGACAGTTTTGGCTAAAATCCAGATAGTATGGTGGGCTAGTAGCCAACGACGCTACTGTCATCGATCGTTACTATTGTCACGGTATACCAGCAAAAATTATCCTCAATCGTATGTATTTTTTTTTGCGGTGCGTACGGCAATATCGACAAAGGGTGACATGCGTAGATATACCACATTTTCACGACTATAAGGCACACCGCATTATAAGGCGCACCCTCAATAAATTACATTTTTTCAATATATAAGGCGCACTGTACTATAAGGCGCGTTGTATTATAAGGCGCACTGTATTATAAGGCGCACTGTATTATAAGGCGCACTGTATTATAAGGCGCACTGTATTATAAGGCGCACTGTATTATAAGGCGCACTGTATTATAAGGCGCACTGTCTAGTTTGGAGAAAATTTAAGACTTTTAAGTGCGCCTTATAGTTGTGAAAATACGGTAATTGCTATTGACTTCCAGGCATGAAACACTCACTACACAGTCACCTCTAGAGCCAGCCATTGTTGATGTTTTGGATTTTTTTTTTGTATAAAATCTTGCAGTGGGGGAGGAGCTATATAATGGAAGATTTTGTAAACTAAGATGGCATCTGCATATTTAACAGTATTGTTTCAGTTCAGGCGTTTTTTAATAGACGACAGTGGTGGTCTTTTGTTTTTGGTTTTCAGTTTTTTCCATATATAAGGCGCACTGGATTATAAGGCGCACTGTCTATTTTGGAGAAAATTTAAGACGTTTAAGTACGCTTTATAGTGGTGAAAATATGGTACATTGAGTAAATATCGTGGAAGCAAGCATGAAGGAGCCACATAGTAAGAAACGAGTTACCGCGAGTAAACATGCGTCGTACGGTGTTAGTACGTTTTTTTGAGGGTTTGTACGGGGAATCATAATCATTTATAAGGGCAGTTATCGGCAGAGGTTGACAGGTATGCGCATGACAACACTAAAGGAGAAACTATAGTTGCAAGGATAATTGCTAAACAAAATCTAATTGTACATGTCCCTTTGGAGACAAAGACTGGACTATTGCAAAGCAAAAAAAATGTCTGGCAATGATTTATTGCTGAATTCCAGTCATTTTCAATACATTATAGTTTTCAAATTGTGTTTAAATTGAGTGTAGAGGAGAAAAAGCCATTAGGAGATGCAGAAATGAAGATTATATTTAAATATTCATGCACTCCGTACCTTATTATTGAATCTGTACGCTAACAAAATCAATATTAAGTGCAGTTTGACATAAATGTATTTATGAATTTCGACTTTCAAAGTACTTGCATTTTTTTGCTCAAAAAAAAGGGATGAGTACAACAGTGTAATGATATCAAAACAGAGTGTCAGAGTGCATTAGTCTGGGAGTTTATGAACCCACATATAAAAAGTCGCTGGCGTCCCCACAGAAGTGCTTAGCAGGCACAACTGTCGCTTTTTACAAACATCAGTCATTTTACAGGCCTGCAACCCAGCAAGGGTTGTGGCTGATAGTGAGAGAAAGATGCAGTCATCTTGTTTGTCCTAAATGAGATCTTCGCAGTAAGCCTACTTGTATTAAGGCTTTCGAGTGGGACTGTGTAGCATTTAATTAAAATGGATGTCTCTCGTCTTGCCCAACCTGTCCCTCTAGTTCCTCCTTTCGGATGCAGGCCTCCGTCTTTGTTTCATTGACGACCTCGTACGACACTGGGTTTTTTTTTCCCTAGCGTGACCTTAATGTATGTAGAGCATGTGTCAAAGTGGCGGCCCGCGGGCCAAATTTGGCACGGCGTATCAGTTTGTGTGGCCGGGGAAAGTGAATTATGAGGGCCGAGTTTCTGTTTTAGGATCAAATTAAAAGGAAGAATACATATGTATATTAAATTTCCTGATTTTCCCCTTTCAAATGAATAATTGTCATTTTTTTAATCCGTTTTCTGTGTTTTTAGCTTAAAAATCATTTTGTAAAATATAAAAATATATTTAAAAAAAGCTAAAATAAACATTGTTTTAAATCTATAAAAAATATGACTATTCAGGGTTTTTAATCCAAATCCCTGATTTTCCCCTTTTAAATCAATAATTGTCATTTTTTTAATCAGTTTTTTTTCAGTTTTTAGCTCAAAAATAATTTTGCAAAATCAAAAAATATATTTAAAAAAAGCTAAAACAAACATTGTTTTAGATCTATAAAAGAAACTGAATATTCAGGAATTTTAATCCAGGTCTTTTAATCCCTTTATCAAAAAAATCTAAATATTATATCTAAAATGGTCCAGTCCTTCCTCTTTTAAACCAGTAATTGTAAATTTTTAATCATTTTTTTCTGTGTTTTAATTAAAAATTCATTTGGTAATATCTAAAAATATAATATAAAGCTAAATTATACATTGTTTTAGATCTATAAAAAACGAATATTCAGGGATTTTAATCCAGTTCTTTTAATCCATTTATTAAAAAAATCTAAATATTATATCTAGTTCAATCATTTACTAAAATCTAAAAATATATACAAATACTTTCATTTTTCCACTATAATATGGAACATAATGATTAAAAGAGACTTTCCTTTACTAAGAAAAAAAGCTCAAATAAGCATTGTTTCAGATCTATAAAAAAACAGAATATTCAGGGCTTTTAATCGAGTTCTTTTAATCCATTTATAAAAAAATATCTAAATATTATATCTAAAATAGTCTGGCCCACATGAAATCAAGTTGACGTTAACGCGGCCTGCGAACCAACCCGAATCTGACACCCCTAATATAGAGCTTTAAAAAGTTCAATTGTAAAAATACCCCTAACTTGAGAAACCTCTACAAACAAAAAAAATCATTTGTACTGCACATGCCCAGCGTTTTGAAATCAGAAAATATTTGTTCTCATTTTATTATAAAAATGTGAGAAAAGTTAAAAGGATCTTTATTGGAAAAGACACATCTCTGGACACAAGATGATGCCGTAAAATTCTGAAACCCAATGGGGGTAGGATTGGGAGACCCTACACACACTTTCACACAAAACATCAATCCGAACTAAAAGACGGAAGGCAATAAATAAAAAAAATCATAGCTTTCAGCTCTGCCTTTAAAATCATTTAGACAGATTCAAAAAAAACCTTATTCCTTTGGAGTCTCTCTATAAGAAGCCTTATAAAGCTTTTTATGTGCCTGAGAATAAATCCACAAAAGCTTATTGGGAGACAGGAAAATGATGCTGCATTGTATGTGGCAATGCGAAGCCTGTAAAATATCACTATCACCATCACATAATGCAGTTCTATGCGACACAATGAAAACACTTACATAGTCTCCATTTTAACAGTAAGTTGTGCTGGGATTAGCGCCAAAATCATTTATAGGATATTTCCTATTCTACATTTCAGTAATTTTATAGTTTGGGAATCATTTCAGCTGTTCTTCTGCAAAAAGGATGATCGCGAGGTTTAATTTTATTACGTAGACTTGGTTTGTGGAGCTAAGATTACAATCCCAAGTACATATAGTGGTACCTTGACCTATGATCAGCTCGGGGTACGACATGTTCGTGGTACGAAGAATATTTCGATCGAATAATTTGCCCTAGATACGATCAAAATTTCGAGATGTGAGCAAGCCAGGTGGCCATGAAATGAGAGGCTGTTTATCATTGTAGCGTATCTATTTTGTGTATAACAGATATCTACGAGCACTGAACGATTTATTCAGACGAGTTTCAACCAGGAAATGCAAAACGCGAATGCGCGGGCAAAAAGAGAGTTTTTTGGGTAATGAAGTATACTCGTGAACACAACGCCGATAGGCAATGGCACCCTTTCCCCAGAATAAAACTTCATTACCCACAATCAATACGTGGGTGCGCTCACCAAATTTTGCATAGAGACTTTGGCTGTGTAGAACTAGACGTGCTGTATTATGAAAAAGAAATTGAAAAGGTTGAACTTTTTCAGGGAATTAAGATCTCATTAAAAATCAGGAGTTGATAAAACAAGCTGTCAAGCAGAAATGTTGCCACTTCCAAGTCAGTTTTGAGTTTACTGAGCTGCCAATAACTCCACTTTTGGAAGTCCGCCCTTGATTTTAGGTATTGATCACAACTTCTACCTGAGATTCCAGTGCTCGGACGTTTGGTCGCCGGACGTTTGGTCGCCGTACGTTTGGTCGCCGGACGTTTGGTCGCTGGGCGTTTGGTTTGCCGGACGTTTGGTCGCCGGACGTTTGGTCGCCGGACGTTTGGTCGCCGGACGTTTGGTCGCCGGACGTTTGGTTGCCGGACGTTTGGTCGCTGGGCGTTTGGTTTGCCGGACATTTGGTCGCCGGACGTTTGGTCGCCGGACGTTTGGTCGCCGGACGTTTGGTCGCCGGACGTTTGGTCGCCGGACGTTTGGTCGCCGGACGTTTGGTCGCCGGTCAAATGGTGTTTACTGTTGAAACAAACTCTCAAAATTATGTTCATAGAGTTTAATATATAAGAGAGAAAGTTTAATATCTAAGAGAGGGAGTTTAATATCTAAGAGAGAGAGTTTAATATCTAGGTACTGTTTAATATCTAAGTAGATTTGAGCCGCGACCAAAAGACCGGCGACCAAATGATTCCGTGTTTTTATTCTCAGGTGTGGTGGTTTCTTCAAACTCAAATTATAAGCACAAAATTGAGACATAAAAGAATGCATTGGGAAGGATGAAGCATTAATATTTGTCTAAAAAACATTATATGTGACATTCCAATTAAACAGGTGTTAATTTTTTTTTAATTATGGCGAATAGGTTGTCTAAAAGTCCTTTGCCAAATCATCTCCCATATAAAAAAAACATGCTAATTTTACAATAGTTGCTAACATATTTATTTGACCCCAATGTACATTCAGAAACAATTAAATTTCAATATACTGAAGAAGTGCCGAATAAGCATTTTCCGTCAGAAAGAAAAAAAATGTTATTATCATGAAGATGTCGGAGGAAAAAATGTGTGCTAAATGATTTAACTAAAAGCTCCCCATGTTCAATTTAATGCTTTGACAGAAAAAAAATCTTCTTTTCTTCACCGCAGAAATCCCAGACAAATGAAAAATGATAACAAATTAATAAGTTTAGAGCTTAAACCAAACGTGCAAATTGTTAATGAGGAGCGAATATTGTCAAAGCGAGGTTAACAGCTCATTATCAGCTCCATTCGACAAGCTGTTTTCAACAAAACACATTCATTTCACAAGCAAATATTTTGCACGAAAATTAATTTCACTGGGATTTTTGTGTTAAGACACTATTTCGCTCCTTCTATGCATTTCCCCATCTCCAGTTCTACTTCACTATACAGTGTTCCCTCGCTTATCGCGGTTAATGGGGACCGGGACTCCTCGCAATAGCTGCGTTTCCGCGAAGTAGGCGGGCCCCTTCAAAAATGCTTAAAGAAACGTATTACACGTGCACAAAAGCACCACCAAGCAAAAACATCATAGTAGCCCGTATGGAGAATCTTCTGCAGTTTTTTTGCACGTAAGAAACATCGGTATTTGGAGTTGTGAACATTGTTTTTTTTTTGGGTGGTGAAGATGCGCCTGTAAACAACCATGACGTCATCAATACGATTCCTGAACTCTCACCATGTTATTGACCATTTCTTTGGCCTTTTTTTGATGAAATTACTAATTCTTATTGAATATTTTGTTTCCACCTCTTGTAAAATGATGTAATTTATAATTTTAACTTAATATCTTTCCATTTTTCATTTATTTTTTCCTGAAAAAAATCCGCAAAGCTCTGCGCACACGATAGCTGAAGCGCGAAGTAGCGAGGGAACACTGTACTCCACCTCAGAAAAATTGAATCATAAATGACAGTCAGTTTAAATGAAATAGGCCATTGTAAAAGACACATTACACTGGAGTACATTTCTCGTCACCTTCCATTCTTATCAATATTACCTTTAGTTCTCCTATTCCTCCCCTGGCCCCCCCTTAGGGGCCCTTGAAACATCGCTTAAAAGCTTTAGAAAGAGACACAATTTGTCATTCCCGGCTAACGCAAGATAAAATGAAAGCCATTTAAAGGGGAACAAGCGTGTTGTTTTTCTTTTTTTACATCCCTCAATACGACAATCTTTTACAGTGTTACTTACTTACTTTATTTGAAGAAGAGCTGAGTGAAGCCTATTTCCATACATGCATTTTCTTGTTACTGTCAATATGCAAAAAAAAAAAATAGTAATCCACTAGCAAAGGGAGAAAGGCATAATGTACTTGGAACAAGGACATCAATAACTAAGCTTAGATGGGAAGGCACAAAAAAGGTAGAGCATGAAGATAAGCTATATAAAACGTTTACAATGCATTAAACAGAAAAATGTCAGAAATATAAAGCTTGCACTTTACTGGGGAGGCAGACGCTCACTCATCTGTGAGGAGGTGAGAAGAAAAAATGTCCTTTGCCAAGCTACTTATTTACAATAGAGGAGTAATATCTGCTGAAAGAAATGTTTTTTTTTTCCTCATGACAAAACACTAACACTAACACATACACATGCAACACCTAGTAACAATACCTTAGGAATTGAAGTGCTCATAAATATGCGCTCATTGTACAGACTTCTAATAAGGAGACTAGTAATAATACAGTAGAGTTAATGTTTAATTGGATCAGGTAATAACTAAAGCCGTATTTCTTATTTTTATACCTTCTACATCTAGACCAAGGGTGTCAGACTCGGGTTGGTTCACGGGAACATTTTAGATATAATATTTAGATTTTTTTTTCTTATAAATGGATTAAAAGAACTGGATTAAAATCCCTTAATATTCAATTTTTATAAATCTAAAAACAATGTTTATTTTAGCTTTTTTTAATATAATTTTTAGATTTTACTAAATGATTTTTGAACTAAAAACACAGAAAAAAATGATTAAAAAATTACAATTATTGATTTAAAAGTGGGAAAATCAGGAAATGTAATATACATCTATACACTTAATTTTAATTTGATCCTAAAACAGAAAGTCAACACTCATCATTTACTTTCCCAGGCCACACAAAATGATACTTAGGGAAGAAACTGGACCTTGTTTGTATTTGGTGTTATGGGGGTGCCCATTTCAGCCAACTGTTTGGTCGACGGATGTTTGGTCCCCGGACATTTCGTCGAACGGACGTCTGGTCGACAGACAGTTCTCTCTCTCTCTCATAATTACAATTTCGAGAGCGAGAGATTACCTGGTTGATCGCTTTCTAACCCCTAAACTCCCTCTCTCTCTTATGATTATAATTTTAAGAGCGAATGAATGAGTGAATCCGGCAACCAAGCGTCCGTTCGACGAAACGTCCAGGGACCAAGTGTCCGTCGACCAAATGTCCGTTGACAAAACGTGAATTCATTGATCTCGGAACTGTGAGGGGGACTATAAACTCATTTACATTTAATTTCAGCCCTTCTCTGAAGGTGTAGAAAGCTCTGAGGGTATCCCACCGGTTAAAAAAACAGATTTAAAATCCATCTTCCGCGGCCCCTTGATTCCAAAAATCGGCACATTAATGGTTTGGCACTTGTACAACCACATTGTTTAAGTTCATTTTCACATTACCCCTCGAAAAGATTAAAGATAAGTTAATTCCATGATATATCATATATATATATATATATATATGTGTGTATTGGCCTTTGTGTCACTCACTACAAGTAGTGCTGCCAATAGCTGTGGTAATGGTAGTAGTAACATTAGTAGTAAAAGAGCCAATGTTTAGGAGAGTTTCCCGAAAATCTGTCAGTGTACACCTTCTGTGGGCCTATTGGTACACCACATAACACATGTTCCTCCATGTTGGCTGCTTGGAAAAGGAAAGGATGCTGAGTAGATTTGTGGTGAAGTGTTCTGTTGCTTCTGTTGCATTTTCTCCCACTGGTTTGACATTCAAGATTGCTCAATTATGTATGAACGCCAAGCAATATCCTTTACCATCAGCCCCCAATGTAACATATTTCATTTTCAAGGACTGCACAGCACAGTCAGAACCCTCCGTGTAATTATGACTTATTAAAAAGGAAAATTATCATTGGATCTATAGATGGGTGTCTGTGTCCAGATGAAGGAATGCATTAGTGGCATTGCTTTCTTTAGAAAACAGGAAAGATCCTTGTTGTTGGACTATCACGTTTTGATTAGAGAGGCTAATAATGGTCATCATTAGACTTGTCTGCTTATCTTTTCTTAAGCACAAAGGCGCTCTTTTTGGAGCCCCATCCATCTATTTTCTATACCACTTATCCTATTTATCTGGAGTCTGTTCCTTTTAACCTAAGGCCAAATGCACTTTGAACCATTTTTTAAAGGAACTTTTTAGAAATAACCATAAGAGTTGTTACAGTACCATACATGTCAACCTCTGCCGATAACTGCCCTTATAAATGATTAGGATTCCCCGTACAAACCCCCCAAAAAACGTACAAACACCGTACGACGCATGTTTACTCGCAATAACTCATTTCTTACTTGGTGGCTCCTTCATGCTTGCTTCCACGATATTTACTCTATGTACCGTATTTTCACGACTATAAGGCGCAGTTAAAAGTCTGAAATTTTCTCCAAAATAGACAGTGCGCCTTATAATCCAGTGCGCCTTATACATGGAAAAAACAGAAAACCAAACCAAAAAAGAAAAACCACCACTGTCAGATATTAAAAAAACACAAACGCCTGAACTGAAACAATACTGTTAAATATGCAGATGCCATCTTAGTTTACAAAATATTCCATCATATAGCTCCTCCCCCACTGCAAGATTTTATACCAAAAAATCCAAAACATCAACAATGGCTGGCTCTAGAGGTGACTGTGTAGTGAGTGCTTCATACATGGAAGTCAATAGTAATTACCGTATTTTCACGACTATAAGGCGCACTTAAATGTGTTACATTTTCTCCAAAATAGACAGTGCGCCTTATATTACAGTGCACCTTATATTACAGTGCGCCTTATAATACAGTGCGCCTTATAGTCGTGAAAATACGGTATATCTACGAAACTATCTAAATTTTAGCCAAAACTGTCTTGTTGAGATCAGTTTTCATAAATATTGGCGATTTTTTTAAAAACATTTTCCCTGTTCAAAAGTCGGTATACGCCATACATGATTTGAAATGGTAAAAAACGTATAAAATACATGTAAAACGTACAAGTTGACAGGTATGCACTACACTTTAAGTACTTCCGTGACCAGTTTTTTTGCCTATGACACAAAGTCTGGTAATGTGAAAACACAGTTCAACAGAGAAAAGACATCTCAAACAACATGTTTACCCTTCACACAACATGGTGGAATTAAAAATGGATGAGCACTCCATCCATTATTTCAACCTCCAAATGGCAAAATCTGTATAAACCTCTGAGTATCCGTCTGGGTGAAAATAAATAAATCACAGATGCACTTCATGCTTTTCCTGCTCTTTTTCTGTATGGGATATGGTGTCGTGTTTATGCAAGTGGCGTCCTGTTCTTAAAAACACAAGCAGTTTCCTTAACATATATAAATAAACCATCAGTTTTCAATTAGCGTTCACATCTTTTCTGTTAATTCAAATGATTTTGTCACTTTTGCAGGCTACTGCATATAATATTTAGTCCACTTTCAGACATCCTAGCACTATAATTCCCATAGGAATTTTTCTCTATCTGAAGTATTGTAATTTGCAAATGCTACGTTGTCAGAAACGATTTTCATGTAAACTCTCTAATTATATGCAACATCGATGCAATGTGAGGGGGAAAAATTTAAAAATTTAGCATCACAAGACAAATGGAAGAAATGCGTGCTGAAACAAGGAAAAGAAGCACTAACATTCGCAGCTTTTATATGAATAATGTATGAATTTCCCTCCTTGGCTGAGAGTTTTAGTCGGCCCCCGGTGTCACTCGTGTTTTTAGCCCAAATATGTGTTTATGACTTTTAACATGCGCCACTACTGTTTGTATCTACTCATTAAAGGAGCTGTTGACAGCACAAGGCAATGTTCACTGGGTTGATTTCATTTGCATCCTGCGTGTAAAAGGGCTGGCCACACAAAAAGTCCTAATTGAGCAAGAGCAGATTTTCTATGATAACAAAATACACAGCCATTTTACATTGACCTCAATAATATAATGATAAACAGGCTTTTTTGATGGGTCAAATTGGCCCATTTTAAAGTAACTGCTACTCAACACATGCAATAATTATGCCATTCATTCGTTCATTCATTCATACAACTGCTTATCATAAGGGTCGCGGGGCGTGCTGGAGCTTATCCCAGGTAATTATGAGCACCAGGCGGGGTAGACCCTGGATTTGTGGCCAGTCCCTACAATGATTAAGCCAATGTGTTTCATATGGATTGAAAAGTTATTTTAAAATGAAATACAAACAATGTTTATTACATTTATTCTGTATACTTCAGTTCAAATTGACCTCAGAACATTGTTGCTGCTCCAAAGAAGCATTCAATTATTCATCTTTTTCCTTTATTTCTATGGTGGAGCCTCAAAAACTAATTCAGCAGTTTTTTATCATGTGCTCATAACAAAACAACATCTAATATATATATATATATATATATATATATATATATATATATATATATATATATATGTATGTGTATATATATATATATATATATATATATATATATATATATATATATATATATATATATATATATATATATACACATATATATATATATATATATATATATATATATATATATATATATATATATATATATATATATATATATATATATATATATATATATATATATATATATATATGTATATATATATATATATACACATACATATATATATATATATATATATATATACACATACATATATATATATATATATATATATATATATACACACATACATATATATATATATATATATATATATATATATATATATATATATATATATATATATATATATATATATATATATATATATATATATATATATATATATATATATATATATATATATATATATATATATATATATATATATATATATATATATATATATATATATATATATATATATATATATATATATATATATACATACACATACATATATATATATATATATATATATATATATATATATATATATATATATATATATATATATATATATATATATATACATACACATACATATATATATAAATATATAGTCTGAATATGTAATAGCATGTATTATGTTTTATTTAATTTTATTATTGTTTTGTAGAACATCAAAAGTATTTTATAGTTTTACACTTGCCTTCCTGGAAGCCAATGTAATATGGTTCTGACTCCAGTCTGTTAAGAAACAACTCCCTGACAACTAATTTTGTAAATACTACTAGTAAATACTAGACCATTATAATATTACAATATACAAAAATAAATATATGGATAAGTTTTCCATGTCTCTTTTCGACCAAAGCCCTTTACGTATATACTGATATATAAAATCTAAATCAAAACCCCTTTTACTGGGTATTTTTATTTGTTTAATCACATATATATTTATAGTTTTTTTTTAAATTGCTATCAATGCATATTGTTGGAAAATAGAAACATCCCATGTTTGCCAAATGTAAGCTATTGCACACTATAAAAAAGCGCTCAGAAGGTTGATAAACTGCAGAGAGCATCAAGATGACAGCCACTAACATGAGTGGCCTTCTTCACTCTGTTAACCAAGACTGACATACTGGGTCATCCTTGCCCCAACAAACACGTTTGCTTCGTTTCAGAGCAATTTGTTATGGCTCCTTTTAAACCCCAATTGTGTTCCTAATCATTAGGTGTTGTAAAGTTTATTGAACCCTGGTAAACCTACATTTACCAAGCTGGAACAATTCATGAAATAGCTTTTTAATTAGCTCTCTCTTTTAGGCTGAAGAGGTTCCGGTTATGTTTTGGCTTTGTGGTTGACAGAAGGGTGGACATACAGTGATGTGAGGTAAAACTGAAATCTTTTAATTAAGATATGCTGTTGCACCACAGTTTATATGACACCATACCCACCCATGTTAGGAATCAGTAAAGAAATAGTGAATGCAAAAGAAAAATGTACTTTCTTGCCTCTCGTTACTAAATTTTCAGGTTACGATTTTTTTTATATGCAAATGAGTGACTCAAGATACGAAAAAGATCCAAGTTATGAAATCCTCCAAAGATTAAAATCATTTCCTTATCCTTTTATTTAGAAAATATCGACGCGGATGCACTGATTCTCACTTTAGAACATCTCTCATTCTATATCGTCATATAATGACAATAAAAGCTTTCAATTCAATTCAATTAACTGTCTCACAACAACCACTAGCCATGTTTCAAGATTCTCACTTACCTGTCCACCTCGTCTAAATGCTCCCCTTATTAATGATTGCGATTCTCCTTAATAAGCGATTAAAAACTGTACAAACGTGGACAATATTTTCACACACACAGAGCACGGGTAAAAGTCTAAAATGTAATACAAAGTGGACCCTGGTATAACGGGCTCTTGTCGCCACCTGGCGGATAAACATGGGTATTACGTCTCCCATGATAACGGCTGTTGAGGGAACAATTTCAGTGGTGTATGGCACATTTTCAAATGCTTTATTTATTTTAAGACAATAATAAATATTTTCCTTATAATTTTCTCTCATTTTTTGTGAGTTTCTTCACATAATGTACACAAAATTAAGACACTTCGACCAATTTTAAAGGATTTAGTTGGTAATTGTGTCAGGACCGTGGAACAAATTAGAACATTTTCATATAAAGTACACCTCTACTTACAAAATTTTCAAGTTACGCTAAAAGTTCTGGAACCAAGTAATTTTGTAAGTAGATTTATGACTGTTTATATATATATACTACATATTTTCAAATGCTTTATATATTTTAAGACAATAACAAATAATTTCTTTATCATTTTATCTCATTTTTTGTGAGTTTCTTCACATCTTTTATACAAAATTAAGACACTTTTGCCAATTTTAAAGGCTTTAATTGGTAGTTGTGTCAGGATCGTAGAACAAATTAGAAAATTTACATATAAAGTACACATCTACTTACGAAATTTTCAAGTTATGATAAAACTTCTGGAATCAAGTAATTTTGTACGTAGATTTACGACTGTTTATATATATGTATATACCATATATTTTCAAAAATGCTTTATATATTTTAAGACGATAATAAATAATTTCCTTATAGTTTTCTTTAATTTTTTTGTGAGTTTCTTCACATCTTTTATACAAAATTAAGACACTTTTACCAATTTTAAAGGGTTTAGTTGGTAGTTGTGTCAGGACCGTAGAATTTTTTTTAAAATTTACATATAAAGTACACATCTACTTACTAAATGTTCAAGTTATCATAAAACTTCTGTAACCAAGTAATTTTGTAAGTAGGTTTACGACTATTTATATATATATATACTATATTTTTTTGTATTTTCTTTAACCCCCGACCATCTCTCATGCTTGAGTAATTGAAAGTGGTCCGACTACACTCAACAACAACTGTAGGGAGGATAAAGACGTGCATGTGAGCGTGCATGCTTGTGTGTGTGCGTACGATATAACATAGTCTTTGGCAGCTCTCTCTTTGTATTAGAAACATTAGTACGGAAATGTGCACCAAGTTAAAAATGCTCATGTGAAAAAACATGGAATGTATTAAATTAATGGTCTCTTTTGCCTCGGGGCAGTAATGAAAAGGGACCCCCAATGAGTTCATTTTTCACGGCTTTGGTTATGCATTCAACACTCTAATTGAATTTCAATGTAAGTTTTACAAAGTCTTTATTACCCTGACGCTTGATGTAAATTACATGTGATATATCGTGGGACTTTCAGCCATTAAGTAATTTAATTGTGACATGCACTTACCACACACCTTGTGCTTTTATGCAGATTCAACATCATCTAAAATGTCACTTTCTTCTATGGAAAGAAAGTGTTGAAATATGAGGACTTTACAACTGTAGACAAGAAAAAACCTCTTATGAAAGAATACCGTATTTTCACGACTATAAGGCGCACTGCATTCTAAGGCGCACCCTCAATGAAGGACATTTTTCCCATATATAAGGCGCACTGGATTATAAGGCGCACCCTCAATGAATGCTACATTTTATTTTTTCCATATATAAAGCGCACTGGATTATAAGGCGCTCCCTCAATGAATGGCACATTTAAAATTTTTCCATATATAAGGCGCACTGTCTATTTTGGAGAAAAATCTAAGACTTAAGTGCACCTTATAGTCGTGAAAATACAGTACGTTTTTTTTTAGGATTTTTTATTTATTCTGCGTGGAGGCCACTATTGGTTGAAGTACTATTGTTTATTCAATGTATTTTTTTGCATTTATCAGTGTCAGTACAGATTTTGTTGTTGTCCAGCCTCATTCTATTTCAAACTTGACTGTAGAAGCTAAATACTGTATTTTCCATACATAAGGCACACCCTCAATGAATGTAACATTTTAATTTTTTCCATTTTTAAGGCGCACTGGTTTATAGGGCGCCCTGTCTATTTTGGAGAAAAATATAAGACTTAAGTGCACCTTATAGTCATGAAAATACAGTACGTTTTTTGTTTAGGATTTTTGGTTTTTATTCTGCGTGGAGGCCACTATTGGTTGAAGTACTATTGTTTATTCAATATATTTTTTGCATTTATCAGTGTTAGTACAGATTTTGTTGTTTTTCAGCCTTATTCTATTTCAAACTTGACTGTAGAAGCTAAATACCGTATTTTCCATATACAAGGCGCACCACATTTTAAGGCGCATCGCACTATAAGGCGCACCCTCAATGAATGGCACATTTTATTTTTTTCCATATATTAGCTGCCGAAAATTTAAGACTTTTAAGTGCGCCTTATAGTCGTGAAAATACGGTAATAGGGTCCTCTTAAAGCTTGGGGGGGGGGTGTACAGTTCTCGACGAAAATTGACACAAGGATGTTTGAAATTGATAACACTGAGTACATATGATTAAATGGTTTAATCCTGTGAGAAAACAACTTGCGTCTTTCAACAAATCAAATGTCAAAACCAAGTCTTTGTACAAATTACAACCGAAGTGGGGCTTCTTGAGTCAATTTACAAGAAAATCACTGAAATTCACTCTTATACAGAGTCAGTTTTATACTGTGAATGGATAAAAATATAACCAATCTTCTTTTAACATTAGAGTTGCTTGAGTAACAAAAGGCATCTTAGAAAAAAATAAGCACACTAAAGACATAAATCTTCATTTCTGACCAATATAATAAGAGGATGGAAAGAAACTGTTTGAATAGTGAGGCTGATTTGACCTGATCATTAGCAAGGGGAAGAAGGCTTGACCTGATATTTCCTCTGTTGTTTAGTCAGGAAAACAGGGCGTTATAGTAAAAGGGCCGTAAAGATAAATAAGACGGCTGTTTCCATGGCAAACATACAAACACTAACCACTAAAGACAAAAGAACTCAACACAATAAATCCAACTCTGTCACTTTTGTTTGGTTTTCTAAGTGCCGTTTTTTTTTTTTTAAGGAAACAAGCCAGCAAAACAAGAGTCCATTTTTTTCTCCAAAAAAGAACATGAAATGTGATCTTTTTTTTCCTTTCTCAACAGGACACGTTACTTATTATTTTCCATTCTCTGACGTGTTAATAGGAATAACTGACACCATATTTTTCCTTAGGATCAGGAAACTCCTTGTACAGCTGTATACATGTTTTTATAGCCTCTCAAAGAAAGGCTATTGTCCTTTTTAAATTCCTAAAGAATGCTTTGTCCAGCCTTGAAATTTAAGTGAAAACCCATCCCTTGGTCTTTTAATTTCCTAGTCTCTACAATGAAGTGAACATGTACCTTTTACCTTATTCATGAGGTCACTAAAAGTTCAACTCATTACAACAACTCTTAGTTCAAAATGTCATTAAGGTTTAATACTATACATGTGTACATTAACATAAAAAGGGAAGTCGGGATGAATGGAATTAAAATTAAAACAAAAAAAGAAAGAAACAGAACCATCAGGTATTCATCAGCTGCTTTTTTTACTCAGGTGGATGAAGATGAACAACCTTATCATGGCTATATAAAAGCAAACATGGGGGAGTCTTTACAGCCTTGTCCCAACCAACTAGATTACTAGCCTTTAAAGAACCCAAAGACACTCACCTAATCCCAAGTAGCGCTTTATCTTGACAGTTTGCACCACTTTGTTTGCCTTCTGTGAAGATGGGCAATGACAGCAGAGCCTCTGTGAGTTGTGTGTGATTGCTATACATTGTTAACAGACTTTGGATCATTGCTTATACATAGTTTTGCTTCTGTAATGCAGTGGAGTGCGCAGAGAGGCCTAAGAAGTCTCTCTTTGTGTCTAAGGCAGGAATGGGAAAACTACGGTTCGCGGGCCACATATGGGCCCGTTTGGCTTTTTAATCTGGCCCGCCGACGTTGTCCAAATAATGATTTTTTTTCTTCCCCAAGATGGCGCTGTCACGCGGAAGCCAATGGCAGTAGCTCTGTCCACTCTTATTTGTTTTTTTTCTTGTAGTTTACAGCCCTTCTATCTTTTTTAAATTACATTTTAATATTTCTTAATACATTCCTTTTTACTTTACTTTGTACTTTTTACTTTGATGATGAGTGATGAATATGTTAATACTTTAGTCTTTTTTTCTGTTTATGTTTCATATGTACTGTTAACGGATGCACTTTTTTACATTTTTATAATTCTTAATACATTCCTTTTTACTTTACTTTGTACTTTATACTTTTTACTTTAATGATGAGTGATGAGTATTTTAATACTTTAGAGTCTAAAGTATTAACATACTCATCACTCATTGTTAAAGTATAAAGTACAAAGTAAAATAAAAAGGAATGTATTAGAAATATTAAAATGTAAAAAAGTGCATCCGATAACAGTGCATATGAAACATAAACAGAAAAAAAGGTCTAAAGTTTAGACCTTTTTTTCTGTTTATGTTTCATATGCACTGTTATCGGATGCACTTTTTTACATTTTAATATTTCTAATACATTCCTTTTTACTTTACTTTGTACTTTTTACTTTGATGATGAGTGATGAGTATGTTAATACTTTAGTCCTTTTTTTCATATTTATGTTTCATATGCACTGTTAACAGATGCACTTTTTTTACATTTTAATATTTCTTAATACATTCCTTTTTACTTTACTTTGTACTTTATACTTCTTACTTTAATGATGAGTGATGAGTATGTTAATACTTTAGACCTTTTTTTCTGTTTATGTTTCATATGCACTGTTATCGGATGCACTTTTTTACATTTTAATATTTCTAATACATTCCTTTTTATTTTACTTTGTACTTTATACTTTAACAATGAGTGATGAGTATGTTAATACTTTAGTCCTTTTTTTCATATTTATGTTTCATATGCACTGTTAACGGATGCACTTTTTTACATTTTTATAATTCTTGATACATTCCTTTTTACTTTACTTTGTATTTTATACTTTTTTATTTTAATGATGAGTGATGAGTATGTTAATACTTTAGTCCTTTTTTTCATATTTATGTTTCATATGCACTGTTAACGGATGCACTTTTTTACATTTTTATATTTCTTAATACATTCCTTTTTACTTTATTTTGTACTTTATACATTTTACTTTAATGATGAGTGATGAGTATGTTAATACTTTAGTCCTTTTTTTCTTATTATGTTTCATATGTACTGTTAACGGATGTAGTTTTTTATTTGTATCGTATCTTGTGCTGACCCGGCCGGCCCATCTGTCAAATTTTTAAAGTCAATGTGGCTCCCCGGGCCCAAAAGTTTGCCCACCCCTGGTGTAAGGTGTTAACACTGAAATCCTAGTTAGCACAGAGCTCGTCGACATTGCCGTCACCAACAACACACCAACAACATCAACAAACAGGAATTGATGGCGAGTGTTTATTATGGAGTTTAATTGGTCCTCGTCGAGAATATCTGACAGTTGCGGTTAATGAGAGGGAGAGGGGGATCATGCTGTTGGCAGCCAGCTTCACAGCAAGACATAAGCGTGTGTGTTTGTGTGTTTGGAAGGTTGTGGGGGGGGGGGGGGTTAAAATCCATCTTGTCCTTAGGTATGAGTGTGAGCGTGAATTGTTGTCCTTGTGCCCTGTGATTGGCTGGCCAACGATTCAGGGTGTCCCCTACATGGTGCCTGTAGTTAGCTGAGATGGGTTTTAGCGGTGCTCGGACGTTTGGTCGCCGGTCTTTTGGTCGCCGGTCTTTTGGTTGCTGGTCATTTGGTCGCCGGTCTTTTGGTCGCCGGTCTTTTGGTCCCTTTTGGTCGCTGGTCTTTTGGTTGCTGGTCTTTTGGTCACCGGTCTTTTGGTCGCCGGTCTTTTGGTCGCCGGTCTTTTGGTCGCCGGTCTTTTGGTCGCCGGTCTTTTGGTCGCCGGTCTTTTGGTCGCCGGTCTTTTGGTCGCCGGTCTTTTGGTCGCCGGTCTTTTGGTTGCTGGTCATTTGGTCGCCGGTCTTTTGGTCGCCGGTCTTTTGGTCGCTGGTCTTTTGGTTGCTGGTCTTTTGGTCACCGGTCTTTTGGTCGCCGGTCTTTTGGTCGCCGGTCTTTTGGTCGCCGGTCTTTTGGTCGCCGGTCTTTTGGTCGCCGGTCTTTTGGTCGCCGGTCTTTTGGTCGCCGGTCTTTTGGTCGCCGGTCTTTTGGTCGCCGGTCTTTTGGTCGCCGGTCTTTTGGTCGCCGGTCTTTTGGTCGCCGGTCTTTTGGTCGCCGGTCTTTTGGTCGCCGGTCTTTTGGTCCCTTTTGGTCGCTAGTCTTTTGGTTGCTGGTCATTTGGTTGCTGGTCAATTGGTTGCTGGTCTTTTGGTTGCTGGTCTTTTGGTTGCTGGTCTTTTGGTTGCTGGTCTTTTGGTCGCCGGTCTTTTGTCTCCAGTCAAATGGTGACAGAGAGTTTACTGTTGAAACCAGCTCTCAAAATTATATTCATGAGAGAGAGAGTTTAATATCTTAGAGAGTTTAATATCTAAGAGAGTTTAATATCTAGAGAGTTTAATATCTAAGTACTGTTTAATATCTAAGTACATTTGACTGGCCTACCAAAAGACCGGCGACCAAACGTCCGGTCACGGTTTTAGCACCTCCCCATGACTCTTGTGATGATAAACAAGTCAGAAAATCATTTTTAAAGAGAAAACTGCTGGGCATTTGCTTGCATAAATGCATTTATTTGATTTTTCATGACCATTCCTGCGTAAAATCTAACAAAAAATGGTTTTGTCATTTAAATGTTGCATTATTTATATGCTGTATGCTAGGTGTGGCTCTGGTAAAAAGGAAGTGGCCAACTCAAGTCGAATTTCCATCTTACCAAGATCTTCAGCGTACCCTATATTAATGTACGTGGCAGTTGAACAGAGAGGGAAGGTACTTGCCTAATCAGGTATGGCGTGATGTTAGACAGTGACTAATTTCTACTGTTTTGAGAATGGATTTTTTTGAAATTGCATTTGCAATCATCTCAAACATGAAGACACATTTTCACCTAAAATTAAAATTGTCGAAAACCCCTGAAAAGGACTTGCCAATATGGCGTCAAAAAGTATTAATTTTACCATTCTGTTATATATAATATTCCGTTTTTTATAGATCTAAAACAATGTTTATTTTATATTTTTTCCAATATATTTTTAGATTTTACAAAATGATTTTTGAACTAAAAACACAGAAAAAAAGGATTAAAAAATGACCATTATTGATTTAAAAGTGGGAAAATCAGGAAATTTTATATTATTTTAGATATAATATTTTATATATATTTATAAATGGATTAAAAGAACTGGATTAAAAAATCCCTGAATATTCAGTTTTTTATAGATCTAAAACAATGTTTATTTTTGTTTTTTTATATATATTTGTAGATTTTACAAAATATTTAACTAAAAACACACAAAAAAGATTAAAAATTTACAATTATTGATTTAAAAGGGGGAAAATCGGGAAATTTCATATACATCTATACTCTTCACTTTAATTTGATCCTAAAACAGAAAATCGGCACTCATGATTTACTTTCCCGGGCCACTTAAAATGATGTGCCGGGCCCGAATTGGCCCCCGGGCCGCCACTTTGACACCTGTGCTCTACACTTTGTAATACACCTAAGACATTTGTAGTGCCTTCAATTTGACTGCTGTCACTGCATTTGCAATTACAATATTTACATGCAACAAATACTACAGGTATGTGTGAAAAGAATGATTCATTCAGTTTACATTTGTAACAGTACTTAGATTATAATACAGATTATAAATTGCCACAACATTGCATAGCTCCATTGAAGCCATCACAGTAGCACCAACTTGGGAATCAGATGTTCCAGGGCATTGTCCCGAGTATCCCACATGTGCGTGTGGTTTCATACGGAAGCAGACAATGACAGGCCATGTATAATCATCTAAAGTCAGGCAAAGACAGGATATCTCTAAATTGTGTCTCTTCCTTATTTTTTTTTCATGTGGGCTGCAACAGGGGTTGGCTTGGATCCAACATAGACCTCCCTCACATTGATATAGTACACACATTTAAGGTTTAAAAGGGGAACCCCATGACCGGAAGATTTGTTTTTTTCAAGAGATCCTTTCGCAGGAAAGAAAGAAATAGCTAAAAAAAAAAAGCAAAGTTGCATACCTGTCAACCTCTGCCGTTAACTGCCATTATAAATGATTATGATTCCCCGTACAAACCCTCCAAAAAATGTACAAACACCGTACGACGCATGTTTACTCGCGGTAACTTGTTTCTTACTATGTGGCTCTTCCATGCTTGCTTCCACGATATTTACTCTATATACCGTATTTTCACCACTATAAGGCGCACTTAAAAGTCTTAAATTTTCTCCAAAATAGACAGTACGCCTAATAATACAGTGCGCCTTATATATGGAAAAAACAGAAAACCCAAAAACGAAAAACCACCACTGTCGGATATTAAAAAAACACAAACGCCTGAACTGAAACAATACTGTTAAATATGCAGATGCCATCTTAGTTTACAAAATATTCCATCATATAGCTCCTCCCCCACTGCAAGATTTTATACAAAAAAATCCAAAACATCAACAATGGCTGGCTCTAGAGGTGACTGTGTTGTGAGTGCTTCATACCTGCAAGTCAATAGCAATTACCGTATTTTCACGACTATAAGGCGCACTTAAAAGTCTTAAATTTTCTCCAAAATACACAGTGCGCCATATAATACAGTGCGCCTTATAATACAGTGCGCCTTATATATGGAAAAATGTCATTCATTGAGGGTGCGCCTTATAATGCGGTGCACCTTTTTTTTTAAATTTTTCCCCGTACAAAAGTCGGTGTACGGCGTACATGATTTGAAATGGTAAAAAAAACATATAAAAT
Organism: Stigmatopora nigra; assembly: GCF_051989575.1. Taxonomy (NCBI): domain Eukaryota; kingdom Metazoa; phylum Chordata; class Actinopteri; order Syngnathiformes; family Syngnathidae; genus Stigmatopora; species Stigmatopora nigra. The sequence goes on along the minus strand of NC_135508.1, from coordinate 5,196,496 downwards.
ACGTATAAAACCTACAAGTTGACAGGTATGAAGTTGTGTACGACAATGTTGTTATTTCAATGATCATCTTTAGGCCTCGAGTCATACGTAAACATGTGTGTAAAAAAAAAAAAAACTAAACATGTACCACCATGAAATCCAGGCTGTCCCATTCATAAATTTCTCCAAGGGTATTTCTGAAACATGGTGGCCAACCCACCTCTTTTTACTACTCCGGCTCAGTGGGCCCATGTGGGAACAATTAGGCTCGGAGGCAAGTTTGGCAAAGGTCTGTAGCAACAGCTGCAGATGTTTTTATTTACCTTTTGCTCTGCTGCTGGATAATGTCACGAGCACATCTGCTACTGTGCAACGTAACTGCGGTTACATGCGTGGTTGACCCATAATTCTGTAATTACCCACCAAGCGAGATGAAGAGGCCCAGCAGCACTCAAAGCCACACAAAGCCTCCCCCTTCTCTTCATTGTGGCCCTCCAGTGGTGTGATGCACTGTCTACTGTGCCAAGAGCCAAAAGTCTGGCGCTGAGTGAGCGGCACGAGCGGGAGAGTACAGGACGGAGAGGCCTAAAAACTTGTCTTTAGATGAGCAATTAAAACATGCTATAAGTATACAGCATTCACTTGAAAGGTTGCATGTCAAATGGAATGTTAAATGGAAATGTGTAGTGTAATGTTGTTGTTTTTTTAAAGTAATGTTGATTTGAAGTTTTCAGTTTTGTTACATGCTAAAAAAAAATTATATCCCTGATTGGAAATGAGAATTTTTTTGAAATCTAAGAACCAATCCCATCTGATTATAGGTAGATGGGGTAGACCCGGGATCGATTACCAGTCAATCTTAAGGTATGTATAAGCACATAACAATTTATGCTTTCAGCAACATGCTTATTTATTTATATATATATATATAAGTAAATAAAATAATAGAATATTACATATATATATATATATTTTTTTTTTATTATATGTAAATATATTATTTTTTATTATTTTATTTACTTATATATAAATAAATAAGCATGTTGCTGAAAGATATATACATATACATACATATACAGTAGGCTGAATGAACACCCTTAATTTTGAGCGTTAATTGTTGTGCCATATATATATATATATATATATATATATATATATATATATATATATATATATATATATATATATATATATATATATATACATATATATATATATATATATATATATATATATATATATATATATATATATATATATATATATATATATATATATATATATATATATATATATATATATATATATATATATATATATATATATATATATATATATATATATATATATATATATATATATATATATATATATATATATATATATATATATATATATATATATATATATATATATATATATATATATATATATATATATATATATATACATATACATATACATATATATATATATATATATATATATATATATATATATATATATATATATATATATATATATATATATATATATATATATATATATATATATATATATATATATATATATATTCATTTATTCATTTATTCATATTTATTATTATTTGTATTTATTAAGTTATTTCCTATTTACTTGTCTAAAATGTGTGTATATATTTTTATTTTATTTTTTTATTTACTCATATATTTATTTTTGTATGTCTTTCATTTATTTATTAACTTATTTATTACCTATCTACTTATGTCTAAAACATATTTCCTATACCTGCATTCACACCCTCTTGCTACTGTGACAATGAAATTTCCCAAATACGGGATGAATAAACTTATCCAATTCAATACAATGCATATTAGGGTAGTGGCAAGAAGTATTCACATAAAATCCTCGCAGGCAAAATTCCCATAGGCATGTCTTATTATTTTTCTTTCAATCTGTTTGATTGACAGATCAAACTGGAATTCCTCAAATAAAAACTCAGTAAATGTGTGTCTGTGTGCGTGGCGGTGATGGTGGTGGTGGTGAGGGGTTGCCACCACGCTTAGCATTTCCCAGATGTTCAAACCATATGTTGTGACTGAAATTAAAACAAAATAGGAAGACTAGGAACATGAAAGGGATTTTTAACTTTGTAAAGAAAGTTGACAGTCACTACAGATAGGGTGATGGCCGAGGAGACACCACATGAAAGAGACGCGGATGTTGCTGCGCTTTTTGAACCTCTTATTCCTATTTCCTGCTCATAAGTTCACCGAGCAGATGGGGACCAAAGACACAAGGAAGTTTAGATTTTCTGCCCCATGGCCCATTGTATATGATCCATGTAAGTGCATAACTCTGCAGTGTTATCATTTACAGATGCTTGAGTGCACACCGGGAGGTCACAACAACAATGGAGGAAACGACGGGCCTCGCAAGGACGAGCTTCCGTCGCTCTGCTATTAATTCTTCACATTTTGCAGTTAATATCCTTATTTGTCAAGATAGTAATTGAATTCATCACATTAGTTAGTAATGCTTGAAATGAATGTATACAATTATATTTCTTCTTTTTCAGCTATAGTTCATATAATTCTGCAACATATATTTCAAAAATGTGAAAAATTTGCGTCTATAGAGCAAAATATTGCAGACTGATTAATTGTGTGCGTGCCTGTGTGCGTGCGCGTGCATGTGTGCGTGTCTGTGAGTGCGTGCGCGCGAGGGGGCTGGGTTCTGTACACAATACAATATTGCCCTCTAGTAGAATTTTTGTGTATTGCAACATATTCACGGTAGGCCATTTGGAAACGTGTCTGTCAATCAGTGTTATTTGCTTGAATGTTTTATTAACCTGAAGTTCATCATTTGAGTAACAGAACTAAAAGTATCATTGAACATGAACGTCATCTGTGCACTTCTACCATTGAGATCCCATAACGTTACGGTAGTCGGCAGCGTTAGTAACTAACGGCCATCTTGCGTCGGGGGACGTCTCCGGGCAGTGTGATTTCTAATTTATTATGTACTTAAAAATATTTTACGCATGTATACTTAAAAATATGTTAATTGGAGCATTTAATTTTAATGCATTTATGAAGTATGTAAAAAAACAAACATTTTAAAATTTGCAATTGGGAGCTATTTAAAAATACAAGTTTTATTTAACGAACGGCTCCGATGCAAAATGGCCGACAAATGACGACGCTAGTCACTGTTGTCTATCTACAGAGCGCATCAGACACGTCGTTTCGTTTTTAAATCTACACTTGCTACTAGTACAACGTTTGAAAGTCCATTTGGAAAAAAATGTCATACAAGTCCAGGACGCGATAAAGTCATTATTTTCCATCCTATTCCTCCCACTAAGACTGACTTATGAGTTACTACATTGGGAAATTACTAAGTTGAAATCAGCATGGGGGAAACGACGCCGTTATAATCAGTGTTCAAGGTGGCGTCTACATATTCTTTGATATTTATACTTGTAAAATTCCAGTTTATACTCGGTAGGGTAGGATGACGTCAACACCCATGGAAGGCGGCCATTTTGTTAGCCAACTCGGGAGGTAAACGGTGGAGCGTGTGGTTGCTAATTACGTGCATTGTGCGTAGCCAAGCTCCAGTTCAAACAGAACTGTTGTATTTCGAAACCGAATTTGTGTTCTTCATGAGCACAAAGCTCTAGGTAAGAAGGAGTATCTGTAACTGCAAGTCGGTTGTTCAAGTGAAAGCTCATTTTGTACGTCAAGCGCTCTCGCGTTTTCGCTAGCTTCGTTAGCTAGTTAGCTTAGTTGTTTGCCGTCGACAAAAGAAAACAAAGTGACGCTATTCGCGCTCCACAACTCGAACAAATTAGACGCCCGGGCATTCGGAGTAATACGAGTGTCGACGTTTTGTAGTATTTTGCTCTTTGGTTTGAATAAGGGGAGACAAAATCGGGCGCATCGTCTTGCGTGATTAGCTCCCTCGTAGCGAGGTAGCACCCGAGGCTTCAAGCTGGCTACCGGCCTTTCAGAGAACATGTCCGAGTTATACATTCGGGTGGCCGAGGATGAAACCGAAGAGCCAATGGAGATCCCCTCAGAGGACGACGGAACAGTTCTGCTCTCGTCTGTCGCGGCACAGTTTCCAGGGGCCTGTGGGCTTCGATACAGGAACCCCGAGTCACAGTGCATGCGCGGAGTCCGCCTTGTGGAGGGCGTCCTACACGCACCGGAGAGCGACTGGGGGAACCTGGTCTACATGGTCAACTACCCCAAAGGTAAGCAGTTGGGCCCCGCATCCATTACTTCGTGGCATCTAAACAAAGCAAACCACGAGACTTTATGGTCACGTGCATCTTAATAGATCAATACAGATGTATAGTGTGTCTATAATATGGTTTGTACTGTCTTTGAGAAGAGACATCAAACCTGAACCCTTTCAATTGGGATTAAAACAAATTAAAACGTCACAATATGTATCCAATTGTATCATAATGGCCCAAATGTAATGTCCACAAATATGGATGCCGACACTCAAAGATTTATTATTGTTTTATTAATAATTCAGTGAATGTCATTAGGCCGAGAAGACATCAAACCTGAACCCCTTAAGGGTAAACAATTGGGATTTAATAAACAAATAAAACGTCACAGTATTCATAACATGCTTCCAACTGTATCCTTATTGGCCGTAATGTAATGTCCACAAATATGGATGCCAGCTATCAAATATTTATTATTGTTTTATTAATAATTCAGTGAATGTCATTAGGCCTGCAATGATGATTGACTAGTGAATTATCAAACCTACTGACAGCTATTTTGAAAGTCAATTTAATTCTTTTGGAGATGGTGTTTACCTAAACATGATTCAGGTCTGCCATAGTCAAACATTTGACGTGGTAGCAGTTTATTTACATTGACACTGTGTAAAAAGCAATGTTTTACATCTATATGCATTTTTCTTCTTCAGACAACAAAAGAAAGATGGATGAAATAGACGCCGCTTCAGCCGTGAAGGTCAAGCGGGGTTATCAAAAAACATCAGACCTGATTGTTCTCGGCCTGCCGTGGAAAACCACTGAACAAGACCTGAAAGACTATTTTACCACTTTTGGCGAGGTCATCATGGTACAGGTATGGAGGCCCTCCTTTATTATGGACAATCTAAACTTGGGATCTCCCAATACTGTCTTGACTTTCGATACGATTTTGTTCCATTTTGATTGTGCCAATCTGGTCCTGAATGTTCATTTTTGAGTCCATTAATAATGCAATGCAAGCAGTAAATGGAAAATCACATTTGCTAGTATTGGGGTGAAGAAATGCTCTGTTTACAAATATTACATGATGCTTAGTTAATCGAATCCGATCTTGCAACCAAATCCGATACTGTTTGATATTCTAAAAATAGCTGTATCAGCGGCCCCGTGACCGGACGTTTGGTCGCCGGCCGTTTGGTCGCCGGCCGTTTGGTCGCCGGTCAAATGTACTTGGATATTAAACAGTACTTAGATATTAAACTCTCATGAATATAATTTTGAGAGCTGGTTTCAACAGTAAACTCTCTTTCACCATTTGACCGGTGACTGAAAGGGACCAAAAGTTCGGCGACCAAGGGTCCGAGCACCAGCGGCCCATACCAAGTATCGGATCTTGTCATCAGTAGTTGGCAGCTGAAGACTTTGCACTGTTTTTTGTACTTACTCATCTTTCTAACCACCCATTTTTCTCTGTCCTCCAGATCAAGAGGGATGCAAACACTGGAAATTCCAAAGGGTTTGGATTTGTGCGGTTCACCGAATATGAAACTCAAGTTAAGGTGATTTCTCAGAGACACATGATCGATGGACGATGGTGCGACTGCAAGCTGCCGAACTCCAAGGTTTGTTTAAAGTTTAAGCCTCTTAAATTTTCATGCACACTGGAGGAAAAAAAACTTTTGACGTCAAGTTATTGTCGAAATGTCACATTTTAGGTTAGTTAACTGGTGCTAATAGTGATAATAGACGCCCAATCGTGTGGCTCTTTTCATCCTTCTACTGTGCGTTTGAATTAGTTTTTAAGGGGTTTGTGCCTACTATATCAAACTCATATTTTAAGAAAAGCAGTCTGAACCCAAAATTTGAAGTGAACTGGATTGAAGTACATCAATTGATTTAAACAGGAATCGAAATTGGGTCACTGTGGCATCGTGTAGACGTGAGAAAAAAGACCTGGGCGGTGGACTGAGTCAAGGGTCACATTCAACCACTTCACATAACTTCACTTTCTGAGCAAACAGAGGTTGGAATCTGAGCTTGCGATAACTTGAAATGCTGAGGTTTGCCAACAAACTTCTCTAGTTATCATACCAAACTCATTTTGTCCATCTTAACAGATGAGATTTTTGAGTTTTGTGAATTTAAAATCTGAAATTGGCATGATTTGTTGGATTTTGTTTTAAATTATTCTTTCCAGTGTGCACAATTGATTTGACAAGGGCAAGTAGATTTTACTAGTTGTTAATGCAACTCATTTTGTCAATCTTAACAGATGAGATTTTTGGGTTATGTGAATTTAAAATCTGAAGTTGCCATGATTTATTGGAAAATATTAATTTTAAATTAAAATTAATTTAAAAATTATGTTGGATATATATATATATATTATATTATATATATAATATTTATTGGGAAAAAAATAATTAAAAAAAATCTTTCCAGTGGTGCACACAGGAAAGATTTTTTAATTATTTCTTTTCCAATAAATATTATATATATAATATATATCCAACATAATTTTATTATTATTATTTTTTTTAATTTAATTTGACAAGAAGGGCAAGTAGCTTTTACCTGAATATATCCTTTTGCATTCACATTTAATTACTGTTTTTTTTTCTTCCCGTTTAGTCGTTTACCGACGAGCCCATGCGGAGTCGCAAAATCTTCGTGGGCCGGTGCACGGAGGACATGACTCCCGACGAGCTGCGACAGTACTTCATGCAATACGGCGAGGTCACGGACGTCTTTATCCCAAAACCCTTCCGGGCCTTCGCCTTCGTCACCTTTGCCGATGATCAGGTAATTGTCGGACAAGCTCTCGACGCAGACCGACGCAAATCTAACGTCGGGCCGTGTGTTTTTGTGTTCCTGCTGTCCTCAGGTGGCCCAGGCCTTGTGCGGCGAGGACCTGATCATCAAGGGCGTCTCCGTTCACATCTCCAACGCCGAGCCCAAACACAACAATAGTAGGCAAATGATGGAGAGGGGCCGCTTCGGGGCGGGCGCTTTCAATCAAGCGTACGGCGGCAATCGCGGTGGCGGCTTGGGTGCGGGTGGCCAAGGTGGTGGGAAGGGCGGGGTCAACTTCAGTGCCCTGGGTCTCAATCCAGCCATGGTGGCTGCCGCCCAGGCGGCACTCCAGAGTAGCTGGGGCATGATGGGCATGCTAGCCAACCAGCAGGGAATGAGCTCGGGGGCGGGGGGCTCGGCCTCCACAACCCGCGATCAGACGGGGTACGGTTCGTCAAGCGCCAATTACAGCAGCTCCAACTCTGCCGGCTTAGGATGGCCGGCGGGGGCTAACTCGGCTTCGGGGGGCGGCGGCGGGGGTTTCGGCTCTGGCTTCGGCGCCTCCATGGACACAAAATCTTCCAACTGGGGCATGTAGATGAATGAGTAGGCGTCGGTATCCTAAGGGCGGTGTTTTTTGGGGGCCGTCGTCAAAATTAGATGCCGTGACGTTTTTAGTTGGATGTTTTTTTTTTTTTGTTTAGCCTAGCCATCAGACAATACAGAAAAATGTTCCCTGGCCTCTAAGCACATGTGGTAAGTACTAAAAATGAGAAAAAAATTCGTGCAGGAGAGATAACTAAATTAAAAAATAAAAACACTGCCTTTTTTGTTAAGAATAAAAACATGGAATGTGATGCGCGTATTGAGGGAGTTTAGTCATTTGCTTTTCAGAGAATTGACTTGCATGCAGCGTCGTTTGTTAACCACCAGTCCCCTCTCAAAGTGGGCTTGATATTGTTGTGTTGTGGATGCAGTGTATTTTTGTATTTTGTTTTATTTTTTTTTGTCCCCTCTGTCCCAAAATCTGACGGAAAACGCCTCACCGACCGTCTCTCCTGCAGTTAACCAACTGTTTCGCAATCTCCCGGGAGGAAGCGCCTCACTGGCAGCAATGTTCTACAGATCTCAGTATCACGTGTAAACGCTTTGCCATCAGAACCACACAAGCTTCACTCTGCATTTACTGTGCTCCACGGTGGGTGACACCTTCTCATTCCTACTCCTTTGTCGTGGACTTCTTGTCTGAGCTCATTGAGTGGGATTTTTTGGTGTGGAGCGAGCGAGCGAACGAGTGCAACGTGACGAACGAAAGACGCAAGATTGAGCAGAGACTGCTTGGTTTTTGTTGGCTTTTTTTCCTTTCCATTTTTTTTTTTTTCCGGATGGGAAGGGACAAATGCCTGCGAAAGTTGGAAGATCCTGTGGAGTGTTGCGAGTGTGCTTGGACATCATTTTCCAGCCCCAAAGTAGTATTTTAATTTTTTTTTTTATTCTTCTTATTTTTTTTTATTTAGAACACTGCCCAAGTGCTAAGACTATTTCTTTTTCAGAGCGTTTCTCTTCATGTCAGGTTCGATGTGAATTGTGTGTCTGCTTGTGTGCTTTGTTTGACCTTAGTAACCCTCCATGTGTGGAAATGAGATTGCTGCTGCTGTTTGGAGCGTTTGGAAGTGTGATGACATGACAAATGTTTGACATGGTCCTATTGAAAGTTGGAGTTTTGAATGAGGGTCCCCTCCCCCCACCCCCCTGTGTTGTTTTTTTTGTCATTTGAAACTGAAATAAAAGGAGATTTTGACTAGGTAATAATGCACTCTTCAAGTTGACTTCTTCCCACCTCCCTACCCACCCCTTGGTCCATTAATCGAACTGCCAACGCTTTAATTTACACGTATAGGGGCCCTTGGACATGGAACAACGGAACCAGGAGTCGCTCGCGGTGGGAAGTTGAAGACCACGGGGGAGAAGTTACAATGGAATAACTACTACACGAATGCCTTAAATCCAGAGAAAGGATTATCTTCATTCCACACACAAGAAAACTTGGACTTTCCCATGTCTAGTAGGCCCCCCTTCCCACTAAAGTCGCATCAAAATCCTTCTGTGGTCTATTCTAACGACAGGAGGTTGCCTGCGTTATTTTCTTCGATTCATTGTAAAGTTTATTGCACAAACTGTTGTGTGAGGGGATAATAACGGACAAAGGAAATTTGGTCTTGTGGAAAATCAAAGCATTTGAGTTGTTGAGTTCCGGCATTGGAGTTGAAAAGGAGATTAGTTGGCAAATTGGCCCTGTGCAGTGTTATTTTGAAGTGTTTTTATTTGTGAGTCGTGCTTTGCGTGTCAAATGTGTAATGTTTATAAAAAGCACTAGGCAAATTAAAATTTACTTGATGTAGTTCAGATTTTGTTGTTCCTCGTAACTCGCAAACGTCTTGAATGGAAATGATCAGTGCTTATGCATTATCACTGAATTGTTTTGCATGGTATTTGAGGAAAACTACGACACTCAGTGGTCAATTGCGGTACTTATATTTTTACCTGTATTTGGAAAGTGGCGTATTTTGTTGTTGTGCAATTCACTTGACGTCAGGTCATCTATGTCTTACATTTCGATGGATCATGGTAAGATAAGAAAAAATGTGATCCATTCATTTTTACACATACACAGACACGTACATATATACACACATAAACCCACATACATACACACATTCTTAAACATACATACACGTGCATAAACCCACGTACACACATTATTACAGACATACACGTGCATACATACATATATACACATGCATACACACACGTACATACATACACACACACATGTACATACATACTTAGACATACACACACACGTACATACATACACATACACACATACGCATGCATACATACACACATACACATCCATACATACACACATACTTATACATACACGTGCATACATACATACACTCACATACATACACACACACGTACATATATACACATGCATACACACACGTGCATACGTACACATTCACATACATACTTACACACAAACATTTTTTTAATCAAGTCAACTTGTTTATTCTCATGTAGTAAATAACTACAGCGCAAAAGTATTCCTAATGCAGAAACGCAGTAATGAGCTTCCACGTGAAAAAGGCCAACGTCTGCAAGGTAAGTGGGAGGAGCCTGCCCAGCGTCCACAGCCAGCATCATCTATCAACTTATATCGGAATGCTTCTGATAGCTGATCAATATGCTACACTTCCTTTCAGTGGGGGTAGAGCAAAGAGGAAGACCTTGATCCTTTCACCCTCTGCGTTCTTCCCGACCTTTATTGAGCCGAGGTGCATATTTTACTCCACCTCTATCTTGCAAAACGCAGACAAACTTTAACGTGAGAGTGGAATTGGTGATACAACAAATTGTACTTGCAATTTACCACTGAAACAAGTGAGAAATGCAAAGATTTTCTAAGAGAAAAAGCCTTACTATGTCGTTTTTTAAGAAAAAAAGCCTTACTATACTATGTCGTTTTTAAAGAAAAAAAAAAGCCTTACTATACTATGTCGTTTTTTAAGAAAAAAAAGCCTAACTATACTATGTCGTTTTTTAAGAAAAAAAGCTTTACTATACTATGTCGTTTTTGAAGAAAAAAAGCCTTATTATACTGTCGTTTTTTAAGAAAAAAAATCCTTATGTCGTTTTTTTAAGAAAAAAAGCCTTATGTCGTTTTTGAAGAAAAAAAGCCCTACTATACTATGTCGTTTTTTAAGAAAAAAAAAAGCCTTACTATACTATGTCGTTTTTTAAGAAAAAAAGCCTTACTATACTATGTCGTTTTTTAAGAAAAAAAAAGCCTTACTATACTATGTCTTTTTTAAAGAAAAAAAGCCTTACTATACTATGTCGTTTTTTAAAGAAAAAGCCTTACTATACTATGTCGTTTTTTAAGGAAAAAAGCCTTACTATACTGTCGTTTTTTTAAGGAAAAAAGCCTTACTATACTGTGTCGTTTTTTAAGAAAAAAAGCCTTACTATACTATGTCGTTTTTGAAGAAAAAAAGCCTTACTATACTATGTCGTTTTTTCAGAAAAAAAGCCTTACTATACTATGTCGTTTTTAAAGAAAAAAAAGCCTTACTATACTGTCGTTTTGAAAGAAAAAAAGCCTTACTATACTATGTCGTTTTTTAAGAAAAAAAGCCTTACAATACTATGTCGTTTTTTAAGAAAAAAAAGCCTTACTATACTATGTCGTTTTTTAAGAAAAAAAGCCTTACTATACTATGTCGTTTTTTAAGAAAAAAAAGCCTTACTATACTATGTCTTTTTTAAAGAAAAAAAGCCTTACTATACTATGTCGTTTTTTAAAGAAAAAGCCTTACTATACTATGTCATTTTTTAAGAAAAAAAAGCCTTACTATACTATGTCGTTTTTTAAGAAAAAGCCTCACTATACTATGTTGTTTTTTAAGAAAAAAGCCTTAGTATACTAGGTCGTTTTTTAAGGAAAAAAGCCTTACTATACTGTCGTTTTTTAAGGAAAAAAGCCTTACTATACTGTCGTTTTTTTAAGGAAAAAAGCCTTACTATACTATGTCGTTTTTTAAGAAAAAAAGCTTTACTATACTGTCGTTTTTTAAGAGAAAAAGCCTTACTATACTATGTCGTTTTTTAAGACAAAAAATGCCTTACTATACTATGTTGTTTTTTAAGAAAAAAGCCTTACTATACTATGTCGTTTTTTAAGAAAAAAGCGCTACTATACTATGTCTTTTTTTAAAGAAAAAAGCCTTACTATACTATGTCGTTTTTTAGGAAAAAAGCCTCACTATACTATGTTGTTTTTTAAGAAAAAAGCCTTACTATACTATGTCGTTTTTTAAGAAAAAAAGCCTTACTATACTATGTCGTTTTTTAAGAAAAAAAGCCTCACTATACTATGTCGCTTTTTAAGAAAAGCCTTACTATACTATGTCGTTTTTTAAGAAAAAAAGCTTTACTATACTGTCGTTTTTTAAGAGAAAAAGCCTTACTATACTATGTCGTTTTTTAAGACAAAAAAGCCTTACTATACTATGTCGTTTTTTAAGACAAAAATGCCTTACTATACTATGTCGTTTTTAAAGAAAAAAAGCCTTACTATACTATGTCGTTTTTAAAGAAAAAAAGCCTTACTATACTATGTCGTTTTTTAAGAGAAAAAGCCTTACTATACTATGTTGTTTTTTAAGAAAAAAGCCTTACTATACTATGTCGTTTTTTAAGAAAAAAAAGCCTTACTATAGTATGTCGTTTTTTAAGAAAAAAAGCCTTACTATGCTATGTCATTTTTTAAGAAAAAAAGCCTTACCATACTGTCGTTTTTTAAGAAAAAAGCGCTACTATACTATGTCTTTTTTTTTAAGAAAAAAGCCTTACTATACTATGTCGTTTTTTAGGAAAAAAGCCTTACTATACTATGTTGTTTTTTAAGAAAAAAGCCTTACTATACTACGTCGTTTTTTAAGAAAAAAAGCCTTACTATACTGTCGTTTTGAAAGAAAAAAAGCCTTACTATACTATGTCGTTTTTTAGGAAAAAAGCCTTACTTTACTATGTCGTTTTTAAAGAAAAAAAGCCTTACTATACTATGTCGTTTTTTAAGAAAAAAAAAGCCTTACTATACTATGTCGTTTTTTAAGACAAAAAAGCCTTACTATACTGTCGTTTTTGAAGAAAAAAAGCCTTACTATACTATGTCGTTTTTTAAGAAAAAAAAAGCCTTACTATACTATGTCGTTTTTCAAGAAAAAAAAGCCTTACTATACTATGTCGTTACATACATACAACACAAAACACATGATTGTGTTACAAATATTGAGGGATTTAGACATAGCACTACTGAAGGCCTAGGTTTGAAATGTAGGACTTGTTTGTTGTCACCCTATTTATAAAAGCAGACACAAACACGGGGGAATCCTGCGAGTAAGGAGTATTCAAGCTAATTATAAAGGGATTGAAATCTTTATTTAGCCTAGTAAAGTACAGAGCAACGCTTCAGCTTAAATCCAGTGTTAACGTTCCGGACTCAGTCCTTAACCTAGCAATGTAGGGGACAAACACATTTACCAATCTATGCTTGGAAAAAGAAGAAGCACCACAGTCAAAATGTTGTGGTTTTATACTGGCGGAATGTGCCTTTTATCATGATCTTCTTTTATTTCGTCTGCTGCACTTCTCGCTACGCGTTGTAGGAGGAAGACGAGACGTTTCCGCCATGGCCCGTCCAGTTAGTGTGGATATAGCGGCCAGGCTGGGTCAGCAGCTCGTATGTGTGAGCCCCGAAGTAATCTCTCTGAGCCTGAACACAACACAAAACCACACCTTAGGTATACACACCTAAACCAAGGCCTAATTTCAGGTCAAATTAACCCATTAACGTCAAAGAATGTTGAAACGGACGCCGAAAACATACAAAATGAAGAATAGGAATAACAAATTTTGCATGACGTTGTACTATTTAACTAAAACTTTGCAAAATTCATATGAGCATTGACCTAAAATACCTTTGTAAACTGAATTTTATGGTTTTATGTGCTACCTGAAGTAGGTTAGCGGGCAGCATTTGGTGTCTGTAGCCATCGTAGAAGGACAGAGCAGTAGTGAAACATGGCATGGGGATGCCGTGCTGGACGCCTGTGCTGACTGCTCGACGCCATGAGTCCTGAAAATCGATTCACAAAGCCTGGTGTGATTATTAACGCAAAAAAAAAATCAATGTTACAGTATAAAAAAACAGCTATCCCTTTCATAAAGTCTATACTAGCCGCAAGAAGATTGGCAATGATTTTAAGCCAGGGGTGGGCAAACTTTTCGGCCCGGGAGCCACATTGACTTTAAAAATTTGACAGATGGGCCGGGTCAGCACAAGATACGATAACATATAAAAAAGTGCATCCGTTAACAGTACATATGAAAATATAAACAGAAAGAAAGGATTTAAGTATGAACATACTTATCACTCATCATTAAAGTAAAAAGTATAAAGTACAAAGTCAAGTAAAAAGTATAAAGTACAAAGTAAAGTAAAAAGCATAAAGTACAAAGTCAAGTATAAAGTACAAAGTAAAGTAAAAAGTATAAAGTACAAAGTAAAGTAAAAAGTATAAAGTACAAAGTAAAGTAAAAATTATCAAGTACAAAGTAAAGTAAAAAGTATAAAGTACAAAATAAAACGTATGAAGTACAAACTAAAGTAAAAAGTACAAACTAAAGTAAAAAGTATAAAGTACAAAGTAAAGTAAAAAGTATAAAGTACAAAGTAAAAAGTATAAAGTACAAAGTAAAGTAAAAAGTATAAAGTACAAAGTAAAGTAAATAGTATAAAGTACAAAGTAAAGTAAAAAGTATAAAGTATTAAGTAAAGTAAAAAGTACAAAGTACAAACTAAAGTAAAAAGGAATGTATTAAGAAATATTAAAATGTCATTTAAAAAAAGATAGAGGGACTGTAAAATACGAAAAACAAATAAGAGTGGACAGAGCTACTGCCACTGGCTTCCGCGTGACGGCGCCATCTTGGGAAAAAATAAATAAAAAACATTATTTGGGCAACGTCGGCGGGCCAGATTAAAAAGCCTAGTGGGCCATAGAGTGCCAATGTGTGTTCTAAGCGTAAACGGTCTTGCGTCACTGGAAACTTGATGTAGAAGAGAGGAAATTGCTGTTGAGGTGAGTACGTCTTTGTCAACGGCGTGATTGCGGAATGGTGCTTCCTCATACCTGACACTCGTGCACGGCGTCGCTGAAGAAAGAGTCCAACAACAAGTTCTGCAGCTCCGCGTCTCTGTCGAACGCCTCTTTAATTTTGCCCAGAAAGACGCTGTGGGGGGAAGAGGAAAGACGAGACTCAGTGAGGTTGAGCAATGAATTCAGGGAATGTTGTTAAATCACACTTATGTCGACAATAGCACCGTATACGCCAGAGGTGTCCAAACTTTTTGCAAAGAGGGCCAGATTTGGTAAGGTGAAAATGTGTGCGGGCCGACTATTTAGCCTGACATTCTTTGAACCATTAACATTAAATACAAATTAACCTTTTGGGATTTTTTTTTTTTAATTACAAATGGCATACTTTTACTTTTACATTTTTTTTTTTACATTTAGGTTTTTACCGAAATCACAAACCACAAAAAATTAAGAAAACTATCAAGGATATCTAAGTTCATGTGAAACATCACATATTATTCACTATTATATGCTCACTGTAGGAACAGTGCTGAAAACAAAACAATGATCACTGCATATTCAAACTGTGATTTTGACCATCACAAAAAAAAAAATGAACTCATGTATTTTATACTGTGGTCAAAAGTGCTGGCGGGCCGTGTATTATTGATTTCATGATAGAGGCAACAGGCCGGTAAAAATTTGTCCACGGGCCTTAATTGGCCCGCGGGCCGGACTTTGGACATGTCTGGTATACGCGGTCCGGTTGCAGTACCTGCGAATGATACAGCCACCTCTCCACATGAGAGCGATGGCGCCGTAGTTGAGGGACCAGCCGAATTCCTTGGCGGCCTGGCGAAGTAGCATGAAGCCTTGAGCGTATGAGATGATTTTGGAGGCGTACAGGGCCTGGAAATAAAAAGAAAACAACAGTTATCCCAAAAAATTTAAACTTGAAAGAATTAATTAAAACAAAATGTCATCAAATGGCAAAAGAAGAGGAAAATACATTCATTTAAATGAGATAAATTTGTTTTTCTCTGGCAAATTTGTTGGTTTAAGTCTTTGGCTGCCATTGCGATTTATGCGTCTGGATAAATTGAAATGGAGGTTTTGTTTATTTCTTTTTCATCATTGTCTGATGTTGTTGAGACCATTTCCCAACCAGATATCGCCTTATTAGCGTTCACCTTATGACATCTAATATTTACAATGAATATTTTTTTCAGGAAAAATGAACTTTTTGGAGTTTTATAAGCCAAAAAGAAGTCCAGTAATTAAAATCATCTTTCATTTCCATTAGAAAAGGCATTTTGCTGAAGGTGGGTTTTTCTTCAAGCGAGGGAAAGATGGCAGCATGTAAACATTACTTTACATTTCTACAGAGCATAGCACTAATTTAATTGTTTTTGTTGCCATCTGGTGCATTTTTTGCTATTTAGGCCTGTCATTAACAATGTTCCCTCAAATTTTTCGTTGGTCTGGGCAGAAAGACAACCTCCCTGAGCGCACTGAGTAGCAGTGTGAGTGACATCATCATTGCTCGCTATGGGCACACCAGTATCACACCTGGTATAAACAGGTGCATGTCAATGTTCCCTCTAATTTTTCATGTAAAACATGCTGTAAAACACAAAAAACATAAGAGTGGACAGAGCTACTACCACTGGCTGTCGCGTAATCAGCGCCATAATGGGGAAAGGCTGTGCTTCTCAATTATTTTCTGTTAGGCCCCCCCTAACAAGAAGAAAACTATTCGCGCGCCCCCCATGCCCCCCACTTCCCACCGTGACTATAAATAAAATCATTTTATAAAATTGTTATAAGTACAACATTTTATCCTTATTAACATTAAAGAAAAGGAAAAAAAGATAGAAATATAGTCAAACTTACAAAGAATAACTTTATTAAATCTTGTTTTAAGTCTGCAACAGAAAAGATTTTAAGTGCATCAATGCCTGAAATTAAAAATAAATGATAGCGCCACTGCCAGCTACTGTAGTGGATGCGCAATTACACTTTATACTAGTACGGCCAAATAAAATCCTGTTTCCCAGGGTTACACCCCCCCCCCCCCAGGTATCGCACCACGCCCCCCCCCCCCCCCCCCAGGGGGGCGCGCCCCACTATTTGAGAAGCACTGGGGAAAGGGTTAAAAAATAAAAATAAAAAAATAAAAAAAAGTTTGGATTTTATTTACTACGCGCCATTTGATTGCTGCTGCGCAGAGAAGACGAGAGTAGTGCGCTATTATAAATGGAATGGGCATTTATAGTTATTTTTTTTAAACAATATCAATTGATTAAGTGAGTAATAATTGATGCGGTTTATTTTCTCATGGCTGTGGCTAACAGAGTGCGGGTTTCCTATGAATTGATAGTTTTGTACCTTCCTGATGTCTTCTAGGAAGGCCTCCTTATTGCCACTGAAACTGACCCCTGTCGGCCCCGCCAGGCTGCAGCTGGCCTCCACCCTCTCGTCCTTGAGTGAGGACAGACACCGAGCGAAGACGGCTTCACCTGACGAACATGGGAACATAAGATGGAAATGCAGGACAAGGAAGTTATTTCAATTTCCTCTCATCTTGCAAAACAGGTTATTGAGGAAGCAGGATATGGAGGAATAGAGTGTGGTGAAACACCTGTGGTAATGTCTAATTGCGTTTCCGCCACAAAAAAAAAAAAATCTATTGCAGTAGTTGAAGTTTTAATACAAGCGACCCAATGCAGGCACGTCAAAATAAGTCAAATCCTAGACTATGGGGAAAAATGTTAAATATTCATACCCAGCAAAAGTGTCTGGAAAGCCTGCAGAAGTTTGGAAAACCTTGGTTAAAATGTTAAAAATAAACAGGGCAAAATGTTAAAAATATACCCAGCAAAAGTGTCTGGAAAGCCTGTAGTAGTTTTGGAAAAATATCAGTAAAAATGCTAAAAATGAACAGGCCAAAATGTTAAAAATATACCCGGCAAAAGTGTCTGAAAAGCCAGCAGAAGTTTTGAAAAAACTCAGTAAAAATGTTAAGAATAAACAGGACAAAATGTTAAATACATATACCCAGCAAAAGTGTATGAAAGCCTGCAGTCGTTTTGAAAAACTTTGGTCAAAATGATTAAAAAAAACCTGAGAAAATGATTAATATATACTCAGCAAAAGTGTCTGGAAAGTCTGCAGAAGTTTTGAAAAACTTCGGTCAAAATGTTTAAAAAAATGGGCAAAATGATTAATATATACTCAGCAAAAGCACCTGGAAAGCCTGGAGAAGTTTTGAAAAACCTTGGTCAAAATGTTAAAAATAAACAGGGCAAAATGTTTAATATTTATAACCAGCAAAAGTGTCTGAAAAGCCTGCAGTAGTTTTGAAAAAACATTGGTAAAAATGTTAAAAACGAAAAGGCCAAAATGTTAGAGATATACCTAGAAAAAGTGTCTAGAAAGCCTACAGTAGTTTTGAAAAACTTCGGTCAAAATGTTAAAAAAAAAACTGGGCAAAATGTTAATAAAAACAATTGGAAAAATGTAAAAAATAAAAAAAGGGCAAAAAGTAAAAAAATATACCCAGCAAAAGTGTCTGAAAAACCTGCTGCAGTTTTGGGAAAAACATTGGTAGAAATGTTAAAAATAAACAGAGCAAAATGTTAAATATATACCCAGCAAAAGTGTCTGAAAAGCCCACAGAACCTTTGGAAAACCTCGGTCAAATTGTTTAAATTGGAAATAATTCCCTTACTTTTCGTAGTTACCCGTTTTTTTAAATTTTAACATTCATGTGTAACTCCCCATTTTGAAATATTATGTAGCCAAACAGCAGACTGCAGCAACAAGGCTAGGCACTTTAAACAAGAGTTCATTGTTTTACTGCTCCATTTTCCATTTTCTTTTAAACACACGTGCAGGGATGTCAAATGACGGAATTTCAAAGCACAGTGCAGCTTTTATAGAAAAGTATGCCATGGAACATATCGATTAGGAATGGACAGATCTGTTAGGGAGCACTCCTTCGTATTCTCAACAAACATTCTGCTTTCTAACCTTGCCTCGAGTCAGCTGTGAGCCTAACAAATCCCACTTATGTCACCTGAGATGAGCAGACTGCTAGAAAAGCCTTCAATCTTCTTAAGCACAGACATAAATCAAGCTTGTTGCTTGAAAACGGCTCACTAACCTCCTCTAAAAACAATCGGGAGTGTGAGTATATTTTTCTGCAACTACCGTATTTTCACGACTATAAGGCGCACTTAAAAGTCTTAAATTTTCTCCAAAATAGACAGTGCGCCTTATAATACAGTGCACCTTATAATACAGTGCGCCTTATATATGGAAAAAATGTCATTCATTGAGGGTGCGCCTTATAATGTGGTGCGCCTTATAGTCGTGAAAATACGGTAGTTACGAGTTGCCAGATATTGAATTGTCACAGAAAGTAAAATCAAAGTTCAAGAATATCGCCATCTTTCATTATATCTTTGAATCATCTCCTTGGGACTTTTTTTTTTAAATAAATGTTACATCCTGATAGGTTTGTTTGTTCACTACATGTTGAAACAAGTGTGACATCACACTATTCGGCAATGAATGACTTAGCAACTAAATCAAAAGAAAAGGAACTAACTACTTCCTTACCGATCAAGGTTACAGGAGTGCCGTATTCCAAGGCTGAAATAGCAGTCCACTTCCCAGTGCCTTTTTGTCCCGCACTGTCACGAATCTTGGGCAACAGATGTGTATCGTCGGCGTCTCGAAACTTGAGGATGTTAGCGGTGATTTCGATTAGAAACGAGTCCAGCTCGGTTTTGTTCCACTCGTCAAAAGCCTGAGGGGTTAAGGACACAAACGGGTGGGTTAAGAGTGATCAAGGTCAATGAAATTGCACACTTAAAGCCAATGTTTTGTCTAATTTTTCATTGGTCTGGGCAGAAAGACAACCTCCCTGAGCGCATTGAGTAGCACTGTGAGCGATATCATCATTGCTTGCTAAGGGTACACCAGTATCACACCTGCATACCTGTCAACTTGTACGTTTTACACGTATTTTATACGTTTTTTTAACATTTCAAATCATGTAAGCCGTACACCGACTTTTGTACGGGGAAAATTAAAAAAAAAAATCGCCAATATTTATGAAAACCGATTTCAACAAGACCGTTTTGGCCAAAATCCACATCGTTTTCGTAGGCTGGTAGCCAACGACGCTACTGTCATCGATCGTTACTATTGTCAGGGTATACCAGCAAAAATGATCCTCAATCATATGTATTTTTTTAGCGGTGCGTACGGTAATATCGACAAAGGATAACATGCGCATGCGTAGATATACATAGAGTAAATATCGTGGAAGCAAGCATGGAGGAGCCACCTAGTAAGAAACGAGTTACCGCGAGTAAACATGCGTCGTACAGTGTTTGTACGTTTTTTGGGGGGTTTATAAGGGGACTCAATCATTTATAAGGGCAGTTAACGGCAGAGATTGACAGGTATGATGTTCCCTCTAATTTTTCATGCAAAACATGCTGTAAAACACGGAAAACATAAGAGTGGACAGAGCTACTGCCATTGGCTGCCGTGTAAACTGCGCCATCATGGGGAAAGGGGTCAAAAAATGGTTTGGATTTTATTTACTGCGCGCCATATGATTGCTGCTGCGCAGAGAAGACGAGAGTAGTGCGCAATTGTGCACAACTTAGAGGGAACATTGCGTAAAGCTCACCTTGGCCATCTCGTCATGGTCCATTTGGAGTATGTCCTTCATGAGGTGATAGGCCTCGCAAATCAGTTGCATGTCACCATACTCGATGCCATTGTGAACCATTTTGACAAAATGACCGGCACCCTCGTCTCCTACCTGTGAAGGAAGGACGTTCAATTCACAACAATGGTGGCTTGACACGCAGAAGTCAAGTAGGGGACACTTACCCAATCGCAGCACGGCTCTCCTGTTCCCACCTTGGCAGCGATGCTCTGGAAAATTCCTTTTATGTGAGGCCTTTCAAAATGAAGAGCATGAAGAAGGAATTAATTGTAAAATAACGTCAGATGGTCCATTTCAATGCAGTATTCGAGTACTTTGAGCTCAACTACAAAATTGTGCTCCTCCTTAGTAAACATGGAGCAATTTTCCATAGCTTCAATGCTGGTCAGTATCTTTTTTGAGTACAATGTAGACCAGACATAGCCGCAATAAAATCGAAAAAGTGTAGCGTCACCCCTATAACATTTTTTCCCCTTTAGTATTGAGTCCTAGTAGCAAAAGTAGCTTCTTCAAGGATTTTCACATTTTTATGAACTGCAAAACAATTTTAAAAAAAATTAATAGCGGGGAAAAATAGCAATAATCGAGGGATTACTGTATTTGCAATGCTAGAAAAGCTAAAATAACACGAATGACAATAAAGCGTAAATTTCGTGACCGGACGTTTCGTCGCCGGACATTTGGTAACCTTTTGGTCGCCGGTCAAATGTACTTAGATATTAAACTGTCTCTCTTGGATATTAAACTCTCTCATGAATATAATTTTGAGAGCTGGCTTCAACAGTAAACTCCACCATTTGACCGGCAACCAAAATGGACCAAAAGACCGGCGACCAAACGTCCGAGCACCATAAATTCAGTAAAATCTGCGTAACGCATGTCTCACCAAGCCTCCGGGTGTCCTCCCGGCATGAGAGAGGGTCCGTAGCGTGCCCCCTCCTCACCACCGCTGACTCCACTTCCCACAAAGAGCAAGTTCTTCTCTTTGAGACTCTTACAGCGTCGCTGTGTGAAAACAAAACGTTACAGAAGCACCTTAAGAGAATCCTCACTTGCTAGCATACCTTAGCAAAAACATCCTGCTTACCGTTGTGTCGTTGTATTCCGAGTTGCCACCGTCGATGATAATATCTCCCGTCTCGAGGAGGGGAACCTGACCACAGACGACATAGGTCAACAAAACGTAGAATTTGGGAACCATTCAAATGCGGGTGACACTGACCAGTTTGTCAATGAAGTCGTCCACTGCCTGTCCGGCCTTGACCAGTAGAACGATCCTCCTGGGCTTCTTCAGCTTGGACACCATGTCTTCAAGTGACTCGGCGCCAATTACCTTGGAGCCCTTTGCCTCGTTTTGAAGGAAGTCATGCACCTTAGACACAGTGCGGTTGTAGGCGCACACCTATACAGTAGACAAAAGGATTGTTATTTTCTTTGTTACAAAATCATTGCAATTTCACACAAGTGGATTTTTCCGGTTTCTGTGCTGTGCTGAAATCTTTGTTTGCTGTTGACAATGAACCAGAACAGCTATAAAAAAAACAACTTTTTATGCTGACGTCAAATTAATTTGGCAAAAATGTGGAACTTTTAAGGTTATTCAATGAATTTTTTGACCTATCAAAACATGTTTTGCAGTGTTTTGCAAACAAAAAAATCAATAAAATGAAAAAGGGTTTTTTTTAAAGAGGGTTTTATTGTGAAAAATATTTTTTCAGTAATCCCTCGTTTGCTGTGTACTGCAAAAAACCCAAAAATATGAAAAAAAACGAAATATAGGAAATACATTTTAATCTTATTAAACTTTTCCTTGTTTCTGTTGTTATGGTATTTTGATCTTTTGAATTTGTTTAGTACGCAAATTCATTCAAAATGTTATTTTGTACCCTTTTCATTGGGATAATTTATTAAAACACACTTGAATTACATTCATAAGTTATCATTTTTATTTAAAAAAACATTAATACCAATAATCATCCATCTTCATTTATAATGAAATAGTTTTAGGATAATTGAAAAACGAATATGATGGCAAGGATTTGACTTCTCTGTAAATAATAATTTTACTAAGAAAGGTCTTGATTGCGAAATTTTGCAAAAATCAGTGAAAAATATGACAAGCAACATAAAAAATACAAATAGGTTTTTGCACACTTTTACTGTAGCACACTTAATTTAGTTAGTTAGTTAGTTAGTTAGTAAATGAATCTAGTAGTTGTGGCACTTTAAATGGTCAGAATAATCTACCAATACATTGACGACTTTAAATATTATTTAAAAAAATAGTTAAAAATGACAAAAAGAACTTACGACGAAGCCATGGTCATTCATGTTCATGATGAGGTTCTGGCCCATGACGGCCAAACCAATGAGTGCGATATCTGCTCTGTGAGAAGCATAAAACAAAATAAAAAACGATAAATGACAAATTATGTGCTAAAATTATCGAGTCATTTTTTTCCCCCAGAAATAGCAACAACTACCCAGATAATAAATATTCGCTCAATGAAATGCAGTGGGGTCCTAATGCTTGTCAAGGAAGTGATTTCACCAAATTTCATCTCATGTACTTCGACAATGACTAGCAAACAAGCTAACACTTAGCTTTGAAGCATATTAAATAAAGTAAAAGTACTGGAAAATCACTTCAATATTTATGTCGCCATAACATAAAATTATGTTTATTAAACTAGGGAAAATACTGCGGAGAACTTACTCAGGCATTGTGCTCAGTCGGCGTGTAATTTCCAAATGACACTCAACTTCCTCGTTCTGCTCTCAGCTGGTTGACGACATCCCACTCAGGCTGTCATCCAATCAAATCTCCTCAAACCGAGGGACGAGGCAAGACGATGACTGTGATTGGTCTAAAATGCTGAGCAGAGTTAGGACTTCTGCTATTGGCCAATGTGGTCATCACACATTACGCAAGTGGGTGTCGTTCCATTTTTTTACATAAACCAATGTGGGACGTGATTCAAATGTTTTCCCCTTAACAATTCAGTCATGCATCTTTTGTAAATAATTATTAAAAAAGAAAAGATTGGCGTATTTAGTTGTCAACGTTCACAAAATTTTCAATCATTTATAAATGCATTAAATATTTTTTCATTTAGAAAAGTAATGATAAGTGCCGCTATGTATAAATACATATGTACACATTTATAAATACACGTATTACTACCTCTATTTTGGCATAAAATCCTGCGTGTTATCATTACTTTTACAAAATTATTATTTTTTGTCCCAAAAGCCCCATCTAGTTAATATTCAACCTTTTTTAAATCACACATATATAAAAAATATAAATATATATAAATAAAAATATTTATAAATATATATATATATATAAATAAATAAAAATATATAAATAAATAAAAATATATAAATAAATAAAAATATTTATAAATATATATATATATATAAATAAATAAAAATATATAAATAAATAAAAATATATAAATAATAAAAATATATAAATAAATAAAAAAATATAAATCAATAAAAATATATAAATAAATATATATAAATAAACATAAATTCATGTAAATCACGTTTTTAGTCCAATATTATTTTGTCACAAATGACATTCCATCGAAGTAAGAGATTCCTCCATCCAAATGATTTTGTGGAACCCAAGCACACGCACGGCACCCCCACAACAAGACAGAGATCACATAATCTTGCCAGTTTGCACGTTTATTGTTTTCTCATTCACTAGACAGACCAATGGTGCAAGGGGTTACCGTACAGTTATTAGGATAGGATATCTGCATGACACATCTATGCTATACAGCGAATGGATTATAATTATTACAAATACAGTAAACATATTTACATTTGAATTGAAGCTCCATACGACACAGATATTTACAAAATAAGTATGGAAACGAAAACAATGTACAGAATCGATGTTTGCTTTTTTTCTACAAGAATTCTAACATTTGGTGATACCATAGAATTGACCCATAATCGTCAGAAGGGGGGGTTGTTAGGGGTTGTTTTCTTTAAAAGGCATCAACGGAAACGTGTCCAGGTGAAAACAAAAGCACAAAAAACACTAACACATTGGTCATTTTCGATTTCATGAGCTACTTTATATTAGAATCCCTGATATATGCAAAAAAAATAGAGACCTAATATGATTTCAATTCCCCATAGCTGGCTAGTTTGAATAGTGCGTAAATATGCTTGCAGACTTTCAGCTGAAAATCTTTCTGACAGGGAAATAAAGTAATTACCAATGAATCAAAATGTCCCCAAACAAGAAACAGTTAGCTTCATTTTGGTTCTTTAATTCCCTGGAAATCCACACATCTCAATTCATCCCACTTCATTTGGTTCAAGCGTAACTACACTGAGCAGATTTAGTTCAGTTAGTTCAATGTTTTTCTGTAAATATGTGCAAAGACCTGCAAACTAATATGAACATTGCAAATAATGAATACACAACGCAAAGTAAGAGAAAACGCTGCAAATGAGCCATACGGGTGGGAAAATAAGTGCTCTGACATCCCTTAAATTTCATAAGTTGACCAACAGGATGACTGACCTGTTAGACAACGATTTGTTGATGTTAGAAATGAGAATAATAGCAAATTTGTCTTCTCTGTTCTTCTTCATTTCATACATAATCAAAATGTACAAAAGGGGAAACTCATGGTTGGCTGGCCAGAGTCTAAATTCACCCTTCTGTACCTTTAATTTCAATCTTAAATCTTGAAACAGAGAAGCCAAAATTGAAATACAGTGTTCCCTCGCTACTTCGCGGTTCAGCTATCGCGGACTCAGAGCTTTGCAGATTTTTTTTGGGGAAAAAAAATACAAATATTACATTGAAACAACATATTTTACAGTTGTTTTTGTTATAACATGAATTTCACTCCCTCTACCTGTATTCTATATGGTGTACTGTATACAGGGGGGTTAAATAATAAAAAAAATTGGAATTAAATTCAAATTAAGCATTTTTGAAGGGGAATCCCTACTTCGCGGAAATTCACTTATCGCGGGTGGTCCCGGTCCTCATTAACCGCGATAAGCGAGGGAACACTGTACTAAACCAGTCATGAACAGAGCAACTATTTTCAAACAACAATCCAATGACTAAAGTACCTGTATATACTACGTTTTCCCTTAAAATATATCATCTTTCAAATAACCCTTTTTTATGTAACAGCCATCCAGTGTACGTAGCCTTGATATGTGCTTTGCTTGCTTTAGTGTACACATGCAATAAAAGGTTAAAAGACTAATGCAGCTAAGTTTAAAAAAATAGAGACAAATGCCCTGTTACATTGTATAGAAAACATCCTTATTAAGTCATTGAAAGCCTGGTAAGAAACAAAAATTAAGGGCAACTGAAAAATAGCAACTTCTAGACTGGAGAAGACAAGGTGAATAGAACACATGGTGTTGACACAGTGACATTGAGTGTTAGTGTAGTAATGCAATTTTAAACATGTAAATCAGGGGTGTCAAACATACGGCCCGCGGGCCAGATCCGGCCTGTCTGGTGGTTTGGTACGGCCCGGGGAAGAAAGTTGCATTGTATTAAAAAAAATATGACTTTTCTTTAGAATGTGTAGTTCTTGTATTATCCGCTAGGGGGTGCAGTGTTTTAGTACGTACAGACAACATGAATTGACATTTATTTATGTTTTTATGTTATTCTCTTGTTCATAATTTATTGTTCATAATGTAAAAGGAAAATTCTGTTAATAAACCTTTTGATAATGTACTCATTCTTTGCACTAATTATTAGTATTAGTGACTAATACAATGGAAAAAAAGTGGGCTTATTGTTAGTTCTATGTAATTTTGCAATGAGTTTACTGGTCCGGCCCGCTTGATCTCAAATTAAGCTGTATTCGCCCCGCAGACCAAAGGGAGTTTGACACCCATGATGTAAATGCTTACAACCAGAAAACAGGGGGTTCAGTTTACGTACGTACAAGAGCATGAATTATTGGGATTTACATAAATCCACATTTTGTGAACTCGTGTTTGCGACGTAAAATTGCGCAAAGGAATTGAGATATGCTGAGTCATGTTACCAGAGTGGGGAAGGGATTTTACTCTTGGATTGGAATGAAATGGGATTTTTTCAGAGTGAAAATCCAACCCCAATTCATGTTCTTGTACAAAATGTGTGCATTGGGGAGTGGGGAACCTATTTTGCATAATGGGCATTTTGAGTGAATATAATTTTTAAAATGATAATTTTTTTAGCATTTTTTTGTACAAGCAGTCGTATACTATACACGTGTATAGATATATATAGATATATTTTTTCTGTTTTTCTGTTTTTTATTATTTTTTAAACGGTTCCCTACCCCAACATTGCACTTTAAACCTCACATATTATTCATATATTCTATCATTCTGCCCATGTGAAGTTACAAATATGCAGCTGACCTCACCATCACCCTGTTATCCCATAGTGAGGTGTCCTTGCAGTGGGGTTTATGTACTGTACATGGGTTTTAAGTTGGTTTGTTTTCTAAAGGCAATTCAGTAGCAGGCCAAAGCGTCTTCTTATGTTAGGACGACGGTTGAATCCTGAAACAACTCGTATGGAAAATGTCAACATTAGCAGCAGTTGTTCTGGAGCATGTGTTGCTTTTTTTTTGCTTTGAACAGATGCATTTCTTAGAAATATGATAAATATGTATCCCTTCATCTTTGAATCCCATTTTTTTTCTCTCCCAGTAAGCAAATAGGGTGTTCTCCTGAGGACAATTGCAGTGACCATGCAATAATAAAAGCAAAAAAAAAATCACAGAGTGACAAATAACACTGGGAGACATTTTCACATGTGATTTTCCAACAGAAAACGAGTGAGCCGAGAAACACTTTCGGCAGAATCGTGCACACGAGAAGAAGACTATCACGACATGCTACTAGTTAGGGACTCGGCGTCAGTGGGTTGACGATAAAGCTGGACAAAATGTGACTTTGTCATAAGATGAAGCGAAACAAAAAGCTGAAGGATTAAAGAAGACCGAAATCGCAAGAAAGAGACATAAGCCACAAGTCTACTTACAAGAGAAAACTGTCAAGAACCACAAAGATTAATAGATATTATTAACATGGTATGTTCAAAGGCGGTTTGGAAAGAATGGACCTCGTGGGTGTTTACTTCAGTTCTTGATGAGGCCGCTACGCCTCCTCGCCAACTTGGACCTGGGTAGGAGGCATTGAGGAAATTAGATTACGTGGTTTGAATGCCGTAGTTGCCAAAAAGTGTGCCTACCTTATCGTTCCAGCGAGCAGAGGGTTAAACGCGTAGAGCCAGTCATTCATATCTTTCTCATTGTTGGCCTGTAGGAGGATACCTCGATGCTTTGTACACACAGCAAATGTGTTGGGTGTCTGATATGGAAAAAAAGAGTTTTTGTTCACATTTTTGCTGCATAATTACTTAATATTTCAGTTCTATACGTATTTTGCGAATGTATACCGTATTTTCACGTCTATAAGGCGCACTTAAGTCTTAAATTTTCTCCAAAATAGACAGGGCGTCTTATAATCCAGTGCGCTTTATATATGGACCAAAAATAAACGATAAAATAAAATAAATCAGTCGATAGGGTACACTATTCTCTACAGCTCTCACAACTACTGCAAGCAGCCCCTGAATCGACTATTTTCCCATAGAAAAAGTACTGTGCAGTTACTGTTGGGTTATGTAGTTATTTTGTCAATACACCCAATGGATTGTGGCCTGAAGACCGGCATCAACACAGCTTTACGGAGCATGGGCGTTAGCTACTAGCTAGCTACTATTTGCAAATGGATTGTGGCCTGGCGATCGGCATCAACACAGCTTTACGAAGCAACTTTGATGGATTTGTGGGTGATGATGACGCGAGTACATTGTAAAATGGCTAAATTAAGTACAACCGAACTCATTTTTGCTTCCATTGCCTTTTTAAAAACGTGTTTTTAGCCTGTGGGTGTAGCGTGTATGTTTTGTATTCCCATGCCTGGCTGCGTCTATAAAAACGGTGCATCCTTTGTGTGTGTAAAATACAGAAATAGCACTCGTTCCTGACACTGCGGCTAAAAATATGATGCACCATATAGTCGTGAAAATACGGTACCTAAATAAGTTGTTAATATGGAACTTTTAGGTGGACCTTAAGCATAGCCTGCTGGTCTTCACTGTATTCTACTTGCGCTGTGGAAAGGTTGAGGACCCCTCGTTCCACCGGATCCTTGTCAGTGTTGTAGATGAAGACGTAAGGTCGACGAACAACTACAAAATGCTTCACCCACGAGTTAGAGCGTGGTTCCATGAAGCTTAGGAAGCCCTTCTTGGACACAACAGATCTAAAACAAAGTTAATTTCTCAGTTAACGCTTTTATCTTAAAGTAATTTCTCAAGTTGCTACAATGAAACACTTTCTATGTATCGTGCATTTAGTCAAGGAAACGTGGCAGCACTCACCCCGGTCTCATTTCTTCTATATCAGGCACTAAGTTGAGGAACTCGTTCTTCCCAGCACGGGCTAGGTATGACACCTCAAGGCTAGGAACCATGGGAAAGTTTTCATAGTCCGAGCAGGATGGACTGGACGCACGGGAACAATTTTCTGGAGTCCTTGGGCAGAAGTACACACGTTAAAAGAAAAATTAAAAAGCAGTGGTCAAGGTCAGTAAGCCACAGGCTCAATGACTCACTTCTGTTCTACAGAGCCGCAACGAGAATCTGAGAGAGAAGGACAGGTGGAGGAAGGGGTGAGTGTGGCGCTGCTGAAGCTTGTCATCGATAGGTCACGTCCGATGGGAGAGATGTCAGAGAGCTAAGAAGGGAAATGGACGTTGAAGGCAGTGCATTCAAAGTGACATTGGGGTTGTCACGGTCTCTCACCTTGCAGTCACTAATGCTGTTCACCAACTGGTTGTATTCGTTGTTGAAGGTATGAGTCATGAGATGGAGGCACTACATGGGAAAGAAAGTGACAATTACGAACACAAACCTAAAAGCAGGGGTCGGGAACCTTTTTGACGAAGAGAGCCACAAAAAAAATTATATTTTCTAATGTTGTTCCTTGTGAGGCATACTACAAATTTAAAAGTCAAAATACATACATGGAAACGAGTGCCTTATCATTTTTTTTGTAATTTCACCCCTTTTAAAGTGGAAAAAAATGAATATTTTTAACAAATATTCTTATGCTGTTGCTAATCAATGAGAGGAGGTATTCCAGAAGAGTCTACTGCAAAAAAAAAGAATATTAAAGCAGTTCTAGATGTAGTATCTCAGTTCTGTCACCAGCAGTTTCCATATTTTAGCTCACAGGTTAGCAAAGAGCCAGATGCACTCATCAAAAGAGCCACATGTGGCTCCTGAGCCATAGGTTCCCTACTCCTGCCCTTAAGGTTCAGGTATTGTACGAAATGTAGTAATGACTAGAATACTACAACGACACTGTACAAAAGTAAAAGAATGGAGGAAATTCCTACAAACGGCCATTGACAATCTTGCTGTGTTTGCGACTTTTCCGTCACTCACCTTAGTGGCCAGCTCCTTCTCACGATCCACTAGGCTTTCGATGTCAGCAGAGTCATAGCCGCTACTCTCACTGGGCGTGATGGCACTCTCAAATGTGGTGCTGGAGATTTGCGAGGAAATGGAGGTGGAAGTGGATAGGGTGCCCGAACTCAAGCTTGGAGACAAAAACTCGCTGAGGGACTTTGTTGTTGGCGTTGATCCCATAGGGGACGTTTCTCCCAATTTGTCTCTGAGCAGGAGGAGGTGGCGGGTCTTTTCCACCTGGACAGGTGGAGGGAAGGAAAATGTGTTTCAAAGACTTGAACTATGGCACAGTGTTCCCTCGCTACTTTGCGGTTCAGTCACCGCGGACTCAAAGCTTCGCGGATTTTTTGGGGAAAAAAAATACAAATATTACATTGAAACAACATATTTTACAGGTTTTTTGTTATAACATGAATTTCACTCTCTCTACACGTATTCTATATGGTGTACTGTATACAGGGGGGTAAAAAATAAATACAATAAAATGAAAAAAAATATATATATATATTTTTTTTGGAATTAAATTCAAATTAACCATTTTTGAAGGGGAATCCCTACTTCGCGGAAATTCACTTATTGCGGGTGGTCCCGGTCCCCATTAACCGCGATAAGCGAGGGAACACTGTACTGTCATCCGGAGGGTAGATGGGATTTGAAAACAATGTAGAGTACCTCATGTAGCTGCTCCATTTTCTCCAGCTCCCATTGATGTTCCAGGATGAGACTGTCTCCCCTTGGCCTCCAACCAGCCAAGTTCTCCTCCCCACGCACATACGCCACTGAAGTGTCCAAGACCTTCCTCCTTCGACGCTGCATTCCTGCAAACCAGGAGAAACAATGATCATGAGAATACAGAAAGGCTTGTTAGATTTGGAAAAAAATTCATGGTGCTTGTGCACCAATGTCACCTGGACTTCCAGAATCGGACATCTTGCATAAACTCAACTCGTAGATTCCAGTGACACGGTTGCTGAGGAAACAGAGCAGATAAGTTAGTAAACTGCATTTCTCATGATCGAGTGGTTTGGTGGTTTTCAAACACAATCTAGTCCAGCTGCTGCCTTCTGGTAGAAGCTACAGGTCTCACAAAGTATGGACAAATAGGCTTAAGGACAGTTTTTTCCACATCTATCAGGACTCTAAACTTGCGGTAGCACGGCACACAATCCCTTCTGTGTAATAACTTCGGGGTGAGGTAACATGAAAATATGTTGGGCAGTGATCTGACTCCTACTGGCTGACTGAAGGTAAGTGAAAGACAGTGAGAGGTCAGTAATCCATTCGGGGGTGATGCGATGTATCCATAACGGCAGAATGCCAAATTACGAGTCTGAAATGATCACTTATTTGGGTCTTTTGCCGAGAAAACGCACCTTATGGAGAAGCACTACCAATTTTGTCAAACGCAGTTTCTGGGTATGATGACAATTAGGCTTTTGTCGGGTCAATGATGATGACAAAGCCTATGTCCGATTATTATTATTAAACCTTGTCAAAATGCACAGGACATCTATTGCCATCTGGGCCGGCCAATGAGTTAAAAATGATGAAAAATTTATTTCACCCATTTTTGCTCCATTTTGTCCCCCTCTCACTTGAAATTGATTGGGCATCTATCCACAACAACGGCAACCAAAACGTTGAAAAATATCACAGCAGTGTTGGCTTGATCATGTTACTGGTATCTTAATCTAGTGAAAGGTCACTGCCGGTCATCCTAGAACAAATTTTATTACATTTCATCTATCATGCTGCTGATGTACATTGCCTCTACTACCAAAATGTCAATTATTCTTTTGCTTAGGCTGATTGGTGACATTAGTTCTATTTTTGTGTGCTGCTGTCTTACCAATCAGGGGTTTTAGAATACCCACTCCCGAAAAGGTTCCTGAGAGAACGGGGAGGGGAAATCTTTGCATCTCGGGAGTAGAAAACCATGCAGATGTCCTTGGTGATGATGGCAGGCTGGATGCAGTGGTCAAGCTGTGAAAAGTAGATGTGTAGTATTTATAAGAATGAGGCAAGTATAGAGATAATTTCATGATACCAGACATAAGAGCAGTGACAGACCTCCAGATAAGCTGATAGCGTCATATAGATCTTCTCTCCATAAGGAGTGACTCGATTTAGAAGGAGGGAGTTGTGCAACGAGCTGTCCCAAACTGCCTCAAAGCGGTAGAAGGTTCTACAGGAGATGAAAATCAAAACAGTTGGGAAAAATACAAGGATAACTCCCCTTGGTTTAAACTGGTGTGGGCACAAGGAAAGTGTTTATGCTTTAAATAAAGCTCAAAGGGGAAGAAGGAGGGGTGTGAAGACTTACAGAAACTAATGTTGTGCAGTGAAACATTTCTAAGGTGTTTTATATGCTCAAACCATGATGTAAGAAATAAATTGTATTGGAAGTTCAACAACACAAGAAAAATAGTAATATTGTGTTTGAAGGAGTGGCAAGGTTTCAGAGTAATGTTTCACACCGTGACCGGACGTTTGGTCACCGGTCTTTTGGTCCCTTTTGGTCGCCGGTCAAATGTACTTAGATATTAAACTCTCTCTCTTAGATATGAAACTCTCTCTCTTAGATATGAAACTCTCTCTCTTAGATATGAAACTCTCTCTCTTAGATATGAAACTCTCTCTCTTAGATATGAAACTCTCTCTCTTAGATATGAAACTCTCTCTCTTAGATATTAAACTCTCTCTCTCTCTGAGATATTAAACTCTCCCTCTCTTAGATATTAAACTCTCCCTCTCTTAGATATTAAACTCTCTCTCATGAATATAATTTTGAGAGCTGGTTTCAACAGTAAACTCTCTGTCACCATTTGACCGGCAACCAAAAGGGACCAAAAGACTGGAGACCAAACGCCCGAGCACCGTTTGACATAGTCTGAAGGGTGACAAGAGTTTCACATTTTGCACTTATGACTTATATAGGGAAACTCAAGTTTTGAAGCTCTAGTAGTGAAACAGTGTATTTTTTCATGATTAGCAGAATGTGGGTCAGGAAGGCACATAAAGACGTCTTTTGTCTGACATAATGGAAAGCTGGCCAGGTTCCCCAATTTTGCTTAAAAGGCTAAAGTAGCAAGATTGTAACTATATATGCAAAGAAAAGATTTTGCATCCAAAATGATCATCAGATAGAGTATATGTATTAATATTTTAGTGCCAAAAAAGCACCCCCATGGGATTTAAAACCAAGGGGAGAAACAAAATAGTATTAAAAGATTGATTGATAGTATTGATTTTGCATATATTTGCCTATAAATGTGTATAATTATATAAGTCAGCGCTCAAATAAAAAATGCATTAGTTTCCAAGTAGGGAAAATGACAGAAAATCATCTTGTTAAAAGTATAACTAAATTTTAGACAAAAAAATGAAAGCATTTATCACAATGAACGAGTGTAATTTACTGCATATCAGGGTGTGTGACTTGAAGTATTTCTCTCACCAGTAAATGGGCCACAATAAAAAGCACAGGCAACACACAAGCATACACACAGACTATTTAGGTGCTCCATTCTATAAGACTACTTTACTAAAGAGAGACAACGTTCTTTCACTGAAGGAACCTTATGTTCTCCGGTTACTAGTACCTATCAATATCTTTATCAATAGACAGCCTGAGCACAATCAAGAGTCCAGCAGCAGCAGGAGGAGGAACAAATGCACAAGAAAAGAAAAGAGAGGATGGAGCAAATCAATGGTCATGCACTGATTCCAAAACATACAATACAACCAAACATAAGCAGTAAAATACAAAGGACGGCAATTGTAAAATTACACTTCAATATGTTTTAAACCAGGGGTGTCAGACTCCCTTTGGTCTGCGGGCCGAATACAGTTTATTTTGAGATCAAGCGGGCCGGATCAATAAACTCATTGCAAAATTACATAGAACTAACAATAAGTCCACTTTTTTTCCTTTGTATTAGTCACTAATACTAATAATTAGTGCAAAAAATGAGTAAATTATCAAAATGTTTATGAAAAGAATTTTCCTTTTACATTATGAACAATATATTACGAACAAGAGAATAACATAAGAACATAAATAAATGTCATGTACATTTATGTCTGCACGTACTAAAACACTGCGCCCCCTAGCGGATAATACAAGAACTACACATTTTAAAGAAAATTCTTTTTTTTTTTGTTTATACAATGCAGCTTTCTTCCCCGGGCCGTACCAAACCACCAGACGGGCCGGATCCGGCCCGCGGGCCGTATGTTTGACACCCATGTTTTAAACTGTGCTGTACATAGAAGAACATTTGATACTTTTTTTTACTTAAACTGCATGTCCTGAATTTACCTGTTGGAATTGTGGGACGATTTAATATTCTTGGCAGAAATGATGTTAAGTGACAAGACGGCATCAGCAGCACGTTCGTCCACTTCGGCTTTGCTCCTGATACGACCTGTTGGGACAGTGTATGGACCACTGGATCAAATTCACTGCTCTCTCCAAATCTCTTATGTATTTGTTACAGGCAGTTGCTGTGAAATCAGCTTGTTTTATTAGCTTTATGTGTTTTTTTATTTATTTTCCTGACCAATGAAAAACTATAGCCCGTTAATGTGCTCCTCACCTACAACCAGTTCGCGTACATCTTTCCAGTGGAGCTCGCTACCCTTTTCGTGGATGAGAGTCACAGTGATACGGCGCTGGATCCCCTAGAGCAGAAGGTGATAATGGTGAAAAGATCAGTTACTTTGAATGAAAACTTTAATCCAAGGGTGTCAACTTAATATCACGTCGGCTGGACCATTTTAAATAATATTTAGATTTTTTTTAATAAATGGATTAAATGAACTGGATTAAAAGCCCCGAATATTCAGTTTTTTATAGATCTAAAACAATGTTTATTACAGCTTTTTTTTAATATATTTTTTTAGATTTTTGAACTAAAAACAGAAAAAAAATTGATAAAAAATAACAATGATTGATTTAAAAGGGGGAAAATCAGGAAATGTAACATACATCTATACTCTTCATTTTAATTTGATCCTAAAACAGAAAGTCGGCACTCATGATTTACTTTCCCGGGCCACACAAAATGATGCGGAGGGCCAGATTTGTCCCCCGGGCCGCCACTTTGACACATGTGCCTTAATCATTAAAATGCTAATTCACGTGCAAAGACCGTGAATCGCTAATACCTGGTGCAGCAGGTATGTTCCATGGCAAGGCATTGCCGCACTGTGATCCACTATAGCTGGTATGTATCTGTAAAGTAACAAGAATAACATGAGCACACAATGATAGTTGCAAAACAAATGTATAGTTAGGTCTGCATACAAAGAATATGCTTGAAAATAGATTGTGACTGTTACAACTTTGACTTCTAACTAACAGTCACATTTAAGAGTGAACTTTTCTATACGTATGAAACACAACAATGTGACAATGTATCCTTTTAAATCCAAACTACACAATACAGTGTAAAAATAAAATATATAAATGTACTCACTCTCCAGTGGGTTCCAGTTCACTGATCTCAAACCAGACAAGGAGGTCATACTTGCTGACGCACTGGCCCAGGTTGGACTTGGTGATCGTATTCAACTTGGTGGCTGGGACTGATACATAAACAAAACTTAAGTAAATATTAAAATCCTACAAAAGGGTAAAGTGATACTAATGTTGGCATATTAGGTAATCAAGAAAAATCCATTTATATAGCACTTTTAAAGAATACTAGATGTTGTATAAGGACAAAAACAATAAAAAAAGGTTCAGGCACCCCCTTGTGAACATCCCACAACCAACAGGGTATGCCCCATACAGACCACCATGGATCCAAGTAGTAAATTGGATACTTCATAGATTATGATGGATCTACGTGGGGTCAACTGAGATATTGGCCATTACAATAACTTTATAGAGCTACTTTGTAAAGGTTAACTCAATAAATTGGTCAGATACATCACTGACATAAAGAAAGAAAACATTAGACTTGCAATGAAGTCATTGTCCAAACATCAATATAATTTGTTGCGGTTATCCTAATGAAAGCCACAGAGGTGTGGGAGACCAATCGCAACTATCTTCATCCTCCAGATTAAATATCCTACGAATAAAATCTTTGAAAATAAAAAATAAACAAACAACTTTCAATGCATGATTTTGGATTCTGTAAAGAAGCTAAGCTAAGTTTAAACCATTGATCTCAGAAACTTACTAAGAGGTGGACATGCTAACCAGTTAACAACTGTGAGGGATGAAGATATTAATGAAAAAACATTCCTCATCTTACATGATTCTCATAGCAATAAAAAAACTAACCCTAATCCCACTACAGGAGCTACACCAAAGCTGAAATTATAAAGGCTAACATTATTTTAGTGCTAAGATAAAGGAAATGCAACAAATTGTCTTATGTTTAGGGAAAAAAAGAGAAAAAGAAAAGGAAAGTAAGAGAAGCAAAATGAATAAAAAGCTGCAGCACAATGCGTGAGACCTCACAATACTGCAGGGACATTTGCAAATCTGCAGCGATAAAGCAAAGCTCTAGTCTAAATCACCAAACAGATGGCCACAATCTAAACTATTCAACTGTCCACTGTACCGACCGTGGTGCCTGGGTACGACAAACACGGGGTCGTGGAGCACTGAAAGGAAGGGGAAGTGAGATAGCTGTTCAGCTTCATCCTCCAGGCTGGCCACAGCAGACGAGGCCAAGGCATTGGCGTGCTCGGACAGGGTGTCCAGCACTTTGCCGTTCATGTAACCACTCATCAGATAGCGTAGCAACTCTATCTTACGAGTATGGTCTGAGGTTGCAATCCGAAGGAAGCGAAAAATAAAAGAAAAGTGGAAGGAAATATGAAGCATGCCGATATGACAAATGATTGACCGTTGAGAGGTTTCAAAATAAGATAACATGCAAGTAAAAGCTTTACCAGGTTTAGATAGTGGCATTGGAATGGGATAATATTTCCTGGATGTTGTTGGAGGACTGTAGGGGAGAAAATAGAAAGACTTGAAAGCACAGAAAAACGGACATTTTATTTAAACGGGAATGGTTTCAATTCTTTTGACACCCACCTGATGAGGTCCTGGCCATGAAGATGTAACGGATGTGTCTGGTAGTGGCCGAACACTTCGAACACGATGGGTTTGGTCTTTATGTATTCGATAAAGGACTCGGTCACCTCCACTGAAATCTGCTCAGACAGTCATTGAAAAGAAGTTGGGTGTGTGTTCAGTGTCATATACCATTCTCACTGTAAAAGTACTCACGTTTTGGACATGATAAAATCCCAACGGTGTGCCTTTGCCGGTGTTTTTCAAGGGCTCCGTGGAAAACGCTTCATCATGACGATGCAAGAAACTAAAGAAGCAGTTGCATGTCAGAGCAACACTTTCACACAAACTTACAGGCGAGTAGCCAAGGAAAATTAATTACTAGTTACAACGGTACCCGGACATTTCGTCGACGGACAGTGTCCGGTCGACCGACTGTGCGCCGACTAAGTGTCAGGGGACAAAACACCCGGGGACGAAACATCCGGGACGAAACGTCCGGGGGACGAAACGTCCGGGGGGGCGAAACGTCCGGGGACAAAGTGTCCGGGGACGAAGTGTCCGTCGACTAAATGTCCGGTCACGGTTACAACTGTCAATGCTTTTCAATAGCTTCACATTTATTTGATAAATAAATGGAGAGTTGGGGTACTATTATTAATAAAAATATATTTATTGTGATTAGTAAGGACTTACTTGAACTGGCAGAAGATATCCGCATATTCAGGCGGAACACCAGTGGTCTGGAGTACTGTCACACGGAAGGTGAAGGTGCTGCCTATCTCTAGCTGGCCTGCTAGCGAATCACCACAAGGAAGCTTACTCTCTGGAATTTTTCCCAGTTTGAGTTCTGGTAGAAGAAAGAACCGAGTTTAGCACAAAGCTTGTGTTTAGCCATTTTAAATTCTCACATAACATGTCCAGATACTTTAACATAAACATCACTAGAGTACAAAAGCAAAATCTATTATCTACTATGGGATAAAGGTCTGGCATCCATACCCATATCATTAATTCTGTTGACCTCCTCTAATGGGGTGTTGACCTCTGAACTCTGACCCTGACCCTCCACAATACGTAACTCTTCCAACGATAAACCCGAGTGGGTCATTGCTGTGGATGGAAAATCATTCTGATTGGATGACAAGACAAAAGAGAGAGGAGAAATTAACATTGGACAGAAAGATTAGTGAGCCACCACACCTACTCCATTTACTTTTTTAACGACAAAAATCCAGACAATGCAGGAGCAAGTAGTGATTTTAAAATCTTTTAGGCGCTAACTAAAAAAAATAATGTCTTACTTTCTTAAAGTAGTCATCGTCAAAGGAGATCTTGGCGGTCCCAGACTGTCGGACCCCAGACCCATAGTCAGGGGCTTCCTCATCAGCTACAAAAACACATGATTTTATCAGGATTTTTTCTATCTATTTATTTTTTGACACAAAATTTGCACAGTATGTTAATCAAGCAGAATTCAGCACACATATTTAAGCATACTAGTTAAGAAATCCTTATTTATGACTCACCAGCTATGGCTTGAACCCCCACACGCAAGAATCCTCGCACGTCACCTTTCTCTGTTACTATGGCAACACGATGAACCAATGGAACAGGGTATAGCAGGTTGCTCAGGTACACAAAAGCTCTGTAGGTGAACATAAAATAAAAGTACATAAACAAAAAATATGCTACATTTGGTGTATTTATTCAACTGTCTAGAATCTAGAATGTGTCGTACATTCCTTTTTAAAAACTTATCTACAGATTCCATGGTTTTATTTAACGATTTTCAACAATATTTTAAAAATATGACCACAACTTCCACTATTTGTTATCACAATTTGACACAGGATTAATACAGCAGGGAAGGTTGTAAAAAAATGTTGTTTTTTAAACCCTGACATATTTTTAGCACATATTATCTGTGCTCATGCCAAGGACTCCCAAGGCAAGTGGCAGTGGAGCGTAATCAATCTGCAGAATGTCTGATGTCATGACAACGCAGATTATGTCAACTCTGCTCTGGGAAATATCCCACTGTCTCATTATTGGATACCTAGTTGCACATCAAAAACTGTGACGCAGCACAAATTTATCTGTCATAATACATTCCAAACTAAAAGGTAACCAATGCTAAATGTTGAAATTAAGCACTGTTAATATCTACAACATGAACACAAAGATGTTAAAATAAACAGAAAACAAAACCAGGATTCAAATCAGGTTAAGGGGATAATTAAAGTAAATAAAAACAAAATGACAGAAATGTGGTCAAGGAACAGTTAAGTTAATACACTGAGTGTTACCATGGTGTTAAGGCCAGACACGTCACAGTGGGAAAGGGAGGATTGTATACAAAAAATAAATGAAATTAAAATAAAATAAATTTAAAAAAAGGATGGGGGGGCTTAGTACTTTCCCTGAAAAGTGAGTTTTACGCAGCTTGAGTGGTGTAACTAATCATAATCCATTCCGTCTATCCAGATTCAATTTATCTCTGCAAGTTGTTATGAATGCCATTGCGTTCTTCATATAATCAATTTGGAGGATAAATGAAAAATATCAAAGTATCTTATCTCTCTTCTTGTGTTTGTCACCTAAACCTAAGCAACAAAAATTTGTGACTGGACGTGTGGTCGCCGGTCTTTTGGTCGCCGGTCAAATGAACTTAGATATTAAACAGTACTTAGATATTAAACTCTCTCTTTCTCTCTTAGATATTAAACTCTGTCATGAAAATAATTTTGAGAGCTGATTTCAACGGTACTTAGATATTAAACAGTACTTAGATATTAAACAGCACTTAGATATTAAACAGCAGTTAAATATGAAACAGTACTTAGATATTGAACAGTAATTAGATATTAAACAGCACTTAGATATTAAACAGTACTTAGATATTAAACAGTACTTAGATATTAAACAGTACTTAGATATTAAACTCTCTCTCTCTTAGATATTAAATTCTCTCTCATGAATATATTTTTGAGAGATGGTTTCAACAGTAAACTCTCTGTCACCATTTGATCGGGGACCAAAAGGGACCAAAAGACCGGGGACCAAATGTCCGAACACCCAAAAATATGGTATAAGCTAACCAAGGCAGCAAGTGTTTGATGTGCTAGCCTTAATATGCATGACACGGAAAAGCCAGCCAGGCCCAGTCACCAACCTTCCCACCAGGATGAACCAGGGGGAGCGGTCATAGAAGGGGTCCTGGCCATCGCTGAAGATATCCGAACCCTCCTCCGTGCCGGCGTCTGAGCTGGTATCATCCACAAAGGCCTCGTCGTCCATCAAGTCAGACGTCTCGCTCTGCCGCTCGTCTGCTAACTCGGTGATCTCAGAGTCGGTGGTTGAGAAAGTGGGCGAAGGCGTGCGTTCGGTCAGATGCTCGTTTACGCAACCGTTGAAGATAGGGGAGCTGAGAGGCGAGTTGGATGGGAAAATTGGCACCAAGCAAAAGCCAGTTAAAACGTAATGGACATTTGAAATGGAATGTTTCAAGATGAGAGACAATTAGTCATATAAACCTTTGTGCTATGTACTCCCACCAACATAAGAACTCTTGGCACGCATTGCCATAAATCAAACAAATTGAAATCTAACTTCTTAAAAATTTTGGGAATACACCACCAATGTTCCATCTA
Source organism: Stigmatopora nigra (assembly GCF_051989575.1). Lineage (NCBI taxonomy): Eukaryota > Metazoa > Chordata > Actinopteri > Syngnathiformes > Syngnathidae > Stigmatopora > Stigmatopora nigra. Next base: position 5,155,805 of record NC_135508.1, on the reverse strand, counting down.
AGATGCGCACTAGCGCAATTGCGCACTACAGTGTTCCCTCGGTTATCGCGGTTAATGGGGACCGGACCCCCCGCAATAGCTGCGCATCCGCGAAGGAGGCGGGCCCCTTCAAAAAATGCTTAAAGAAACGTATAACACGTGCACAAAAGCACCACCATGCAAAAACATCATAGTAGTCCGGATGGAGGATTTTTTTGCACGTAAGAAACATCGTTATTGGGAGTTGTAAACATTGTTTTTTTGGGCGGTGAAGATGCCCCTGTAAACAGCCATGACGTAATCAATGCGATTCCTGAACTCTCACCATGTTATTGACCATTTCTTTGGCCTTTTTTTGATGAAACTACTAATTCTTATTGAATATTTTGTTTCCACCTCTTGTAAAATGATGCAATTTATAATTTTAACTTAATATCTTTACATTTTTCATTTATTTTTTCTTGAAAAAAATCTGCGAAGCTCTGAGTCCGCGATAGCTGAAGCGCGAAATAGCGAGGGAACACTGTACTCTCGTCTTCTCTGCGCAACAGCAATCATATGGCGCGCAGTAAATAAAATCCAGTTATTTGTTTTATCCCTTCCCCATGATGGCGCCGTTTACGTACATGGTACACCACTATGAAACGCTCATTCTTGCGAGAATTGATAACTCAACCTTCTCACATTAAGGATCTTACAGAGAATCAATTCTAAAATTATATGTGGTGCTTGATTTTTACAATTTTAACATGGTTGTGAACGATCTAGGCTATACGTTGAGGAGGTCACAACCAAATAAAGGGGAAAAATGTTAACTAGTAAATATAATGACAATGTAAAACAACACCAGGTCAAATGAGTAAACCACATGAACAATGACATGAAATCAAAATCAACAAACCAAAAAATACTTGTTCATGAACAAAATATGAAGGAAAAAGGAGCACAATGAATTAAAAAAAAAACATATACACAAGGTAGGATTAATGAATTTCACATATTTGGGCAGAAAAATACAGATGGAAAAAAATGGTTGGAAATATATAAAAAAAAAACAAATAAATAGTAATAAAGTGATTGGAAACCTGACAGTGATATAAATGGCATCACATGAAGTGAGGGGTATATATGTATGTTGAATATAGTGTATGCATTTTCCAATGCTTTTCCATACCTCCCAACAAGCTTGAACCAATGGAAGCGATCATAGAAGGGGTCATTTCCTGTCAAAGTGCCTTCTCCGCTATCCTCTTGATGCGTTGAAGCCATTTCTCCTGCACGGTCATACATTTCACGCATCTGTTCCAGACGCTGCCTTTAAAAAGAAAAAATATATAGTTAATCTATTACATATAAAAGAATCCCTTAATGATAGTACTGTCATTACTTGAGTTTCTCAAGGGACCAGTAGTGTGTAGCTCCATTCTTTAGGTCTTGGACCTCAACGGCAACAACGGTGCGAGGAAATGGCCTGGAATCGCGTTCTTTTTGAGGTTCTGGTGGTAAGAGCTCGGGGGGTAGTGGCGAATACAGTGTATCCGTCAATAAGACAAACTGGAACTGTACCTGAAAGATGGAGGGTTGTAATAAGCACGCATTCGAAAAAAAAACCTATGTTGAAAAGGGGAATAGGTTGAAGGACAGCCATTTTCTTTTGAAGGAAGTGTATAGGTTGAGCTTGAAGTTCAATACCACTGAAAGCTGATGCCCAATTGTGGCTGTGAGGCTAAAATTGTCATTTAAGTGTGTATAAACAGGGAACAACTTATTAACTGTCAGCATTAGGAGTTCTTTTAGACCTCTTAATCTGAATTTAATTCCCCCCCCAAATTTTTTCAAATATTTTTTACCCCCTGTATACCGTACACCATATAGAATACGGGTAGAGAGAGTAAAATTCATGTTATAACAAAAAAACTGTAAAATATGTTGTCTCAATATAATATTACTCTTTTTTTTTTTAAATTTCCCCAAAAAATCTGTGAAGCTCTGAGTCCGCGGTGGCTGAACCGCGAAGTAGCGAGGGACCACTGTATATATATTTTTTACCCAGTATAAGATATTTTCCTTACTTTCTTTTTCAGTTCCACACTGATAGCATTAGCCTCCTTCAAGTAGACGGCATTTCCCCAAAGTTGGTCTCGGAGTGATGTGAACTGATGGAATCGCCACTTTCTGAAGGCCCATTGAGCGAGGTTGAACTCGTGTTGAGTCCACGGCACTGTGGGATGCCAGGACAAAGCGCATATTCAAAAAAATTCATCTGGTGGAAAGGTTTTCTTTTAGTCATCTTTCATGTCCAAGTTATAATACGAGAAAATTCCTTTCCAATGCAGTCATTAATCATTCTACTGTACAATTCATCCATTTTCCATACGACTTGCCCTCATTACAGGTGTGGTGAGCCTACCCCAGTAGCATACCAGATTAAGTATACCCAAGACTGGGACGGTCTACAGCCAATTGCGTGGCATCAAATATAAAGTGAATTAAGCATCATTCTCACCCCTGGTGATAATGTAGTGCAGGGGTGGGCAAACTTTTCGGCCCGGGGGCCACATTGACTTTAAAAATCTGACAGATTGGGCGAGTCAGCATAAAATACGATACAAATAAAAAAGTGCATCCGTTAACAGTACATATGAAATATAAACAGAAAAAAGGACTGAAGTATTAACATACTCATCAGTCATCATTAAGGTAAAAAGTCTAAAGTGCAAAGTAAAGTAAAAAGGAATGTATTAATAAATACTGAAATGTAATTTAAAAAAAAGATAAAAGGGCTGCAAAACAAGAAAAACAAACAAGAGTGGACAGAGCTACTGTCACGGTGTGACGACGCCATCTTGGGGGAAAAAAAACAATATTTGGACAATGTCGGCGGACCGGTTTAAAAAGCCTAACGGGGCCGTATGTGGCCCGCGGGCCGTATTTTGCCCATGTCTGATGTAGTGTCTTCTTTAATTTGATATGATTAAAAAAGAAGTATAAAGGCATCACTGAAGAACCAGTAATCCTAATACAAACCTTCCCCTTCCTCCTCCTCCTCCTCTAGCTCTTCCTCATCAGGTGTTTCGGCAACCTGAGAACGCGTCTCAACCTGTTTCTGAAGTTCCTGTAGTTTGCTCTCATAAACCTGGATAGGCAGTGAAGAAAGAGGAAAGAGAACATAAACAAATTTGGATCAGCCACATCGCCTATAAAGCTAGCTCATCTTTTAGTCATAATTTACGCTAAGAAATGTACTCGCAATTGAATACGTCTGAAACTAGTAGTTTTGAAAAAAAAAAGTGGATTGTGGAAACAACAATGGCTTGAGAGCAGGACACCATATCCTGTGGAAGCAGAAATCTGCTGTAATCCAATAGGAGATGCCATCATCATCATCCTCATGAGAGCAGCACTGCCTCTGAACCTGGTGACCTCATCGTCTTTGTTCATTGTCTTGAGGAAAAACAATGGAGCCTTTTCATTTGTATTTGACCTCCAGCCTGCTGACATTCTACCAAAAAAGTTACATTCTCCCATGGTACAACATTTAATAACTTCCTTATCTGCAGAAAATATTAGATTAGGAATTATTGGTGGAATTATTGACGGCTGGATTTTTTTTTTTGATTATGTGGTTACATTTCAAATTGAATATACATCTATTTATGTCCTATTTTGCTTACCGTCATTATTATCACTTTATCAAGAATTTGGCCATGTTTTCTTGCATCTAATTAGTCTTTAACTTCACCCTGCCATGACCTCATTGATTTATATTGCAAATTGATGTAATTAATGCTGCATAACAAATAAATAAATAAAAACACCTTGTTAACTGTTAAGCCAATTCAATGCCTTTTGGATTTTTAAAAAAAAATTGCCAAACTCCCCAAAATTATAAGAAAAAAAATAAAAAAAATAAAAAATGCATTTTTTTTTATCTTAACCATTTATTACTACTATAATAAGCCTCAGCCATGTTGTAAATATACAGCATATATTTCACCCCATGAAAAATAATGTTCCAAGAGGTACATACACCATTGCAAAATATTTGAACACTTTTGTTCATGATCATGAGGCACTTTGATTACGTAAAAATTCAAACAGCCGACGAGATATCTTTGAAAAGAATCTTAGCACATACAAAGAGCCGTATCCGGACGTTTGGTCGCCGGTCTTTTGGTCCCTTTTGGTCCCCGGTCAAATGTACTTAGATATTAAACAGTACTTAGATATTAAACTCTCCCTCTTAGATATTAAACTCTTTCTCGTAAATATAATTTTGAGAGCTGGCTTCAACTGTCAACTCTCAGTCACCATTTGACTGGCGACTAAAAGGGACCAAAAGACTGGCGACCAAACGTCCGGGCACCACGAAGAGCATATTTCAAAATAACAGTACATTGCGACTTGGATTTTGTACACTGTACTTTCCATCTTACCTGGTTGCAATGTGCACCCGTGCAAACATTAAAATGAGTATTTTACTCATTTTTATGAGCAATTTATGTTGTTGCATTTAAAAGACAGTCAGCACAAAACAGAAAACTACGGGTATTGCATAAGCCTCTGCTATATCATTCACATTACAGCAGGCATGTCCAAAGTCCGGCCCGGGGGCCAAATAAGGCCCGTGGACAAATTTTTACCGGCCCACGGCCTCTATCATGAAATCAATAATACACGGCCCGCCAGCACTGTTGACCACAGTATAAAATAAATGTGTACAAAAAGCTATTTTTCACTTCACCAGAAGATGGCAGTAGCCCTGTGGCCGCACTCTGGCCGCCGTGACCCTTGCGTCATTGTTTCAGCCCAGCCCATTTCTAACATGTAAACAAAAAAAGGAAAGTTGACCGGGAGGGCCGCCGCATCCAGGAGAAGTGGAAATTTGAGTATTTTTTCACTGAAATACGAAACAACTGTGTCTGCCTAATTTGCCAAGAGACTGTGGCTGTTTTCAAGGAATTCAACATTAAGAGGCACTACCAGACGAAACATGCTAGCTACGACAAGCTAACTGGGAACGAACGCGGTGAAAAAGTGAAGCAACTGGAAGCTGTTTTAACGGCACAGCAAAGCTTTTTCACAAGAGCCCGTGAGTCAAATGAAAATGCCACAAAGGCAAGCTACGAAGTGGCAACGCTAATTGCAAAGCACTGCAAACCTTTCAGTGACAGTGAATTTATTAAAGATTGTGTAATGAAAATGGTTGAGAAAATTTGTCCCGCGAAGAAGCAAGAGTTTGCCAATATTTGCCTGGCTCGTAATACTGTGGCACGGAGAATTGAAGACGTTTCATTCGATATTAAGAGACAGTTAGAGGCAAAAGGAACTGAGTTTGACTTTTTTCTCGTTAGCGTGCGATGAAGACCTGGACTACATACTGCAGTCAAGATCCCAGTATCACCCTTCACATTAGTGCAGGGAAGATATTTGTTAAGTCCTCTGAGTTGAATAAATTCTTAAATCTCAGTTCATTATTTTTTTTTGTGATGGTCAAAATCAGTTTGAATATGCAGTGATCATTGTTTTGTTTTCACCACTGTTCCTACAGTGAGCATATAATAGTGAATAATATGTGATGTTTCACATGAACTTAGATATCCTTGATAGTTTTCTTAATTTTTTGTGGTTTGTGATTTCGGTAAAAACCTAAATGTAAAAAAAATGTAAAAGTATGCCATTTGTAATTAAAAAAAATCCCAAAAAGTTAATTTGCATTTAATGTTAATGGTTCAAAGAATGTCAGGCAAAAAGTCGGCCCGCACACATTTTCACCTTACCAAATCTGGCCCTCTTTGCAAAAAGTTTGGACACCCCTGCATTACAGCATAAGGAAAAGTTTGAAATGTAAAAACATTTAATAATCAAAGTCTCTGATTGTGTAGACGGTCTGCAATTTTTCCTGAAATGATATTAAGGCCATATAAAAATCGAGACAAATAGCTAAATTAGCTAGCATAAAGTCAATAGCAGCTAAAATAGGCACTAGTTAAAACAGTGTGTCATTTGACACAAGTTCAATAAAGTTTTCTATCTAAAAGAATTAAACTCAAGCACCATTCTAAGGATATACTAACTAAACTAGCTTTATGTATTATAAAAGCTGTTTAAAAAACTACTATAAATGAAATGTACTGTCTATGACATGTATTTGGGGGCAGCTTAACAGCTAAATAGTTCTATTTAGTTATCAATGTTGATATTAAACTGAGGTTCAAAAGGTTTTCAAGAGATGGAATAACAAATTTTGCTTCCAATCCTAACATAAACTTGTATAGTTGAATTGAAGAAAAATATTTCTTCCCAAAGTGTCATTGTGTCTTCACTACAGGCAAAATAAGACACGGTGGCACTGTTGAAATGCTGAAAACTACAAGAAAACAAGTAAAAGGTGAATATGTAAACACTGAAATTCAACCAAAGTACATTTGGTAAATCAAATGATGATTGATGAATTGTCCCACTGACTTTAAAAATAAACAGTGAGTATGTCCTACATACTGTACTTATGGATCAACCAATAACAGTCTAAAAAATGCATAGTTGTGATCTGTAATGTTTTTTTTGTCAACAAAATAAGTTTTACATCTACAGTATTTCTAAACGACTGTCTCTCTGCTGGCTTTCAAATTGGGAGCAGACAATTGCCTTCGGATCCTAGGAGGTGCCTGAAAGTTGATTGGCTGGTTTGCATGATTAGGTTGGTGGTGGTATTGCTGATAGCCATTAAAATTGCCATCTACATAAACTGTGTTGTTATAATGGCATGGTTGTTGGAAGTGGGGTTGGTGGTATGAAGGCTGCTGGTTTGGATAAAGGCGGGGTTGGTAGAAGGCTTGCGAGTGCCTACGATTTGCTTCCGGTTGTTGCAGGTGTTCCGAAGAACCTGAAGGCTGCTGGCGGTGGTTAAAAGAATTGCTTCGACCTCGTTCATGGGGTTGTTGATGGTAGCTATTTCTATAGTGATGTCTCTGACCCTGGTTGTAATTGTAATCAAAATGTTTCTCTCGGCGCTGGACTGAAGGACTTGGTAAAAGGGGAGTGACCTCTACGACAGAAGCGGCTATCTTTTCCTGACTTAGTACATCAGTATCTTGGTTTTCAGCTTCTTCTTCTTCTACAGATTCTTTCGGTACTTTTAGTTCGATGACTTTTTCGTCTGTGATAATGATGTGGGTACCAGGACTCCATGAGTTGCGATGTTTGGGGTTACTTTTGAAGGGGAAACGTAGTTTGCGGTCTTCCGGGGGGATGAAACGATGGGGTCCGGTATTTCGGCGGAGTTGTCTGGCTATCTCCTGTTGTTGGAGGCTCTTAAGGCGTTGCTGTTCTTGACGTATCCAACGAGCTTGTCCTCGTTTTAAGGTTGAGTCTTCACTTGTGTATTGCCCATCTTGCGACTCTCCATTCTCAGTTGTTTCAGGCACGGGTGGTTGGGGGCTTGGTGAACTGGTTTCGCTAGCAAATTCCGTACTGGGTGGTCTCTCTTGACCCTCGTTGGTAATAAGTGGAAGTACTTTTTCCATTTTGACCATTTTATTCCTGAGAGCTCGGATCTCCTCGTCCTTCATGTTATTCTGTTTCTTGACTTCTTGCAAAATGTCCTCAAGTTTATCAATGTGGACCTTTAGATCGTCCATGACAACTCCACCTGTTCGAGACCCGTTGGTGATGACATCCTCAATACGTTCATCGCCAACCCCAACGGTATCCCATACATCTCGTGCCACTGCCCTCCATGAGTCACGCTCATTGGGGTCTTTCTTGGTGTAGCTAGCGCAAAGTTCCTTCATCTTTACAATGGCTAGAGCTTCAATTTCTTGGCGTGTATGGCGAAAATCGTTGAGGGCTACCTCGTAGCAGATTTCTTTGACAGCCTGAATCTTCAGGTCTGAGATAGTTACCCACTTGGAGTCCTTGGTGATACGACGTCGCTGAGGGATCTGGTACATTTTAACAGGTTCTCTTCTCTTACCGCTGCTAGGTAATCCACACTTTTTCACTATGGTTTGTAGTTTGCTGGGAGGCAGCTTTTCTCTCAAGGAGGTGATCAGTCTCCAGCTCTCTTCACAAGACCTCTTATCTGAGTCATCCCCACTATCAGAGTCGCCATCCTTAAGAGAACAACACAGGAAACAAACCAAATGGACCCCCCCAAAAAAGGAGAAATTACAATGGGAAATCAAAGAAAGAATGAAGGATGCGTTTTAAAAAAAAGATGAATACAAAAGGTATGAATATGCAACATGGGAACAAATGTTAGTGCTTTAACTCAGGATAAGATTTGAGGTGAGCTAATGCAGGTAGCTGAGTAATCATTTTCATACATGAAAACTTTAAGAAATGTATTGAAACATGCACCAAATTATGTCCAAAATAAAATAAAATTGTGTTTACAATAAAAAAATAGACAAAACCGTGGCTTTCATTGACTTTCTTGTGATTTTAAGTGGATGAAAAGATGGATGATTTGACATCAACATGAATTTTTGAACAGTCGATTGATGTGCTATGGCTAGCTGCTATCAATTTTCAAACATTGCTCCCAAAGTTGCATATTTATATTAAAAGTACAAGTTGATTATGCTTGTCATGGTGAGCAAAGAAGTATCAACAGAGCACAGATGCTGCCGATTGAAGTTGATCTTTATGGTTTGGTTGAATTCCTCTTCGTTAATTGAAAAGTTGTGTCCCCAAGATGCTATTTTGTAGCATGCATGCAGTTCTTGGATTTGAAAGCTTTCCCCATTCAGTCCAGAGGGTTTTGAGTGTCTTTAGTATTAGCTGATTATTAGAAGAGCGTGTTCTTGCAGCTGATTCAAAAAGCCAGAAAAGTGAAAGGACAGACTGTGCTGAAGGATTGTTAAATCACTACAAGAAAAGTTAGTTAAAAAAAGGAATGCAGTTTCTCATTTTGGTAGACAAAATACATGACAGATCACAACCAGTAAGTGAAGATGTTTTAGGTTTTTTTTCAGATTTTTCTTAATATATTTTCCTGAAATAACACTGTGGGTTTGTAATTCACTAATTCAGCTATGAGCAGTGATAATGTTGATAGTGAGGTGTGCCATCAATGTACCGACAACGGCTTCAGGTTTTGCAAAACACTTGGTCCAAAGAAGTCAATGAGAAACCACATTGTCACTCCCAAAAACTACAGAAAGAGTTTTTGCTACCACAATGCAGTGTGCGTGACAGCCACCACATTGAAAAGATGAACATTAAAAGCAAGAAATCTAATTTTGCCAAGGCAAGTTCACAGCCACCTCAAGATTACAATCTTGCAACTGTGCCCATAGACAACACTGATATAGTTCAGAAAACATGCAGTTAACATGAACCATGCAAAAGCAGCTTCCATTCATAGAAATCCGAATGGATTTTAACACTGTTCTTTTTCTCAGATTAAATTTTGAACTACTTATGCTTGAGGATGGAGATGATACTTAATTATTTGGTTAACCAACCATTAAAAATTGGGTTTAAATGTGTGCAATTGATTAGAGGAGATGAATTGAGGTCAAATGGAATCCATGTCTTGGCTACTGAATAACAGGACATTCTGTATAGAAAGTTGGATTACATCCACATAGACTTCTGGTCTGGGACACAATGGGAAAAACATCATTACAAATGCTCAGTGCAACACGCACACTGAAACGGACCATAATATCCAGAAAAAGATTTTCTCATCCACCAAAAAATAAGTACAGTGTTCCCTCGCTTATCGCTGTTAATGGCGACCGGGACCCCCCGCAATAGCTGCGTTTCCGCGAAGTAGGCGTGCCCCTTCAAAAATGCTGAAAGAAATGTATAACACGTGCACAAAAGCACCACCAAGCAAAAACATCATAGTAGTCCGTATGGAGGATCTTCTGCAGTTTTTTTGCACGTAAGAAACATCGTTATTGGGAGTTGTGAACATTGTTTTTTTTTTGGGCGGTGAAGATGCGCCTGTAAACAGCCATGACGTCATCAATGCCATTCCTGAACTCTCACCATGTTATTGACCATTTCTTTGATGCAATTACTAATTCTTATTGAATATTTTGTTTCCACCTCTTGTAAAATTATGTAATATATTTTAACTTAATATCTTTAAGTTTTTTATTTTTCCTGAAAAAAATCCGCGAAGCTCTGAGTCCGCGATAGCTGAAGCGCGAAGTAGCGAGGGAACACTGTAATTGATTTGATCATTAGTTTTCCACTTCATTTAAACAAGAGAATTTTTGTAGATGCCCATCATTACGCGATGCCTAATGGTTTGCAAGATTCAAATTCACTACAGGGAATATACTAGGAGTGACAAAGGGGATTTTGAAAGAGGAGAAAGCTTCATAATCTCTTTCAAATTGCTGAAAACAAAGCTTATCTGGTTCATAAGAAATTGTCCATGCAAAGAAACAGAGACATGCACTGGTGCACACACACACACACACACCTAGCTCAGTGTGAGAATTAGTAATTGCTTCTGCCATTGGAAATTGATAACCAACAACTAAGGTTATAAATATAACTACGTTTTTATGACTCCTATATAACCTTCAGAGGCTAGTGCTGCAAGCACTAAATGGTCCCTGCGCATGTGCAAAGGTATCATTCAGTGATTTCAGCTCCGCCTTCTGGCGGTCGGTGGGCAGGGATGAAGTGGGAAATTCAATCATTTCTTAAGAGACAAGATTACTGTACCACTCCCAAAGCTTCCTTTAGCTGCAACAACTAGCATTAAGAATGCTACACGAGTCCAACCCACTCAGCAGCAATGTTCCCTCTAAGCTGCGGAGGCGCAATTGCGCACTAGTCTCGTCTTCTCTGCGCAGTAGCAATCATATTGCGCGCAGTAAATAAAATCCAAAGTTTTTTTTACATATTTTTTTACCCCTTTCCCCATGATGGCGCCATTTACGCGGCAGCCATTGGCAGTAGCTCTGTCCACTCTTATGTTTTTTGTGTTTTACAGCATGTTTTACATGAAAAATTAGAGGGAACATTGACATGCACCTGCTTAGAGGCAGGTGTGATACTGTTGTGCCCATAGCGAGCAATGATGATGTCGCTCACACTGGTACTCAGTGCGCTCAGGGAGGTTGTTTTTCTACCCAGACCAGCGAAAAATTAGAGGGAACATTGCTCAGCATCCCTTTGTTCCAACTATACCCGTAACAACAAGCTAATTGACGAGAAAAACAAACATAGCTGTAAGTTTGTAGGAATACCAGCTGCTCTGAACTCACCAGCCTCTGTTGTTCAAGAAGTTGGTCTGCTTCTTCCTTCTCCTTCTTATAAAGGATTTCCATCTCAGTTAGCCTACACCAAGAAAACGTCAGCTTTGAAAAACACAGTACAGTTAAGTACCTTAAACAGTTTCAATGCAAATCAAAATGGCACCTTTTCTCCATTTCCTGTTTCATATCTATGCCTTGCTTCTCCAGCAACTCCCTCTGAGCAAAGGTCCAGTCTACCGGTTCAACGGGGGTCTCGGCCGATGGTGTTTTTTCCCTTTCTGCCCTGGCTTGCTCAGGGTGGTTAAAGCGGAACACGTGATTTTTTCCCATAATGATACGGTTTCCTAAAAGATTTTAGGGGAACAAAACAAGCATAGAAAAACACAGCTTTAGCATTTGCCATATTTTTACGACTATAAGTCACACTTAAAAGTCTTAAATTTTCTCCAAATTAGACAGTGCGCCTTATAATCCAGTGCGCCTTATATATATGGAAAAAACAGAAAACCAAAAATGAAAAACCACCACTGTCGGATATTAAAAAAACAAACGCCTGAACTGAAAAAATACTGTTAAATATGCAGATGCCATCTTAGTTTACATCATCTTCCATCATATAGCTCGTCCCCCACTGCAAGATTTTATACAAAACAATTCCAAAACATCAACAATGGCTGGCTCTAGAGGTGACTGTGTAGTGAGTGCTTCATACCTGGAAGTCAATAGTAATTTCCGTATTTTCACGACTATAAGGCACACTTAAAAGTCTTAAAATTTCTCCAAAATAGACAGTGCGCCTTATAATACAGTGCGCCTTATATATGGAAAAAATGTCATTCATTGAGGGTGCGCCTTATAATGCGGTGTGCCTTATAGTCGTGAAAATACGGTACATTATTTATTTTTTCCATTTAGACGAACCTGAACGCAGTTGGATTGAGTCCTCAACACGCTTGCCATTGACGTAAGTCTCTGATCCCTCACAAGGGACAAGCATGACGATCACTTCAACAGAAACACATAAAACAATATTATGGAACTCAAGTGACGCAAAAGTAGAGCTTTATGACATGATGTATTACCATTGCCATTGGCGTTCCTCTCGCTACGGAAAATACAGTGCTCCTCCTTGATATGAGCACCACTCAAGACAATATCCTGCCGTCTTTCAGCATCAGCCTGTCCGACCCTGAAACCCAAACAGATGTCAGTTTCGATTCACCTGATTTATTTGCATTATTGAGTCCAAAGGTGAACTGCAGTATGTAAGATAGCCATCCTTCAGTCCAATGTTTAGGTCACATGTGTCAAAGTGGCGGCCCGGGGGCCAAATCTGGCCCGCCGCATCATTTTGTGTGGCCCGGGAAAGTAAATCATGAGTGCCGACTTTCTGTTTTTAAATTAAAATGAATAGTATAGATGTAGATTAAATTTCCTGATTTTCCCCCCGTTTTCAATCAATAATTGTATTTTTTTACTATTTTTTCCTGTTTTTAGTTCAAAAATCATTTTGCAAAATCTAAAAATAGATATAAAAAAGCTAAAACTAATAATATAAATAAATAAATAAATAAATATTGTTTTAGATCTATAAAAAACTGAATATTCAGGGCTTTTAATCCAGTTCTTTTAATCAATTTATAAAAAAAAATCTAAATATTATATCTAAAATAGTCCGGTCCACATGAAATCAAGTTGACGTTAAAGCGGCCCGCAAACCAACCCGACCGAGTCTGACACCCTTGGTTTAGGTTTTTGTCAGCACTTCAAGGACATGCATCAAGTTAATTTTACCTTGTAACTCCGTCCTTGATGTAATACAGCAGGCACTCAGACATGAGGGGATCCTCATTCAAGTTAACCAGGTGAGGAGTCTACAGGATAAACATGGCAAAGTGACAGGTAATTACAACAGTGTATATCAACATGTAAATCAGCAACAAAAAACAAAAGGCGGGCACGAGGATCTTTCTAACATCTTTTATAAATGACTATTCTAAATGTACTTTAATACTGTCTAATCTACCACAACAGTGTTCTTCGTTAAAGAAAACCAACCTTCTTTGGGGAGAAGACCCCATTAAAATCTGTGTACAGATCACAAGGCTTCTCATTCAAATGCTAACCAATGGAGCAGCAGTGAATGAGAAAACAGAATGAACACATGCATGTCAATCACAATTAACTGTAAACTGTAACATATTGAGGTCTTAAAAAAAGCAGGACAATTCTTGCTATTCAACTACACACCTTTGTTCATTCTAATCACTACTATTTTGGTTTGTCTATTACTCTACTTCAAAAGTAAAGTCCGATGGAGGGAAAAAAATGTTCACATTGACAAAACCAATAATTATACTGGCTAAGTATCATTTCCATTATAGAAAAGACTTGCAAACAATCCACTAGAAAAGGTGGGGAAAGGAGTGCTAAGAAGTAAGGTAGGCTAATTACTATGTGTTTATTTTTAAGGCATTTCTAATCACACATTCTCAAACCCTGCAACAAAACAAAGTACCAAATCTAAACCAGTGAGCAACCAGTTTTTACCTATTCCTGTCAAATGAGGATCATTCTACTAGTCTATGTGAAATCCAATTGTAAATGTATCAAAAACAATTATACAATAATGGAATTTCAAACCACAGCATACAATATGAAGAAAAGACAATAATCAACTACTCTTACTAAAGGAAGGAGGAGTCAAGACTATCAGGTTTTCTGCCAACTTGACTAAACAAACCTTATTTGGAAAACAATCAAATTGATCATCAAATGGATTCTCATGGCTGAGCTGGATAAATGAACAAGGCATAATATAAAGCATGATCACAAAGGAAAAACAAGAAAAGATACAATAAAGATGTCAAAGACAATGAATAGAAGGGTTCTTGTATAAGAGATACAACAAAAAGAAGAGGAAGTGAAGAGAGATGAGTGAATCACAAAAATACTCGTGTGAAAATTCATCCCACAGTCACTGTCTATACTAGTGTATGATAATGACTGGCCTACCTTTTTAGGAGAAAAAACCCCCAAAGTGCCTCCATCTTCTCGGATTGCCACGCCCATTTCTGCAAGTAATGCTTCCCTGCAAATAAGGCATAGCAGGTTCTTTAATCATTATTAATGTGTTGCACTATTGCAAACATAACACTGTCCAGAGCATTAGCTTGTATATACAATAGCATCTGCAGTTATCCAATGGTATTTTGAAAACAAGAAAGTGTAAATGAACTGGTTAGTAAGTTTTATAGTGACCTCTCCATTCGGATTGCCTCGGTCTTCCGAAGCTTCTCTTCCCAGGTTTCATTGAGCTCAGCAATGATCTTTTCAGATTCCTATAACACAAAAGTCAATGTGGGATGTTTGTACAAATGCTCTATTGGTTTTGTTAAAAAAGGCCTTATAAAGTCATCCAAGCATAACTACTACAAATCGACACAGTATCTAATGTTATGTTTATATATGCATCACAAGGGAGTGCCAGCATATCAAAAACAAAAATAAACGTGTACCGCCTTTGAGTCATATGTCCCTGACTTCCAGAACCAAATTGGCATAACTCAAGCGCTATTTTTGTACTCTTTCCCCCATATCTTCATTCGGGCTTGACGTCATTTGATGACAGAGTGGGCACTGTGGTTGTCTTGGCAACTGCAGCTTCTACTGGTTGCTTGATTGTACTTTTCCATTATCAGGCATATGACCAGAATTAGCTTGACAGAGTCACCGGACATTTGCGAGCCGGACGTTTGGTCGCCGGGCGTTTGGTCGCCGGGCGTTTGGTCGCCGGGCGTTTGGTCGCCGGGCGTTTGGTCGCCGGGCGTTTGGTCGCCGGGCGTTTGGTCGCCGGGCGTTTGGTCGCCGGGCGTTTGGTCGCCGGGCGTTTGGTCGCCGGGCGTTTGGTCGCCGGGCGTTTGGTCGCCGGGCGTTTGGTCGCCGGGCGTTTGGTCGCCGGGCGTTTGGTCGCCGGGCGTTTGGTCGCCGGGCGTTTGGTCGCCGGGCGTTTGGCCGCCGGGCGTTTGGTCGCCGGACGTATGTGCTTAGATATTAAACTCTCTTAGATATTAAACTCTCTTAGATATTAAACTCTCTCTTAGATATTAAACTCTCTCTTAGATATTAAACTCTCTCTTAGATATTAAACTCTCTCTTAGATATTAAACTCTCTCTTAGATATTAAACTCTCTCTTAGATATTAAACTCTCTCTTAGATATTAAACTCTCTCTTAGATATTAAACTCTCTCTTAGATATTAAACTCTCTCTTAGATATTAAACTCTTTCTTAGATATTAAACATTCTCTCTTGATTTTAATTTTGAGAGCTGGCTTTAACAGTAAATCTGTCACTATTTGACCGGCGACCAAATGTCCGAGCATCGCTTGACAGGGACTTTGGAATTACAAAACAAAAATATTAACACCTGATTCATGTGACTTATTTCTAAATATCTGTGTAGCTTGATATATTCCAATTCTATCCGGAAGTGTCAATCCCACAGAAAATGAATGGATTCTCTTTGGCTAGTGTTCTAAGACTTCAATGCCATGATGTGACTCATTGAGACCAACTTTACCTTGAGCCTTTCAATAGCTTCCTCTCCACCGGGAGTGGACATGATGCGTTCCTGGATGCTGGTAACCGACTGGAGGAGCCCCTGGCTGCTCAGTGAGCCAGAAGATGGGGAGGTTGTCAGGGAACCAATAGGGGCTGTGGAGAAATGGCCAGGGCGTTGGTTCTCTGAAGCTATCAAGTATCTATTCTTATTGTTCTGAATGTCTTTGAGGTCTGAACCGACAACAAAAGGGAAAGAGAGAGAGAGAACAACAACAGGAAGGATATGAACAGGGACAGGGGTGATAAAACATTAAATGAAAGGAATGAAATACAAAATGAAGAGAGAGGAAGAAACAGGGACAGGGAAAGAAAGGGAGGACAAAAGGAGGGAAGACCAATGTGAGACACAGGTTGTACCAAGAAGATAAGACGAGCGTACATCACAATGTTAGCTACAGAAAAGCAGTTTTCAATTCAAATGTTCTGTGTTAGTTCTTCCAACATCTTTTGCTACATGTACGGCAAATCAAGAACATCTCTATCGGCATTTGTCTCTGTACAATTCCTAAAAATAATGCACTGATATTTGTTGCTGAGAAAACTGCTATCACTGTAAATGTGGGCCTCGGATTGAGGCTGCAAAATGCTCTAGAGCAGTGGTCTCAAACCGGTTCCACATAGGGTCACAGTGGGTCCAGGTTTTTGTTCCAACCGATCCAGTGCCGACATTCTAACCAATCAGGTGTCTTTAAAATAAGCAGCACCGGACTCTAATTAACTGATTGCACTTGAAAAAGGTATCCTTGTTGAGTTGGAACGAAAACCTGCACCCACTGCGGCCCTTTGACGACCGGTTTGAGACCACTGCTCTAGAGGGCAAATTATATTTGATGACATGCTGCCAAATTTCAGCCCCACCCACACACACACACAACTTATAATTGATTCCACATCCAGATCATGCATAATGCACAGCAATCTTTCCAATTGTCAATACAGACCCGTGCAACGCTCACCACTTTCTCACGCGCATCAAACTTCTTTATTATTGCCACTTTGCTTTCAAATGAAATGGCTTGCCTCTTCCTTGTACCTCCCTCACTAGAAGCCTTTCGCTTTTCACCAACCATATTGAATAATGGATGCACGAGATATTTAATGATAAAAATGAAATCGGTTCTTTGGAGATACGTCACGCACTTCCGCACTGAAGAGGAAGGTAGATGCTGGGTGAGCTGAGTTCTCACAGCGCCAGGTGTCGGTATTAGTGGCGGAAAGAAGCACTACTCGGAAAAAGGTGCGCATTACAAAATCGAACTTATGAACATTTTTTGGACATAAACGCAATTTGCACACATGTTCGTATGTACCATTTGTTCGTAAGTTGAATGTTCGTAAGTAGGGAAGCGTCTGTACAGCCTAAAAGACCTCAAGTTAAGATTAAAAAAAGTCTAAACGCTTTCCCAATGAAAACTTATCAGTACAATATAAGTATTAAAGAAGGAAGAAGTGTTAGGAAATACAGCAAAGGGCACACCATCAAACCAACTACTCACTCTAGGTTAGTGGAATCTCTCAAACTACATTCAATGTCTATTTAATGCACCTTTTGGTCTGAAGCTCTGAACCTCAGTGTGACAACTGAGCAGTGGCATTCTAAAGCTTTGAGCACTGTCACCTGCATTGGACGATTAGTGAGAAAATAAATAAATACAAAGAAATTCTGCTGCCAAATAAGAAAGGACAAAAAGAGAGTACTAAGACACTATTGCCAGAAAATGATGCTATTACTAGCTATGTCTAAATGAGACAAGCCTTAAAAAGAGAACTCTTAACGGTTATTTAGGAACTGCAATAAGCAGAGTTCATCACCACAAGCACATGCTAACTTGCATGCTAATTATGGCCAGAACAGCAAAATGAAGGGAGCCTTGCAATTCTATTCAGCTTTAGCGTCTTTGCTTTTACATGCAGAGCAGATAGCAGTTTAGTAATTAAGGCTGGGCGATATGGCTAGATAAAAAACAAAGATATCAAAAATTTATTGTTGTTCTGTCTGCATTAAAATAAAGAATTGTGATTTTAGGGGTATTTTGGGAGCAGGAGTAAAATATCAGGATTTGTGGATTGGACAAAAACCATCAACGTTTCAATAAAAGGGATGTGCGCTATTATCGCATTCATTCATTTTTGAGCCACTTAGTGCGGGGGTGCTGGAGCCTATCCCAGCCAACAATGGATCTTGAGTGGGCTACATCTTGAATTGGTTGCTAACCAAGATGTGCATTATATAATTAGGGATTTTGCATAGTATTTGTTGATTATTCACATTTTTTAGTACTCAAATTGAGAACTTTAGATTGTTTCTAGATTGGCTTTTAAAAATATAACTGCGGAATTCAACGTTAAATCCGTATGGCAGTTATTTTTGATACATTTTCATCATTAATCAAGACGAAATAAGAAAATTCTAAAAAAAATCCCTTCCTAATCTAGTAGATTATGCATGATGAATATGCTTGAAACACAGTAACTAGTAATCTTTAAAATCATCATTTTAAGTCCGTTCATCTGTCTACTACATTACTATGATTTGTAGACAAATTGTCAGTTAAAAAAAATAACCATTACAACATATCGCCCAGCCCTAGTTCTAATTTTGAGCTAATTTGGGCTAAAAGCAATGTTATTTTAACTATGAAGCAAAGAGTGAAAACAGTGCATGAGAAGCAGACAAAATACAAACATTTGATTTCACTTCCTGGGCAATCATCCCCCTGAGGATCAACTGAAGGGAAGCAGGAAAAGATGAGAGGGGTCAGGGTACAATGGTAGGAAGAGGTTTTTAGACATTATTTACTGTGCAGAATGAGAATGATGACGACAAAGGTCGGGTTAAAAAATGCAGAGAGTAAGGAATGAGTTGAGATGTTACTGTAGGCCCAAGTTTGTATCTGGAACCTGTTTTGGAATTTAGAAGCTATATAAATAGTCCAGCAAATTAAAATCAGTGTGAATTTGTCAAAAAATTTGTTCTAAGTGTTCACATTAAGATGTAAATTTGCATTTGCAGTACAGTGTTCCCCCACTACTTTGCGGTTCAGCTATTGCGGACTCAGAGCTTTGCGAATTTTTGGGGGGGGAAAAAAATACAAATATTACATTGAAACAACATATTTTACAGTTTTTTTTTGATATAACATGAATTTCACTCTTTCTACCCGTATTCTATATGGTGTACTGTATACAGGGGGGTAAAAAATTTAAAAAAAAAATTGGAATTAAATTCAAATTAAGCATTTTTGAAGGGGAATCCGTAGTTCGCGGAAATGCACTTATCGCGGGTGGTCCCGGTCCCCATTAACCGCGATAAGCGAGGGAACACTGTATCACATAGGTGAGTAGAATCTATTAACTGAAACGAGCTGAGAGCTACTTGTTATTCTGGCTTGTTAAAAATCTTTATACATGAGCAATGAAATGAAAATTATGAGAATGTACTCATTGCCTGATCATACATTTCCTTCTTTCTGAAACTACCGTAAAGGTCTAACGGAGTTATTGTATTATGCCTTTTGCACTACGCAAGAGTGAATTGATTCTGCAATACAATTTTAACAACACAATGAGATTGAAATTGTTGTTTTTAAGAAGTTAATGGAGACAAAGTATGCAGACAATAGAAGAAGTAGAGAGAAGAGGAGAGGCACATGCTGGATTGAATGTTGTTGACATATGACTTACTGTCCAAGATATCTCCCAGTCCTTGTGCACGTAACAGCTCCTTAAGTCGAGCAACTTCATCCTTCAGATCACGCACCAGTTTATTGTTGGGATCCTCATTAATAACAGCATTACATTTGATGTTCTTTGCGCGATCAGCATAGCTAGAAATAAATGCAAATGAGAATTATAACTGATTTGAAATGATTCATCCTTATTTGGACAGGATGAGAAGCTTACCGCAGTGTACTCAGTGTTTCATCATAATTGATATCAGCCGGACTGAGTGCAGCAACCATTGCGGTTCTGGAGTTTCCACCTTTCAAAAGAAAATATACAAATAAAATGTTGATGTATTTTTGAAACGGCAATGACACAAGGAAAAATATAATTAATTGCATGTCCATTTTCTCTAACATTTAGATGAAACAGGGCACTTAATCTAATTTGATAAGTGGTGCATTAAAAATAAGAGAAGGGCAGATTGCCCGCAAAAAAATGTATATTGTCGAAATGAACATGTGATATGTTTGGGTTTCATTTCCTGATCACTAAATAGAAATAGGCTAATTTGGGTGCTCGGACGTTTGGTCGCCGGTCAAATGGTGACAAAGAGTTTACTGTTGAAACCAGCTCTCAAAATTATATTCATGAGAGAAAGTTTAATATCTAAGAGAGAAAGTTTAATATCTAAGTACTGTTTAATATCTAAGTACTGTTTACTATCTAAGTACTGTTTACTATCTAAGTTCTATTTACTATCTAAGTACTGTTTAATATCTAAGTACTGTTTAATATCTAAGTACAGTTTAATATCTAAGTACAGTTTAATATCTAAGTACTGTTTAATATCTAAGTACTGTTTAATATCTAAGCACTCTTTAATATCTAAGCGCTCTTTAATATCTAAGCGCTCTTTAATATCTAAGCGCTGTTTAAGATCTAAGTACTGTTTAAGATCTAAGTACTGTTTAATATCCAAGTGCTGTTTAATATCTAAGTACTGTTTAAGATCTAAGTACTGTTTAATATCTAAGTACTGTTGAAAACAGTAGGTATTTTGATATTAAACTCTCTCATAAATATAATTTTGAGAGCTGGTTTCAACAGTAAACTCCCAGTCACCATTTGACCGACGACCAAAAGACCGGCGACCAAAAGACTGGCGTACAAACACAGAACGAACAATCAAATCATGTCCCACAAATGTGTTCATGTTCATACCGAGATTTTCCCTTAAGAGCCATGTCAAAACGGAGTCCCTGTATGGAATGAAGTCTGACTTCTTCTTCTTTTTGCTCTGAAATTAAAATTAGTACACATTTATCGTAAAGAAACCAATTTTTACAAAGTGATGTGACAAGTTAGTAATGGGAGTTTAACATTATTAAATGTTGGACCATGACAACAAAATAACGCCACATGAACTATGAACCCTGTTTTTAGCCGACATTGTAAGACATATACGCTCTACTTCATGGAGACTGAAAGCACAGCACTTAACTAAACAAGATTACAAATTGGAAACTAGCACAATGTCAATACTACTTATGGTAAAAGGCAGGCAACTCTGGCAAAATGGAGTGAATTAGAGGTTAATGGCTGAGCTCCCAAAGGGTTTTACCTTGCTGGTAGAGTTATCCTGTGTAAGCAGGTATTACAAGAATAGGAGAAATGACAAGGACAGACATTACCCAATGCAAAGCCAAAAAAAACAATAAACAATTCCTTTACAACAAAGTGTAATTTTATTTTTGAAAGACAAAGGGATAAAAAGATGAAAATTAAAAGATACTTACCACTTCAGCAAGTGCAGATATGACCTTTCCTAACGTAGTCAGGGACTTGTTAATGTTTGCACCTTCCTACACCAAATGAATAAAGATTACATGTAGAAAGAAAGTGAAGCTATTCATACTCTTATTAAAAATGAGTCTTACCTTAAGCCTAGTGCCTTTAGCACCAGTGGAATCTGCTCGTTCACTTCCTGCCAAGTCCACAAGACTAATTTTGCTGACCTGAAAATGGAGATGTCAATTAAACTACAACAACATTGAACAGGGGAGGATGCATCTCAGAACATGATACGATATTGACATGATTTTTTGTTGCTCGGACGTTTGGTCACCAGTCTTTTGGTCCCTTTTGGTTGCCGGTCAATTGGTGACAGGGTTTACTGTTGAAACCAGCTCTCAAAAGTATATTCATGAGAGAGAGTTTAATATATAAGAGAGAATTTAATATCTAAGAGAGAGAATTTAATATCTAAGTACTGTTTAAAATCTAAGTACTGTTTAATATCTAAGTACTGTTTAATATCTAAGTACTGTTTAACATCTAAGTACTGTTTAATATCGAAGTACTGTTTAATATCTAAGTACTGTAATATCCAGGTAGTGTTTAATATCTATGTACTGTTTAATATCTAAGTACTGTTTAATATCTAAGTACTGTTTAATAACTAAGTACTGTTTAATAACTAAGTACTGTTTAATATCGAAGTACTGTTTAATATCTAACTACTGTTTAATATCTAAGTACTGTTTAATATCTAAGTACTGTTTAATATCTAAGTACTGTTTAATATCTAAGTACTGTTTAATATCCAAGTACTGTTTAATATCCAAGTACTGTTTAATATCCAAGTACTGTTTAATATCTAAGTACTGTTTAATATTGAAGTACTGTTTAATATCTAAGTACTGTTTAATATCTAATTACATTTGATCAGCGACCAAAAGGGACCAAAAGACCGGCGACCAAACGTCCGGTCACGGATTTTTACATCAATAACAAAAGAACATAGTGGAAAAGAAACCAAAACATCTTCAGTGACAACTCAAACAATGGTGAAAAGAGTTGCTTACCTTTTCAGTCGAAAGGTCTGTCTCGCTGTCGTGTTTTTTCTGCGTGAAAACGATGGTAAAAACTGCATGTGACCTGCTGCTGGTCTCATTCATATTGGTAGCAGCCACAGTTCTGTAGGTAAATAGATAGCACCATATTCAGATTAGTCCAAATACTGTTAAAACCTCTTCTGAATATTCACTCTGGGCTTTGAAATAATTTGACACACAATACAGGCATCACTGGGCATTACACCTTTTAGAGTGATTTAAATACTTGGGATTATTCATCCTGTGGGAGGCGGATAATACCATGAAGACATCAAACACATTGCACAGTCAGAGGGCTTAGTTTTGGAACATGGCGTGTAAAACCACTATCTCCTCTTGTGACTGCTCCTTTTGAGTCAACATAGGAAGATTAAGGCGAGGTACAGCCTTGAGTCCATGAAATTACACAGTAAGAAAAATGTATGACACTCGTGATGCAAGTGAAAACAAGATTCACTTAATGAAAAGCCACATCAAACAAACCTATCTTACAGATAATTAATAATAGTCTTCAATGTTCTGAATTAGCAAGGAGTTGGTTTTCACTTGTGTGATGTTGTTCTCTAAACCAGGGATGTCGAAATTATTTTATAAAGGGCTGCAGTGGGTGCAGGTATTTGTTCCAACTGATCAATTGATTATATTTTTAAAAGACCGTATTGGTGAAAATGTATATTCATCAGGTGGACTGAAAACCTGCACCCAATACGCAACTTGATGACCGGTTTTGACATCCATCAACTAAAAAACAGGACAATGGGCAAAGAAAGACCATGGACTCCTTCAAATTTCATTAATCCAAGATGGTACAGTTTTTCTCACTCATCTTAAGGTATCCCAGTCAATGTTCCCCGTAATTTTTTGTTGGTTTGGGGCAAAAAGACAACCTCCCTGAGTGCACCGAGTACCAGTGTGAGCGACATCATCATTGCTCGCTATCGGAACACCAGTATCAAACCTGCCATTAGCAGGTGCATGTCAATGTTCCCTCTAATTTTTCATGTAAAACATGTTGTAAAACACAAAAAAACATAAGAATGGACAGAGCTACTGCCACTGGCTGCCACGTAAACGACACCATCATGACGAAAGGGGTATTTAAAAAGAAAAAAAAAGTTTGGATTTTATTTACTGCGCGCCATATGATTGCTGCTGCGCAGAGAAGACGAGAGTTGTGCACAATAGCGCACCCGCGCAGCTAAGTGGGAACATTGATCCCAGTTATTCCAGAAAGTGTCTTACCTGGCTTTATTGCCAGCATCCATTAAGTCAGCAATGTCCGTGTAAGACGTAACGGCGAGCTTGGA
Source organism: Stigmatopora nigra (assembly GCF_051989575.1). Taxonomy (NCBI): domain Eukaryota; kingdom Metazoa; phylum Chordata; class Actinopteri; order Syngnathiformes; family Syngnathidae; genus Stigmatopora; species Stigmatopora nigra. The sequence continues at coordinate 5,132,109 of NC_135508.1, read as the reverse complement.
AAGGTCCTCCACATAAGGGCCCAAAAGTGGATGTTCTCTCACTCGGAGATTCCCTTTGTTCTTGGGATTGAGCAGATCTCTCACTCGCTCACAATAGATCTCCATGTAGCTGACCTACACATAAGAGCATGCAGTGAATTGTTTTGTGAAATTTTCCCAGCATTATAACTGCGATCATGTATAGGTGAGAATATTCAAAGTTCAATACCTTAAAATGTATGGCAAGATAAACTAAAAAGTCTAATTAACCATTACATTATGTATCAGCACATCTGTTTTGCAAGCTTCTAAAGATTCAAGGTAATTTAAAGTTTGTTTCTGAGGAGTATTGTCATCCATGTATAATTGGACATATATATCTTACAAAAAACACAAAGAAAACACTAGTGGGAAAAGTTAACATACTAATTCTAATCGCATTGCCAATGCAAGACAATCAATAGAAAAAACAGCTGTAAATTCACCTCTACAGAATAGGAGAGCTCCTCTTTGTTATTATCCGCATTGATCTTCTCAAATAGATCTTCACAGAGCTGGGAAGCAGAGAAACATTATTTTTAGTACCAACATGATAATAAAAGTTAAACCCAGCTAACTACGGGCATTAAATAAACAGGATGCTGGTTGCCAACCAATCGCAGGGTAAAGAGAGACAGAAAACCATTTATGCAGACATTCCTAGCAAAGGATAGTTTAGAACAGGGTTGGGCAAACTTTTGGGCCCGGTGGCCACATTGACTTTAAAAATTTGATAGATGGGCCGGGTCAGCACAAGATACGATACATATAAAAAAGTGCATCCGTTAACAGTACATATGAAACATAAACAGAAAAAAAGGACTAAAGTATTTACATACTCATCACTCATCATTAAGGTATAAAGTACAAAGTAAAGTAAAAATGAATGCGTTAAGAAAAATTAAAATGTAATTGTATGCCAGTTGTTTATGCGGTTATCCAAATACAAAGAATAGGGACTATAAAGTTAAGTATACATTAAACAACAGTTTTTTTGGCTTTTTTTAATCTGTAATCCCAATGTTTTAAAAAAACAGCATTGAGGAACAAACCATGGGAATAATTCCTTCTTGGCCCTCCTCCTGTTTGCCCATCATGGTATAGGATTTGCCAGCTCCAGTCTGGCCATATGCAAAAATGCACACATTGTACCCCTCAAAGGCATGCTGCAGCATTTCCTTGCCAATGTCATTATACACTTGATTCTGTGCGGCAAAGCAGGGGTCTTGCGGCTGTGGAGGAACAAAGAACAGAATACAGAGAACGTTAAACTCACTAAAGCAACAAAAAATGTGTTTTCTTCATTTTTATGACCATAAAAAGGGCTTAGACTCACTGTCGTGTGGGACCAGTAGGAGTAATCAAAACTGAAGTTCTTTGCTGGTTCTTTTGGAGCTTTAGGGTTAAGAATAGCTGAGGAGGAGGAACAAAATAGCAAGTTATAATGACTTTCAATTTTTTACTTTGGCCACAATTCATAAAATGAATCTAACTATAGTACCATATTTTCACGACTATAAGGCGCACTTAAAAGTCTTACATTTTCTCCAAAATAGACAGGGCCCCTTATAATCCACTGCGCTTTATATAAGGAAAAAAATAAAATGTGCCATTCATTGAGGGTGCGTCTTATATATGGAAAATACGGTATTTAGCTTCTACAGTCAAGTTTGAAATAGAATAAGGCTGGAAAACAACATCTGTACTGACACTGACAAATGCAAAAAAATATATTGAATAAACAGTAGTACTTCAACCAATAGTGGCCTCCACGCAGAATAAAAACAAAAAATCCTAAATAAAAAAAACACTATTTTCACGACTATAAGGCGCACTTAAGTCTTAAATTTTTCTCCAAAATAGACAGGGCGCCTTATATTCCAGTGCGCCTTCTATATGGAAGAAAATAAAATGTGCCATTCATTGAGGGTGCGCCTTATATATGGGAAAAATGTCATTCATTGAGGGTGCGCCTTATAATGCAGTGCGCCTTATAGTCGTGAAAATACGGTAATTGCCAATTTAACTATGTATGTGTCCTTCAACCATGATTTTCATATTCATTATTGAGCATTTTCAACACAAATTCATTGAAGGGGTTTCAGCCCTGCTCACTAAGAACCTAAAGAACATGTACCTTTTCAGAAGTGTGCTTGATGTTTCAACTTTTACCCCTACTAAAACATGTTTTGTCTTTAAAAATCACCCTAAGAAAGGTTAGCCATCTTCCCTCTACTCAACAATGTGGGATATACAGCACCTGCCGTCACAACTTGATGACACTTCCCTTACGCACAGCTGGAGTGTTCCCTATGGCCACACAGATATCTCTTAATGAACAAGAATGTGCAACTATGTCTGGCATTTCATTCCTCTCAACTATGTTTGTAACCAAGGGCAAGCTCTTAAAGCCTTCCTCACACTGAACACCAGATGCAAAATGAAATGTTGACTTTACTGGGGGTTGTTTGCTGATATTGATACCTCTATAACTCCCCTTGTCTATTAGACAGACGTTTCGTTTGCAGTGAATGTCAACTAGGAGCTAGGTAAATATTAAGTGACAGTGGAGGAGGTAGATGTGCAAATAAGTATGTTGGGAATAGAGTTTAGAACAGGGGTGGGCAAACTTTTCGTATCGGGGGCCACATTGACTTTAAAAATTTGACAGATGGGTCGGGTCAGCACAAGATACGATACATGTAAAAAAGTGCATCCGTTAACAGTACATATGAAACATCAACAGAAAAAAGGACTTAAGTATTAACATACTCATCACTCATCATTAAAGTAAAAAGTGTTATAAATTACAAAGTAAAGTAAAAAGGATTGTATTAAGAAATATTAAAATGTAATCTAAAAAAAAGATAGATGGGCTGTAAAACACGAAAAACAAATAAGAGTGGACAGAGCTATTGCCACTGGCTTCCGCGTGACGGCGCCATCTTGGGAAATACAAAAATAAATAAAAAATAAAAATAAAAACATTATTTGGACAACGTCGGCGGGCCGGATTAAAAAGCCTAACGGGGCCGTATGTGACCCGCGGGCCATAGTTTGCCCATCCTGGTCTAGAATACTAAATGTCCTGGGCTTATCAAAAGTGCAATCAGTAGCTGTCTCAAACCAAAATATGAACCAGTATGCTAAATAAATATCAATTTCAATGACAGTTATTTGGAGTATTACATTTAAACTGCAAATATCAGAATTTAATACATCTTATGAGCATTGCAATCAGGTAAATTAAAGCTTCTACTCGCGCTTCAACTCAAGGGTGCATTTAATGGCTTTCACAGTCGACACAGGGCTCAGAGGAGGCTGCACACTTATCAATAATGCAGTAGATGAGGAGAAGGGTAGGATTGGGTATCGCGCACTGTCGGTCACATGCTGATAGAAAAGCACAACGTGTACTCAGAAACAGAAACACTGAGGGCATCATGCTAAATGTGAGAATTGCAGTAGAAGTCGTCACGTTCCAAAATGAAGAGCCTAAGCCTCAATACAGGTTTAAGCTAGGCTTTTTTTAAAGATATGTTATGAGATATGAACATAATTAAGAATGTGCCGATGGTGAACGGAGAACGTGCACAATATAAGACGGCACCCAGCACTCCCATTGACATTTAAAAACAACATGACATTAGCTATGTAATGAGTTATATACACCAGGGCTGAATATTTTAAAATTTTCCAAAAACATGATCTTTTGCCTTGCATTTTTAACACATTTCATGTAAGAAAACACAAATAAATTCAACACCATTACAAATATTTCTTCAATGAATTGCAAATAATTGAAATAAAGAGAATACCAATAATACTTGGGGTTAAAAAATAAAACCATTAACATAAGCGTATACGCTTATCGCGGTTAATGGGGACCGGGGGCAGTAGGCGTGCCCCTTCAAAAATGCTTAAAGAAACGTGTAACCTGGCACAAAAGCACCAGCAAGCAAAAACATCATAGTAGTCCGGATGGAGGATCTTCTGCAGTTTTTTTTGCACGTAAGAAACATCGTTATTGGGAGTTGTGAACATTGTTTTTTTTTGGCGGTGAAGATGCGCCTAGAACAGCCACGACGTCATCAATGTGATTCCTGAACTCTCACCATGTTATTGACCATTTCTTTGGCCTTTTTTTTGATGCAATTACTAATTCTTATTGAATATTTTGTTCCCACCTCTTGTAAAATGATGTAATTTATATTTTTAACTGAATATCTTTAAATGTTTTTTTTTTTCCTGCGAAGCTCTTGAGTCCGCGATAGCTGAAGCGCGAAGTAGCGAGGGAACACTGTACTAGCAAGTTTACCAGTGGTTTAAAAGTAAAAGCTCTCAGCAATGTTACATTCTGAAAGCCATGACTTTCCCAGTTATGAACCATATGCTTAAAATTCTTAAAGCAAGATTATCCTAAAAATTGAATTGAATTCAATGTTTTTAAGTGCCATTATACTGGAATGATAACATTTAAAAATGCTATTTCCTTAATGATAATGACTTATAGTTATTGTTGTACTGTGTCCGGACGGACAGAGTAAAATGTTTTCACAATTTATTTGAGCATTAACTTTCCTTGGAAAGCCTTGATCATACTATCTATCACTTAAAGGTAAAAAAGCAGAGTCGGGGCTTGAAAAGTGGTTACTGAAAGAGGATATAGTGGGACAGGTGGCTGTATAAAGATAAAATATCATCTTTGACCAGCCTCCAAAGAGAAATAGGAGCTAGGATATTTAGAAACGTAGTGGTGTTTTGGTTACCAGTTCCTGGAATGATTTTCACTGAAGAGATAGAAGAGTAATTGATGTGGGATGGCCTCAACAAGCCAGTTGAATGAGCAAAACCAAAACTTTCTGATAATAAAATATGATCCACACTTTATATTGTAGTTATTTTGGTGATTTATAAGAGAAGTAAGTATGCTGTAAGACAGTAGAAGCCATTCTTGATAAGAGAAGATACAATTAAGTGGTGTAAAGCTAAACTGATTTTAATCGGTTATCAGTCTATGATGTGTGAGAGCCGAGTAAATCAGTCAGTGAAGACCTGGATCAATAAAAAACTTGAGTTGTCTGATATACCAAATGTAAAAAACAAAACATTGAATTTACCTGTTCATATCACGTGTCAAAGTGGAGGCCCGGGGGCCAAATCTGGCCCGGCGCATCATTTTGTGTGGCCGGAGAAAGTAAATGATGAGTGCCGACTTTCTGTTTTAGGATCAAATTAAAATGAAGAGTATAGATGTATATTAAATTTCCTGATTTTCCCCCTTTAAATCAATCATTGTAATTTTTTCATCCATTTTTCTGTGTTTTTAGTTAAAGAAATATTTTTTAAAAATCTAAAAAAAATATATAAAAAAAGCTCAAATAAATATTGTTTTAGATCTATAAAAAAACTGAATACTGGCTTTTAGGCCAGTTCTTTTAAACCATTTATAAGATTTTTTTTTTGTTGTAAAATCTAAAAATATATTTAAAAAAGCTCAATTAAACAATGTTTTAGATCTATAAAAAACGTAAGTATAGTATAGATGCATATTAAATTTCCTGATTTTCCCACTTTTAAACCAATAATTTTTTAAATAAATCATTTTTTTCAGTTTTTAGTTCAAACATTTTTCATTTTGTAAAATCTAAAAATATATTTTTAAAAAAGCTAAAATAAACATTGTTTTAGATATATATAAAAAAGGAATATTCATGGGTTTTCATACAGTTCTTTTAGTCCATTTATTTAAAAAAATCTAAATATTATATCTAAAATGGTCCGACCCACATGAAATCAAGTTGACGTTTTAGCAGCCCCTAAACCAACCCGAATCTGACACCCTTGATTTATATTGTGATGCTCAAGGGACAAAAATAAATCTCTCAATCTGAATGGACCCTGACACCCAAACTGCAAGCTATGCTTTATAATGTTAATGAAACTTCCCATTTTCCAATTATAGTGAATATTCCCAATAGAGAAATCCTCTTGGACTTTAAATGGCAGACGTGTCTGGTGTGTAATAAACACCGTCATCACACGTCTTTCTAAACCATGGCAACAGGTACGTTACCAGTTTTTGGTTGCCATAGTAACCCCAACTTGCCACGTAAGAGTGAGGATGAGGCACATTGTGCTCTGTTTTATGTTCCTTCAACTACTTCCCAATGGACCTTTATTTTACAGTGTAATACGATTTTAGCAATATACAATTTACAAATTGTAAATCAGGTAATCTGAGAATTGACCGTCATGCACAAAAAAAACCCATTTGGTTAAATATTGTTTGTACTTAGTAAATCTTAACAATATTAAAAAAAAATCTCATTAAGGCTAAAATAAATGGCATACATCTAATGAGACAGTCACTAAGCAGAGATAAATTAACTGCACAGATTCATTATGGAAAGAGAACAATCAAATATCGATTTGCTACCAAATACTAATGAACTGCATTTTTGGGTTTTGATGAATAAAGAAAATAAGAATTCCCATTTAAAAGACATTGATACCCATTAACTGATCACTCAACTCGTCTTATCATCAGACATAACCTATTTTTGACTTAAGGCCGTTAATTTTTGTTTAAAATAAGTTGATCTAGTCCAGACATGGGCAAACTACGGCCCGCGGGCCACATCCGGCCCGCTAGGCCTTTTAATCCGGCCCGCCGACGTTGTCCAAATTAAGGTTTTACCCCAAGATGGCGCCAAGTAGCTCTGTCCACTCTTATTTGTTTTTCGTATTTTACAGCCCCTCTATCTTTTTTTAAATTACATTTTAATATTTCTTAATACATTCCTTTTTACTTTACTTTGTACTTTATACTTTTTACTTTAATGATGAGTGATGAGTATCTTAATACTTTAGTCCTTTTTTTCTGTTTATGTTTCATATGTACTGTTAACGGATGCACTTTTTTATATGTTATCGTATCTTGTACTGACCCGGCCACTCTGTCAAATTTTTAAAGTCAATGTGGCCCCCGGGCCCAAAAGTTTGCCCACCCCTGATCTAGTCAGTGCAACAAGCAGAAAAGGGTAATTAACCTGTTTACTAGGAAAGGCTGTTTTTCATTCCAACCTAAAAAAAAAGAACCATCTAGCAGTGCGTGCAGTGAATTCTCATTAACCCATGTTTGTCTTCCAGCCATTGGAATGTTACTAGCCTTCCTGCGGCCTATGTAAATGTGAAATGCATGGTGATGTAATTGGTCACCTTGGAATGCAGCTTTTTTTGCAATGCTACAGAATGCATTTCTCCAATATATTTTTATGCTAGTTATACATTTTGACAAACGTATCTTCAACAATGAAAGAAAAAAAAGGTTTGGGGTGTTTGTAAATAGTACAAAAACGTGCATCATATTGCTTTTCAGCAAAATAAAACTTATTAATAAAAGATATTGACTTCTGTCTTAGGTGTGACCCAGAAAATGTCATCAAAAAGCCAAAAAAACATGCCAGAAGAGATTATCCTGAGTGCTTAAAAAGACAGAAGGAAGAAAAAGAGGAAATGGAAAATATTTCTGTACTAAGGTAAAGAAGAACAAACTAGAACAGCCACAATAGTATTATGCGTGTGTATTATACTATGTAGAGCAGTGGTTTTCAAAGTGGGCGGTACCGCCCCTCGGGGGGTGGTGTGAACTTTCAGGGGGGCGCTGACGAATAAACAGGCGAATGGGGGGCGTTGAAATAGTGAAGGGGGCGATGGAGCAATTACAGTAAAATGTGACGTTGGTGTTTGTAGAAAGACCGGAAAAATTGATTGTCTGTAATAAAAAGTCGACAAAAAACAAGCTTTATTGAAACAAGAAACGTTGTCTGCTCGAGCGCTCACGAGCAGCGCGCATATACCGTATATCACTAATTGTCGCGTAATTGAAGAATAAATGATAACCATTTTTGTTTATTAAAATTGTTTTTTTTAGTCTTCAAACTGTTTGTGATTGAAGAATCAACCAATTCTTGTGACATTTAGCAATATAGTCGTTCTAGCGTTCGTTGGAAAGGGGTAAAGAGGGGGGCGTTGGCATTTTGGCCCGGCGGTGAAGGGGGCGGTGGCCAAAAAAGTTTGAAAATCACTGATGTAGAGTCTCTAGGTGTGTATTGCCTCGTATCACAATTCAAACCCAATTAATCCCAATACTATACTTTAAAACAATTATTGCATTTTTTCTATAAACCCTTTAGAAAAAAGAAATCAGGAATATTGTATATTGATTTATTATTTTGGTGCTCGGACTTTTGGTCGCGGGTCTTTTGGTCGCCGGTCTTTTGGTCGCCGGTCTTTTGGTCGCCGGTCTTTTGGTCGCCGGTCTTTTGGTCGCCGGTCTTTTGGTCGCCGGTCTTTTGGTCGCCGGTCTTTTGGTCGCCGGTCTTTTGGTCGCCGGTCTTTTGGTCGCCGGTCTTTTGGTCGCCGGTCTTTTGGTCGCCGGTCTTTTGGTCGCCGGTCTTTTGGTCGCCGGTCTTTTGGTCGCCGGTCTTTTGGTCGCCGGTCTTTTGGTCGCCGGTCTTTTGGTCGCCGGTCTTTTGGTCGCCGGTCTTTTGGTCGCCGGTCTTTTGGTCGCCGGTCTTTTGGTCGCCGGTCTTTTGGTCGCCGGTCTTTTGGTCGCCGGTCTTTTGGTCGCCGGTCTTTTGGTCCCTTTTGGTCAAATGTACTTAGATATTAAACTCTCTCTCTCTTAGATATCAAACTCACTTCAATGAATATAATTTTGAGAGCTGGATTCAACAGTAAACTCTGTCACTATTTGACCGGCGACCAAAACACCAGCGCCCAAACGTCCGGTTACGATTATCTTGAATAACCCACGTCCCTCGAGCCTAGCACATACTGCCATCCAGACTACCATAGCTATAACACGACCAACACTGGTATGTCTAAAAGCGTACATGTTTGTTATGATGGAAAAAAATACGCTGCTGACATAAGCCCATAGTTTGAGCATAGTTACAGTACACTCAAATGGTTGTTCGCTCTTAAATAGTATAAGCAAAGACTGCAGGGGGTACGTTGTCCATTGCCAAAGAAATACTTGGTGTCTTAGTGTGTCCTGGTTGCCAAGGCTGCAGTACAGATGACAAAGTTATCAAGGGATGCAACTCAAAGCTGCGAGCTATAAGTAGTGTCTAAGCATCACTATCCAACATTTAACAAACAGCTGAGCTTGCTGCAGCCACAACACCGGACATACAACATTTCCAAAACAACTTTGTTAGCTCTTTGGTTACAGATAGTCACTTCAAAGTCCTATCAAGGACATGCAAGTACATCACAAAAGAACACAGCAATGGAATACCGGTCTAATGAAACAATGTAGCTGTGACCAGACCACCCCCAACCCACCATTAAAAGGCTGATGACGTTATTGTTATCTGCAGAGAGTGTGGATGGGGGGAGCACAGGAAGGGTCGAGAACACATCACTGAATACAGGGTACTGCAGTTGACTGCAAAACATGTTAGGTAATCTGTTATGACAAGGCTTTAGGGGTTCAGCTGACACTACTACAATAGCCCTTTTCAGTTGCTTTGACAAACCTTTCTTTAGGAATTCCCTGTTGTGTTATATAAAAAGGAAATTGTTTAAACTAAGTTAGGTAAATGTATGTTGGGCCAGACCATTTTAGATATAATATTTAGATTTTTTTTTTATGAATGGATTAAAATAACTGAATTAAAAGCCCTGAATATTCAGTTTTTTATATATAGATCTAAAACAATGTTTATTTTTGCTTTTTTTAAATATATTTTTAGATTTTACAAAATTAATTTTTAACTAAAAACACTGAAAAAATGATTAAAAAATTACAATTATTGATTTAAAAGGGGGGAAAACAGGAAAATTAATATACATCTATACTCTTCATTTTAATTTGATCCTAAAACAGGAAGTCAGCACTCATGATTTACTTTTTTTTTTTTTTTATTTACCCGGGCCACACAAAATGATCCGTCGGGCCAGATTTGGCCCCCGGGCCGCCACTTTGACACCTGTGCCCTACATTATGGGACTTCATTTTATACCTAGAGCAGAATACTAGAGTATGACACTAATTACATTTGTTGTTTCGGCAATTAAAAGTAGATTTAATAATTGATCAATTTAAAACCCACCGTTCCACTGTCAGTATCATTCGAAACAGATTTAAAACCAGCAAGGGTGCTCGTCACCCAAGACTTATTGCACAGTATTTCACAGAAATGCAATAAACCATAGTTGCAAAAATTTGGACATTTGACCTTAAAAAATTGTTACTTTAGCAGTGGCAATATGCAGTGATGGCCTGTGTTGCCAGCTGTTCCAGGAATGACCACTGTCTATTTATACATGAGCAGATGGCAGCTAGTGCATTGCATGCCGACAGGCTGTCAGTGACAGAAAGGAATGGAAAGATTTCAGCTGGCCAACCAAACTGTACATAGCTCACACAGTCCACAGGCACGGATCACTTCTACATAGTGCAACTGTCTTTTGATATTAACAGTTCACGCGGATTCACAGATACAGGATAACACTAAAGGAAAGATGATAATATGACAATGTGGAATTAACTAAAGAGGAAACGTGCTATACCAGCAAGTACTCCATTCAAGGTTAAAAAATAAATAAAAAGAAAACACAAAAACTGTCAGGAAAGACCAATGAATGAGCCACGTACAACTGTAATACCCAACATGGTGATAAATAGACTCTAGAACAGACATGGGCAAACTACGGCCCGCGGGCCACATACGGCTTTTTAATCTGGCCTGCCAACGTTGTCCAAATAATGTTTTTTTTTTTCCCCAAGATGGCGCCGTCATGCGGAAGCCAGTGGCAGTAGCTCTGTCCAATCTTCTTTGTTTTTCATGTTTTACAGCCCCTCCCCCTTTTTTAAAATTACATTTTAATATTTCTTAATACATTCCATTACTGTTAACGGATGCACTTTTTTATATGTTTCGTATCTTACGCTGACCCATCTGTCAAATTTTTAAAGTCAATGTGGCCTCCCAGGCCAAAAAGTTTGCCCACCCCTGCTCTAGAACATCCAATCACAGTTTATTGTCTAATTGAAATTTCAACTTAATCTTATGACTAAACTGTATGCCAAAGTTTAGATCATCATATGATCTAAATTGTTCACGGTAAATATGGACAGAAGCAGAACCTCTAACTTTCCATGGTAACAACAGGCCTACTGAGGGGGAAAAACAGTGACCTGGATTTCCTCACCCTGAGTCTCCCTTTAAATGCTTTCAGACTTTACATAAGCACTGAGACATCCTGGATAAAACTGTAAAACAGTGATCTGTGTGGGGGAAGAAAAAAAACATTCCCAAACTGAGATCAGATAACAAGCCCATTCTATACCTTCTCATTGAGAGTAACATGAGTAGTCCTTTAAATTAATTTACTGTATCCAGAACAGCAACATCACAGAAAATGTTAAAGTGCAGCAAAATTTGAGGGTCAATTTTGCATTCATTGTTTTAAAACATGGCCTCTCTGAAATTTTACTCATGACTGTTACAGAAAAAGCATTGTTTTCCCCCAACCGTGCATGGACTGTAAAACTGTGCAGTCACACCAGGAATTCAGCACTCAAACAGTGGGTGGAAGGCGGACAAAACAGTCTGGAAAAAGAGCAGCGTTGGTTTGGACGCAAAACACTACAAAAACACATTTGCATTCTTGAAATGTGGGAAAAAGCCTAGCCAATTCCCCCCAATTTGGCAACCACACAAAGTGAAAGCAATAGACGAGAGTGCAACAGATGATTAGCTATCTTTGGGTACAGACTTGCTATGTTCACCATGGTCTCATCTCATATTCTGAACCGCTTTATCCTCACTAGGGTTGCAGGGGGGTGCTGGAGCCTATCCTAGCTGACTTCGGGCCTGAGGCGGGGGACACCCTGAATCGGTGGCCAGCCAATCGCGTGGCACAAGGAGATAAACAACCATTCAGGCTCACACCCATGCCTAGGGGCAATTTAGAGTGTCCAATCAGCTTACCATGCATATTTGTGGAATGTGGGAGGAAACTGGAGTTGTTCACCAAGGAATACTTTGAAATACTAAACCCGGATCAGGCAGGTTTTCATCAAGAGAGTAGAGTATCACCCACAAGAATCCAATCACGACACAAATATAACATCAATCGGTATGGTGATACATAGCAAAAATATGAGGGTTAAAAGTTGAATTGACAGCTAGTTCAATTGATACTTTTTCCGAGTAGTGCTTCTTTCCGCCGCTAATACCGACGCCTGGCGCTTTAAATTACATTTTAATATTTCTCAATACATTCCTTTTGACTTTACTTTGTACTTTATACTTTTTGCTTTGAGGATGAGTGATGAGTATGTTAATACTTTAGTCCTTTTTTATGTTTATGTTTCATATGTACTGTCAACGGATGCACTTTTTTATATGTATCGTATCTTATGCTGACCCGGACCATCTGTCAAATTTTTAAAGTCAATGTGGCCCCCCAGCCGAAAAGTTAGCCCAACCCTGGGTTAGTCTCAAACTTATTCTTGTCTAAATTAGGACAAGGGGTTATAGAAAAAGTAATGGAAGAGGGGGGTTAGGGTACAGATGAACTTCAACTTTCAAAAAACAAGGTACCGTATTCTCACGACTATGAGGCGCACTTAAAAGTCTTAAATTTTCTCCAAAATCGACAGTGCGCCTTATAATCCAGTGTGCCTTATATATGGAAAAAAACAGAAAACCAAAAACCACCACTGTCGGATATTAAAAAAACAAAAACGCCTGAACTGAAACAGTACTGTTAAATATGCAGATGCCATCTAAATTTACAACATCTTCCATCATATAGCTCCTCCCCCACTGCAAGATTTTATACAAAAAAATCCCAAACATCAACAATGGCTGGCTCTAGAGGTGACTGTGTAATGAGTGCTTCATACCTGGAAGTCAATAGCAATTACCATATTTTCACGAATATAAAGCAGACTTAAGTCTTAAATTTTCTCCAAAATAGACACTGCGCCTTATATATGGAAAAAATGTCACTCATTGAGGGTGCGCCTTATAATGTGGTGCCCCTTATAGTCGTGAAAATAAGGTAAATCAAGAGCCCTTCGTTTTCTGTATCTAGAAGTAAAACAAATGCTTTATTGAAGAGCAGTCAGCCCTGCGCAATTAGGCTAATGCCTCATGACCCTTATGACACACACACAGCATGCACTGAAAACAGACATCTGCCCACAGTCCCCGTCCCCCACCCATTCCCTTCCTCATTAGGAGGGCACTCTCAAATGTCAAGCCGGTCGGTCTGCAAGTGGTCCACGTGGGCACATGTGTGTTGGTCCAAGTCAATCCCAGCATGAGGTGATGAGGAATGTGATGCCCTGGAGTGTCAGCGTACACCAACAAGGGTCATTGGGATTACAGAAACGGGGCGTGGCATACTAAGGGAAGGCCGTGGATTAAGGCTTCTAATCAGGTCAATCAGGTCTGTCTGTAGAAGTTTAGCTGCATCATGATAGCCATTGATGTTCAAAAAGTGGCACCATTTTCCTCTTAAGTAACAACAAGTTACATACACAGCAAAATGCATTCAGAGTTTGTGTTAATTTTTTGTTAATTAATTGGTATTTAGTCATCATGAGAGGCGGTGTTATGTAAAAACACACTTCAAAGAAACTAAATTGTTAGACAGACATGCAAGCTCCTCCCCCACCACAATCAGCACTTCAGTGTTGACAATTTATGGTCATCCATACATTCATGGCTGCTCACCAGGCTCAACATAACATGAGTTATGTAACCATGTAGCTCAAGGGTGTCAGACTCGGGTTGGTTCGCGGGGTGCATTTAACGTCAACTCGGTTTCATGTGGGCCGGACCATTTTATATATAATATTTAGCTATTTTTTATATAAATGAATTAAAAGAACTGGATCAAAAGCGCTGAATATTCTTTTTTTTTTATAAAAATCTAAAACAATGTTTATTTTAGCTTTTTTAAATATATTTTTAGATTTTACAAAATGATTTTTGAACTAAAAACTGAAAAAATGATTAAAAAATAACAATTATTGGTTTAAAAGTGGGAAAATCAGGACATTTAATATGCATCTATACTATACTTACGTTTTTATAGATCTAAAACATTGTTTGAGCTTTTTTAAATATATTTTTAGATTTTACAAAATGATTTCTTTAACTAAAAACACAGAAAAAATGGATGAAAAAGATTTAAAAGGGGAAAATCCGGAAATTTAATATACATCTATACTCTTCATTTTAATATGATCCTAAAACAGAAAGTCGGCACTCATGATTTACTTTCCCGGGCCGCACAAAATGATCCAGCGGGCCAAATTTGGCCCCCGGGCCGCCCCTTTGACACCCGTGATATAGATGCTGAAGAGAAAAACACACTGTGCACCTTATGAAGGCAGTATTTTGATGTTGTTTGAAGCACAACCACAAGGCTTTTCTAATGACATTAGTTCTGCTTAGTAAGAGTAAAGCATGTCCATTGAAAAGAAACCTTTACTGGTTTACAGCCAGCCTTTCTTGCAGCAGCCTTAGACACATTCCCTCCACAGTGAATAATCAATTTGCGAGCACTCGGTCATTGACAACTCTCCATGCATAGGCAGCAGGCAAGTGAGACAGGGAGCATGAGACAGCAGATCTGCAACCAACCTGTATGCTCTCTCCGTGTTATTGAGGCAAACAGTCCCACAATAACCCCCTGAGCAAAACAATAATAGGAGAACAACAACAAGCAACAAACTCGATTAAACAGGCGATGTCTAGCAAGCTGTCCAGGCTCGGCCAATCAATGCTACTTTGGTGTCGTGCAGCTTTGGCTCACGAGGCAAGCAGAAATTAAATGAAACCCTAAAATCTCCTGAGAACCATCATTTTGGAAGATCATTTGATTGATTTGTGGTAATGACAAAGGATATTTTATCAAACTGCTTTTACATTGAGTTTATGTCTCATTTCTGTCATATTCTTTTCTTGTTTTCAGACCATAAATAGGTTCATCAGTTGTCAAGCCATTATTGGTTTTCCAGTTTCAGACGCTCCCCTACTTACAAAGGAGTCAGGTCGAATTATTCAAGTTGTATTCCCGTGCAACGCTCACCACTTTCTCAAACGCATCAAGCTTCTTTATTATTGCCTCTTTGGTTTCAAATATAGTGGCTTGCCTTTTCCTTGCATCTCACAAGAAGCCTTTTGCTTTTCACCAACTATATTGAATAATGGATGCACGAGAAATTTGATGATAGAAATGAAAAATGTTCTTTGCGCACTGGAGATACGTCCCACACTTCAACGAACTGGGCTGGGGAAGGTAGACGCTGGGTGAGCCGAGTTCTCACAGCGCTAGGCGTCGGTATTAGCGTCGGTATTAGCACTACTCGGAAAAAGGCGCGCAATACAAAATCGAACTTACGAACATTTTTCGACATAAACACAATTTGCAGACATGTTCGTATGTACCGTTTGTTCGTAAGTTGAAAGTTCGTAAGTAAGGGAGCGTCTGTACTCTGGTGACCCAAATAATCATATCAGGGTGTGGGGGGGTGTACATTGTAATGCTGTGTGTGTGGGCTAGTTGAGTTTAATAAACGTCCGTGTGTCACTATCTACATTCCGATTTTCAGCACCCTAATAAAATAACATACCGGGCATGCCATCTGCAATGAAGGCTCAATAAAGTCAATATGGCCAAATGCCAGCACCCCGCATTGCTCTGCAATCTGTCCGTGTTCAAGTAAGATGAGAAAAGGCCAATCCAAGCCACCAAAATGCTGCATTTCCACTGCAATTCTGTCACAGTTCGCATGCAAAAAAAACCCCACCCTGCAAAGAATGGTGGAATAATGGAAATCCCAAAACATGGAGTTCCACCACTTGTGATTTGAAACAGTCCGTTGACAGAAGGGATGAAGTAAGTCAGCCATAACTGGGTTTTGAGGGAAACTTGGGTATATTTGTGCAGGCTTAGTCTAATGAGTCTGACAGACATATTCACAGTTGGGAGAACATTTTGGTGATGCCAGGTCAATGAATTTTTATATGAGATAGACTTGAGCTCATATCTCAGAAACTAAGAAAGCATGACTTAAGCGGAAGTTGGCAACATGCATATCCTGATGACTCATAGTCACAAGGAAAGCCCACACATTCAATCACGACAGCATTAAAAATATTCTAGTCTTTACTTGGTCCTTTTTAGTTTAATCCTTGAGCCAAAAAAACAAAGGTTTAGTACAAAATCCTCTTCATGTGACATGTTATGCTATTATTTTAAATACATTTTATAACAGTTAGCTTGACATCTTAATCCCCTAATATTTTTGGGGAAAAAAAATTGAAAATGAACTGAAAAAATGCAAATGCATGCCCATTTTTTTATTTGTAATTAATACTGGGGCATGAGAAAACAACAAAAAAGCCAGATTGAAATATTCGTGATCAACTTTCCAGCTCTTATAAAAAGCCAACACGCTAAAAAAGACGTCAAAAGACAATTTTAATGTTAAGAGTGCCATCTAAAATAGCTGGAAATAGCGCTTATGTTCATAGGAGCATACTTTATTTGTGTAAATGACCTTTAGGACATAGATTTGCAACATTTTGACAGAAAACTGTCTGTATTGGTATGTAACTGGAAACAATGGTTGATTTGTGTACATCTTATTTTCTCAACCACCACCATTTTCTATTTGCTGCTCAAGCGTAAACATCGATTGGAGGCCATCTTTACAAGGAAAACTTGTTTCCACCAAGAAGTCACATTTTTCTTTCAAAATAAAATAAAAATTAATAAAAAATCCACTTCTCAAGACCTATGTAATTTTATGACAGATTTCTGGCATGTCCATTCATGTATATTTTTGAAAATGGCAATACAAATAGGGGATGGAAACAACACCATGAACTAAAAATTAAAAAAGAATCACTGTAAATCACCAAGAACTAAAAATAAAATAATTTTTAAAAGTCACTGTAAATCACCTATAACTAAAAATAAAATAAATTAAATAAAAATCACTGTAAATCAACTATAACTAGAAATATACCAAATTTTAAAAAAATCACTATAAATCACCTATAACTAAAAATAAAACAACATTTTAAAAAAACTGTAAATCAACTATAACTAGAAATAAAATACATTTTAAAAAATCACTGTAAATCAACTATAACTAAAAATAAAATACTATTTAAAAAATCACTGTAAATCAACTATAACTAAAAATAAAATAAATTAAAAAAAATCATTGTAAATCTGTCAAACTAAAAATAAAATAATTTTTCAAAAAATCACTGTAAATCTATCAAACTAAAAATAAAATAAATTTTTTAAAAAAATCACTGTAAATCAACTATAACTAAAAATAAATTATATTTTTTTAAAATCACTGTAAATCAACTATAACTAAAAATAAAATAAATTTTAAAAAATCACTGTAAATCACCTATAACTAATAATAAAATAAATTTGAAAAAATCATTGTAAATCACCTTAACTAAAAATAAAATAAATTTTAAAAAAATCACTGTAAATCACCTATAACTAAAAATAAAATAAATGTTAAAAATCTCTGTCAATTCATAAATTAAAATCAATAAATCATTCAAATTATTCACATATGCTTCCCACAGCGTGGGGGGAAAAAGCCTTGAGGAATCAGATTGGGAGGGGGGTTGAAAACTACTGTGGCTGCTTGGTGTCTTTCTAAAAACCAACTCAGCACTTCTCACACACTAACTCCTCAGGCATGCAAGCTGCTTTAGAGGAGGAGAAGGAGGAGGAGGAGTGTCACCATGTAAGCCTTTTTATGTATTCTTTCCAGGTCTGCTCCTCCCCAACTGTCTCACAATTCACTACTAAAAGGCCCAAAGGTAGCAGTGGGGTAGGGGTTCCAAACTAGAGCTCATGGATAATGTGTGGCCAGCAAATGATTGAATCCAGTAGATTTTAATTGTACATTTGGTTCACCATGTGTACATAGAGACACTTGTTCAATGTGTGTACATTATTGTAGACTTACTAGTAGAGTTGCCTTGCATCTGAATGATACATTTTGAATCCTTGCTCGTCTCCCTCGTGTTGAAGGGTCGAACTCGAACGGCGACTTTAACCGACGCCCCAGACATGTTTGTTTTGAAGAACGGTGCCTCCAATTCTGGTAATTGTCGACCTTGCGTAGGAGATGAAGAAAATGTTCATGTTAAATCAAGCATCTGAAGCATTCTGACAATAAAACCAATTATAGCAATTCTAAATATTCCTGAGAGGAATTTATTACTTCAAATTATTGCTATTTCTTGCGGGTTTTTCCAAAAAACAATTGAAAATACCAAGCTTTGGCCCTAATAATCGATGCTCGGACGTTTGGTCACCAGTCTTTTGGTCACCAGTCTTTTGGTCACCAGTCTTTTGGTCAATTTTGGTCGGCGGTCAAATAGTGACAGAGTTTACTGTTTAAACCAGCTCTCAAAATTATATTCATGAGAGTTTATTTAGGAGAGTTTAATATCTAAGAGAGAGAGAGTTTAATATCTAAGAGAGAGACCAAATGTCCGGCGACCAAACGTCCGGTGACCAAAACGCCCGGCGACCAAACGCCCGGCGACCAAACGCCCGGCGACCAAACGCCCGGCGACCAAACGCCCGGCGACCAAACGCCCGGCGACCAAACGCCCGGCGACCAAACGCCCGGCGACCAAACGCCCGGCGACCAAACGCCCGGCGACCAAACGCCCGGCGACCAAACGCCCGGCGACCAAACGCCCGGCGACCAAACGCCCGGCGACCAAACGCCCGGCGACCAAACGCCCGGCGACCAAACGCCCGGCGACCAAACGCCCGGCGACCAAACGTCCGGCGACCAAACGCCCGGCGACCAAACGCCCGGCGACCAAACGCCCGGCGACCAAACGCCCGGCGACCAAACGCCCGGCGACCAAACGCCCGGCGACCAAACGCCCGGCGACCAAACGCCCGGCGACCAAACGCCCGGCGACCAAACGCCCGGCGACCAAACGCCCGGCGACCAAACGCCCGGCGACCAAACGCCCGGCGACCAATCGCCCGGCGACCAAACGCCCGGCGACCAAACGCCCGGCGACCAAACGCCCGGCGACCAAACGCCCGGCGACCAAACGCCCGGCGACCAAACGCCCGGCGACCAAACGCCCGGCGACCAAACGCCCGGCGACCAAACGCCCGGCGACCAAACGCCCGGTGACCAAAACGTCCGGCGACCAAAACGTCCGGCGACCAAAACGTCCGGCGACCAAACGTCCGGTCACGCTCATAATCAATAAACTTTACAAAGTGCTGGAAATATACATCCAATCAAAACATAGTTTTACTTTCCAGAAGTAAGCCACACTTTGTTGAGGTATACGCCCAAGAAATTCTATCCAACAGGCGTGCTTAAAATGACCGTGGGATAGAGGCCCAGGCCTGGCCACTCTATCCACCACTTTTTGGAACTGTCAAAGGAAACGGACTTGGTGTCCTATTAAAACACCATGTGAACAGGCAGGCTAATCCTCTACTGCTCTATGTATGTTGTGGAATAGTGCGACAGGATGCAGCTGGGTGCTTTACTAAGCACCACAGCACGGATGCATTGTCTATGATGATCTGCACATGAACAACTCCATTAAGTCATTTCTTACCATTGACAGTTATAGATGTCATATTATCCATATTATATATGAGTTGACAGTGAATGATCATGTTATAATGCCATTGGCTACTTTTGACTCATCGATGGGACATCTAGAGCTGTCAAATTGTAATGAAACATAATAATTTAATGGCAGGCAATGTGTTAATAAACAAGAAAACATGTAATATAAATGGAATTCATGTGAAAGACTGTCGCTAAATATTTTAAGAATAAAATTGTAAATTTATTTAAAAATCATGTTTAAATAGCAAATAAGACAACACAATGAAGCCATTTTGTGATGTCATTTATACCCAAGCACATACACAGGTGCACGTGATATTGGGTATAAGTGACATAAAAAGAGGGCGGGTCCGTAGGGATGCTCATATTTGATTGGTTGAAAAAGTAACAGCATTCATAAAACATCTGTCCACATGTCAGACAGCCACTTTATGAAAACATATTTTTTTTTTCCACTATTACACATCAGGAAAAAAAAAACGACTCTTTAAATTTTATTCAATTTGTTCCACTATATTTTTTCCACTGCTTTAGAGAGGTTATAAGTGTTCTCTGTCCCTTTAACGAGGGTAAACGTCCAATCTATTTTGAATGGGAAGGTTGACGAAAAACATACATAAAAAATCACTCTTTTTTAAATTTTAATCTTAAAATTTATATTCGTCTCGTTATCATTAATAATCGGCGCATCGTTCTGGTCTGTAGCATACATCCGGTACAAGAACCACCGAGAAAGTCAATCTAGTTTTAATACATTTTTAAGAAAATTTAATCAAATACGAATCATACATTTTAGATTCAATAAGATAAATTTACATTGAAATGAGATATAAAAAAAAAAAATAAACAAGACCGATTAGAGCGGTCCGGAGACGCCGCCATTCATCCGCCCGTGTGACGGGTTGGGACGAGCTAAAGCAGGCTAATGCACACGAGCCACCGACCCACGAACAATTTGGCTATTATAGAGTAAATATCGCTCCATTTCGTGGTGACAATCGGAGAAACGAATGGAAAAGAATAACTTTGCTGCCCTTCCTCACCTTCGAAGTCGGTCACTCCAGCAGCGTCAACACTCTCAGCCAACGGAGACTGGTACCAATAAAGCTAGCGGACGTCAAGCGTGTTGTTTATCTATCAGAATGTGCCAGCTGGGAATCTGTCGTAAAGTCCACTCCCGTAAAAAAAAATGTCCATCATCGCGGTGTCCTCCGCCGAATGGATCTCGAATCGTGACTCTTTATTGAGCCTTGTTTTTTCCTGTAATTCTGAAAAGCGGACGCCTATCTGCAGTCAGGCGGAGAGAATTGATCAACTGCCTTGATTTACCAAGATTACGTCAACTCCATCGCTAGCACGATGAGTGATGGCAAGCTTGGCCAATGAGAGAGTAGATTTCAATGACAAATGGATAGATAAGCCAATGAACATCTGAGAATAGGAAATGGGCGTGACTTATTTTTTCTCCCTCACTGTGACGCTACACTGCAGGATTTCTTCCTAACATCGCTCGCCTCCTCCCCAGCAATGTACTAGCTCCTTCTACTGAACATGCACTTTATTTAATTACAGTCTCGCTTTAAAAAAAATGAAATAAAATTATACATAGGCGTAATGGAATACATAGAATCTACTTTTCATCTACAGTACATGTGTCAAAGTGGCGGGCCTGGGGCCAAATCTGGCCCACTGCATCATTTTATGTGGCCCGGGAAAGTAAATCATGAGTGCCGACTGTCTGTTTTAGGATCATTATTAAAATGAAGAGTATAGATGTATATTATATGTCCTGATTTTCCTCCTTTTAAATCAATAATTGTAAATTTTTAATCATTTTTCCATGTTTTTAGTTATAAAAATATTTTTTTTAAATCTAAAACATATATTTAAATAGCTAAAATTTACATTGTTTTAGATCTATAAAAAAACTGAATATTCGGGGCTTTTAATCCAGTTCTTTTAATCCATTTATTTAAAAAAAATCTAAATATTATATCTAAAATGGTTGGGCCCACATGAAATTAAATTGACTTTAACGCAGTCCGCGAACCAACCCAAGTCTGACACCCTTGACCTACAGAAAGATAATACAATCATTCATTCAGGGTCACAGGGGGTGCTGGAGCGTATCCCAGCCAACTCCAGGCCCAGACGGGTGTAAACCCTGAATCTGTGGCCAGCCAATTACAGGGCACAAGGGGATGGACAACCATTCACACTCACACCTGGGGCGATTTAGAGTTTTCAACCAGCCTACACTGCATGTTTTGGGGATATGGTAGGAAACTGGAGTACCCAGAAAAAAACCCATGTGAGCCCAGGGGAAAAATGCAAGCGCCACAAAGTGGGCTCAAACCTTCAACCCCAGAACTGTGAGGTCAACATACAAACCAGTCAGGGCCTCCCCTAATAAAATCTTAATGAATAAAAACAGAAGTGAACAGATCGTTGTCCTGAATAACAATGTTATTGAGGTGAAACATTGACAAATTAAAAATAGTGTGCATTTCTTTTATTTTCAGTTCAAAATTCTAGCGTCCAAAACAGTTTTGAGTTACGTTAAGGTGTTCTTTTCCTGTACAGTAATAGTCAACAAAGACCACCTCTAGAGATGACGTTAATCGGTTTCAAGGTTCCTGGAACTCATGCTACATTCTGTCCTGTCTAGACCAAGTTGCTTGTTTCAAAGAATTTTGTTCTTGGGGGGGTGTTTGAAGGGGTCTGAAATAGTAGCTAAACACCCCTAAAAATATGCCAATTCAGTCTTTCAATGTCATCAGGTCAAATGTGACTAGAATGGATTTCAACCCCAAAAAAATGAATAACAAGTTAAAAGTATATTTTGGTACATCAATGCTTATCACAGCTGACTGCACTCAAAAAACCCAGACATTTTTAGATTAAGTTACATCCTTAAATCTGCCTAGAAATCCAGTAAACTGCACACTATGCAGTAAGTTAGGCATTGCTATTGTCTTGCTTATAACAACAACAAGTTTCCAACCCACTACCCTAAAAGCGTCACAAGGGTTTATTAACGGCAACGTACACATTGTTACAAAACACACAAGAACCGAGAAGGAAATATTCATTTTAAGTCACCGTATGCAGTATGATGGAGATTTGTTATGTGCATCCTAATTGTTAAATACATATATGTATATATTTTGGATATACATATATATTCTCAAAGCAAACAAACCAAAAGAAAATTCAATTGTAACTTTATTATGATGCTTTTTTTTAATCTATCATTCTAAATGGCCTGTGGTGGGGGGGAAAACAGGGCAAAAATTAAAAAGTTGCTTATTGGTGGTAGCAGTGACAATGAAGTCAGTTAATTTTGGGCCAAACGCTTTCAATATAGAGAGCTGGAAAAGGCGTTGTTGACATCAAGTCTTTAGTAAGGTTTTCCTCCTTGTTTCTCTCTCATCCATGCGTGGATCCTCTCCTTGAGTTCAGGGACTGTAGAAATAAATACATCATTAGGCATACTTTTTTACCATATATTTTCACAATTACAGTGGTACAGAGATATATCTTTTTATTCAAAACCCTAACAAAAACTACTTTTTTCCAACTGAAATTATTTCAGAAGTCATTAAGATATGTAAGCAGCTGTTCGTAACATAAGAAACTCACAAGTAGAGTTCATTGTGTATTAAGTTCTCAATGGATACTCTTTTACTGGTGCTCGGACGTTTGGTCGCCGGTCTTTTGGTCGCGGGTCAAATGGTGACAGAGAGTTTACTGTTGATGCCAGCTTTCAAAATTATATTCACGAGAGAGTTTAATATCTAAGAGAGAGAGAGATAGTTGAATATCTAAGAGAGAGAGATAGTTGAATATCTAAGAGAGAGAGAGTTGAATATCTAAGAGAGAGAGAGTTTAATAACTAAGAGAGAGAGAGAGTTTAATATCTAAGAGAGAGAGTTTAATATCTAAGAGAGAGAGAGATAGTTGAATATCTAAGATAGAGAGACAGTTGAATATCTAAGAGAGAGATAGTTTAATATCTAAGAGAGAGAGAGATAGTTTAATATCTAAGAGAGAGATAGTTGAATATCTAAGAGAGAGATAGTTTAATATCTAAGAGAGAGTTTAATATCTAAGAGAGAGAGAGAGAGATAGTTTAATATCTAAGAGAGAGAGTGTAATATCTAAGTACCGTTTAAGATCCAAGTACTGTTTAATATCCAAGTACTGTTTAAGATCCAAGTACTGTTTAATATCCAAGTACTGTTTAATATCCAAGTACTGTTTAATATCCAAGTACTGTTTAATATCCAATTACTGTTTAATATCCAAGTACTGTTTAATATCTAAGTACATTTGACCGGCAACCAAACGTCCGGTCACGATTTTAAAAAGGACCAAAAGACAGGCGACCAAACGTCCGGTCACGATTTTCTTTTACTTCTTTTAAAGAAAATGTGGAAACTAATTTGCTTACTTGATTCCAGCATGCTCTCGGTGAGCGGCTGCCGGTTGAAAGGATCAGTGGGCGAGTTGAGCAGGTGGCGAAGGATGATGGATCGGTCCATGATGTGCCCTGAAGGCAGCATCACAGGATCCGTCATCAGTGTGTCCATCAAAGGATCTAGTAGAGAAATTACAGTTATGTTGTAAAACAAACCAAACAGAATAAAAATTGTCACAAAACACTTTGCACGGATCAAACACAAGCACCTGAAACGAGGAACCAATCACAGAACTGAAAACCTAAATAAAAACCAAAATGTCCCACAATTGAAATGTAACAAGTGTTACTGACAAGCTTTTTTTCACAGCATAGAAACATGAGAACTGTGTCCTATGGGACACAGTCCTGGTGACCATGACAGTCTTATCGAGAAATCAAAGAAGGAATGTAGGCCACATTCTTTTTTTAGATTATAATAAGTCTGTGGTTATAGGATAGCCTCTGTCCAAATTGTCTAAATGACCTTTATGGTGTGGCAAATCCCCTGCAAATGCCTCCAATCCAACTGTTACAGTCAAGTACTGGCGAGGAATTAAGTTCAACACAAGGCCACAGTCTTCTTGTAAAGACGCTCCCCTACTTACAAATGAGTTAGGTTCCGAGAGCTTGTTCATAAGTTGAAAGTGTTCATAAGTTGAAAGTGTTCATAAGTTGAAAGTATTCATAAGTTGAAAGTGTTCATAAGTTGAAAGTGTTCATAAGTTGAGTGTGTTCATAAGTTGAAAGTGTTCATAAGTTGAAAGTGTTCATAAGTTGAAAGTGTTCATAAGTTGAGTGTTCATAAGTTGAGTGTTCATAAGTTGAGTGTTCATAAGTTGAAAGTGTTCATAAGTTGAAAGTGTTCATAAGTTGAAAGTGTTCATAAGTTGAAAGTGTTCATAAGTTGAAAGTGTTCATAAGTTGAAAGTGTTCATAAGTTGAAAGTGTTCATAAGTTGAAAGTGTTCAAATTGAAGTTTATTCAGTGCTATATTTAGTATTATAATTGATGTTTAAGGCCTATATAAGTATATTGAAGGTTTATATAAGTGCATTTGTATGTTTAAAGCTTGTATAAGTAACCAGGATTGGTTTGTACTGAAAAAAAAAACATTTAATAAAATGGAGAGAATGCATACAGTACTGTATACATACATTAGTGAGATTTACTAGAAACTGGTCGAAAGAAGCTATCTAATGACGATTTCACAGTTTTCTTCTTTTTTTCATCATAAATGATGCGGTAGCAGTGTATGGCATCATTCAATTGAAATTGCAAACTTTGTGCACCATTCAATATTTGGATCCTGCTGCTTGATCTTTCTATTTATAAATGGTACTGATGGTCGAACAAGTCAAGTTGTATTCCCGTGCAACACTCACCACTTTTTCACATGCATCAAGCTTCTTAACTATTGCCACTTTGGTTTCAAATCAAATGGCTTGCCTCTTCCTCGACATAAATGCAATTTGCAGACACTTTCGTACGTACCGTTTGTTCGTAAGTTTGTAGGTAGGGGAGCATCTGTATAGTAAAAATCACTCTGAACTATCCTGTTTTTCTTTGAGTACTCAGCCTTCCTAAATCCCAAAGTCATGCATTTTAGGTTCAATCAATTATTTCATTCACTCACTGGCTACCATTGGCAATGGATCGAACGTCTACTATTTACAAACTAATTTTAAATTAACAGCAGAAAAGTCACATGACTGGAACACATTGTCAACTGTGCTCAAGATTAAATTCACATCACTAATGTGACACTGCATGACACTGATAGAGACGTAGCTCTAATGAGACATTCCAACTTGAGGCAAAAATAAGTAGGGATCAGTTTACATTTAAACGTAGCATGGGGGAAGTGAAAGCAAAGCAGGCAAATTTAGAATCAAAAGCAGTATATACAGACCTTTGAACTCGTCAGGTGCGTCACTGTAGTCCATTTCCGACTGGGAGTTCTTTGCCACTATTTCTTCCACCTTCTCAGATAGCAGCTTAAATTTTTCAATGGCGATGGAGGACTTGATGCCAGCCTTTCTCATCTTTGAGATGACCTCCTCAAAGAGCTCTCGGCTGTACGACCGCTACACACACATAAAAATCAAAGCCAAAGAATGTCAAGCGAAAGGTTTTAGATTCAAAAATTGTAATAGAAATGATACTATTCCCACTAAATCAACAAAATGGCAAAATGCATTGAAGCAAACATTAAAACAAGAGCTTAGAGCAGTGGTGTCAAACATACGGCCCGCGGGCCGGATCCGGCCCGTCTGGTGGTTTGGTATGGCCCGGGGAAGAAAGCTGCATTGTATAAAAAAATATGAATTTTCTTTTAAATGTGTAGTTCTTGTATTATCCGCTAGGGGCGCAGTGTTTTGGTACGTGCAGTGAACATGAGTTGACATTTATTTATGTTCTTCTGTTATTCTCTTGTTCATAATATATTGTTCATAATGTAAAAGGAAAATTCTTTTAATAAACGTTTTGATAATTTACTCATTCTTTGCACTAATTATTAGTATTAATGACTAATACAAAGGAAAAAAGTGGGCTTATTTTTGCTTAGAGTTAAAGTCGCAATGTCAAGACATTAATTTATTGATTATTTAAGTTATTCAAACAGCAACAATTAAGATTCACAGGTATTCACAATTATTGAAGTTGCGCAATGAAAATATGTTTATATAGCAGTTTGACTCTGCAAAGTTGAAACTAATGACATATCAAAAAAGAACTGATTACAAAAGTACCTACTGAAGGTGACAGTGCAACTTTTTTTTAAATCTACATAGTGTATACAATCCTTAGAGTGTTACAGTCGTCACCCAGCTATTTAGAGTTGCCTAAGGTTGTAATCAAGATTCTTGGAACAACATTAAACAAATTTCATGTTGGATCTAATTCATGAGAAGTGGGGATTTAAAAGTAATGTGAATTACATTGTGTTTTATGATTGCTACATAACTAAAGTGGCCTGCCGAATTTAGCTGAAAAGTCCCTTCATTTTATGAACTATAACAGATATGGGCAAACTACGGCCCGCGGGCCACATACGGCCCACTAGGCTATTTAATCGGGCCCGCCGATGTTGTCAAAATAATGTATTTTTTTCCAAGATGGCGTCGTCACGCGGAAGCCAGTGGCAGCAGCTCTGTCCACTCTTATTTGTTATTCGTGTTTTACAGCCCCTCTATCCTTTTTTAAAATTACATTTTTAATATTTCTTAATACATTCCTTTTTACTTTACTTTGTACTTTTTACTTTAATGATGAGTGATGAGTATGTTAATACTTTAGTCCTATTTTTCTGTTTATGTTTCATATGTACTGTTAACGGATGCACTTTTTTATATGTTATCGTATCTTGTGCTTACCCAGCCCATCTGTCAAATTCTTAAAGTCAATGTGGACCCCGGGCCCGAAAAGTTTTCCCACCCCTGAACTATAATCACGATGTAAACTATATTTCATTGCAATATCTTAGGACTCCAGTAGCATGACCTTCCCCAACTTCTAGTAAACCACAATGACAGTTATTCACCAAAAACCTGCACTAGAGTTCACTGAAAATATTTTAGAGCCTCCAACCTGGTCATCTGCAATTGCTTTAGCAAAGCGGGCGCAGTCCAGCTGCAGGTATATGTCAGTGAGCTGGTCTAAGAGCTTCTTGGGTTCAAATCCATACTTTTCAGGATTCTCCACCTTCAAGTCCCGGCACTTTGGCCCACATAGTTGCTGTAGGTTAAAGTTCAGCATGGCTGCCAAACGAGGCCCCAACTCCTACAAGAACATCACAACAATCCAGCTTTCTTTTAAGTATATTTACCAAAATAACAGTGTATTGGTGAGATTATACAATATAGTGATGTAAAGGGTACTCACGGGCCTGAGGAAAGGTTTTTGGACCTGCTTGGTGAGGATGTGAAACATTTCAACTGTCTCTGTGGCCAAGGCCAGATAGGAGCGTGACACCCGCTCATCTTGAGTTAGCTGGGATTGGCGGCTCTGCTGCTGGTCCTTAATAACAATAACAAAATACACAGATGATTGTAAAACTGAATTGCTGATCAAAGTTAGGAGTAAGCACAAATAGTCATTTCAAATGGGTGAGTTATAGGTGAATGTCAATGAAACAGGTAGACTTCATTGAAAAATGGTAGTTGAAAAGTTTTAAAACACACAAAAAGTCATGCAAAAGAAATTTGCTAAAACTACAGTGTTCCCTCGCTACTTTGCGGCTCAGCCACCGCAGACTCAGAGCTTCGCAGATTTTTTGGGGAAAAAAATAAAAATACAAATATTACATTGAGACAACATATTTTACAGTTTTTTTTGTTAGAACATTAATTTCACTCTCTCCACCTGTATTATATATGGTGTACTGTATACAGGGGGGTAAAAAAAAATATATATATAGGTTTTTTTTTTTTAAATTAAATTCAAATTAAGCATTTTTGAAGGGGAATCCCTACTTCGCGGAAATTCACTTATTGCGGGTGGTCCCGGTCCCCATTAACCGCGATGACCGAGGGAACACTGTAAATACAAAGTCAAGTACAAACCCTGGGAAGCTGATCCCACTGCTCCTTATTCTTCATCTCTTCTTGAATTTCATGAATGCGCTTGAGAGACTCAAGACTCTCATCTAACAAAAAGGTGGTGTCATTGATCAACATGTTGATGTAGCGAACAAACTGTTTACCAGCACTAAAGGGAAGAGAACACGAACAAAACAAAAGAAATGAGTACAATCTTCTCTTGTATTAGAAGCCATGAGTAGTCCTTGCAATTCAACTCACTTAAACTCTTCCATGAAAGTGCCATGGTGGGCAATATTTTGCCATAGGCTTTTAAAGATGGTGCTGATATGGTACCTTATTGTGAATTTATCATAGAACTCACTGGTGGCACCCGTATGCTCAACATCTAGCCATGGGAAACAAAGAAAGAGGAGTCAGGATCAAACAATGTATGTGGATAAACAGCATTTCTGTATATTTTCTTAAGACATTTAGAATACTAATTGATTGGATTTTGCAGTAAAAAAAGTGAGAAGTGGTCACCAGTATAGAACTTCATGAGGGCGGGCACTAGCTGATTAATGGACAACGGGTGGTTCTCCATCATTTCAGAGAAGCGCTGAGTACGAGGCTGCACAGCAGGATTTGTGACAAACAGAACTTCCACCAACTTGGCAATAAGGTATGGATTCCTGATGTAATTCTGACTGCAGATGAAAACCACCAAAAAGGTGACTATGTCTTGCACACAAGGTTCATATAAAACCTGGGGAGAATACCTGCAAGAAGTGAAAGACAGTAGTTATTCTTCAATAGATCCCTAGTTCTGATGAAGTACCATTAAACACAACAAAGACAATGTTTAAAGTCAAATGATTGCTTTTAGCAAGCAAATGGTTATTTAGAATTTGTTTGGGTTGCAAAATATTCCAAAATAACTGGGACTGGGTCATAGTGTGTCATATTTTTTTTTTTTATAACATTCTATAAGTGTAAAGTGTATAGATATGAATCACAGCTGCTGCATCAGTGATTCGAATCTATACACTTTACACATATTGAATGTTTTATATATATAGATATAGATATAATTTATTTATTATCATGTTGAGTGACGTATCAGTGATACGTCACCCAACACGATCAAAAATACATGCATTGGACTGACAAAGAGCAGAAATAGGAGTAGGCTTTAGTTTATTTAGGCTTTGTTGGCAACAGTAGGTAACAAGTGTCCCTCAGTTGCCCTCCAAAACTTTTAAAGCAGTCTCGAGTCTCTGAGTCCAACTTAATGACAGAACTATCCGTCCAATAAAATTCCCAGGATTGCCCCTTAGACATTAAAAAGGGAAAAAAACGAACTGTGAACTTACTGCACGACGAAAAGTAAAAACTCGGCCACATCTTCAATATAGAACTCCGGGAGCGCAGCAAAGCTCTTGGGGATCTCGGGATTCAATGGCAGGGTGATGCTGTGACAAATGACAGGTGTAAACTCAGAGAAATAGTCAACTTACCATATTTTCACGACTATAAGGCGCACTTAAAAGTATTACATTTTCTCCAAAATAGGCAGGGCGTCTTATAATACAGTGCACCTTATATATGGAAAAAATGTCATTCATTGACGGTGCGCCTTAAAATGCATTGCGCCTTATAGTCGTGAAAATACGGTAATTTAAATTTCATGTGCGAGAGCATGATGCTACATCAGTTACAGCCAAGAAACATACTTTGGGTAAGCAGGATCCACCATACGAAGAATGAGCTGAATTACTGTGCTGTAGAACTGAAGACATCTGCGGAGCATGTTTTCATCCAGAAGACCAACGTCAGCGCAAGCTTTGGCTCGAACCAGTTTCTGAATTGATTAAAAAATCAAAATTATTGATTTAAAAGGGGGGAAAATCAGAAAATGTAATATACATCTATACTCTTAATTTGAATTTGATCCTAAAACAGAAAGTCGGCAATCATGATTTACTCTCCCGGGCCACATAAAATGATGCAGCAGGCCAAATTCGGCCCCCGGGCCGCCACTTTGACAACAGTGATATACCTTTTTTTCGAACCAGTTTCTGGTTAAAATAAAAGATCTCTTTCGTGTTAATGTACAAGGTTATGCAGTACTGTATGTTTCAGCACTTACTATTTATATGCATACATATTTGCTAGTTACAAAAATCATGTTAATGTGTCCCAAACATGGTCAAAAACCACAGAGAGACTGACTCTCCAAGTCAAAATGCAAACCTTCAGCTGGGTTTTGCAACGCTTGAGCATCTCTCTGTGGCGACTGGCAAGGGGAGAATCCTTCCATTGGGCTTCACTGTTTTTCAGCTCTTCCACAGTCCTAATAAGGCACAATGTACAGAATACTGTTAAAACCATAACACTAACACCATGACAGCAAACATGCATCAATGTACCTGTTGAGTTCCCGGATGGCCCGCAACCTACGGATGTAGCGTCTACATCCGGGCAGGATTGACAAATGGTGAGCATGCAAGGTCAAGAAGAAACACTCTGTGGGGAACTTGGGCTCAGAGAATTTGGTCGAGTCTTCATCTATAGGAATAGAACGCAGACAAACACATTTAATTATGCATGGAAGCGGACTCTTTGCGGTTCACTGTCTGACCTTGAGGAAGCTAAACCATTTCAAATGACTGACAAAGCTTACGTCTTACATCTTATGACTTAAAATTAGAAAAGCTTACACTATACATGGTGCTCGGACGTTTGGTCGCCGGTCTTTTGGTCCCTTTTGGTCGCTGGTCTTTTGGTCGCCGGTCAAATGGTGACAGAGAGTTTACTGTTGAAGCCAGCTCTCAAAATTATATTCATGAGAGAGAGAGTTTAATATCTAAGAGAGATAGTTTAATTAGTACTGTTGAAAACAGTAGATATTTAGATATTAAACTCTCATGAATATAATTTTGAAAGCTGCTTTCAACAGTACTTAGATAATAATCAGTATTTAGATATTAAACTCTCATGAATATAATTTTGAGAGCTAGTTTCAACAGTAAACTCTCTGTCACCATTTGACCGGTGACCAAAAGCGACCAAAAGACCGGCGACCAAACGTCCGGTCACGCTATGCAATGCAATAAGGACTGTGCACTACATATTTTTAGTAGCCACCAAAACTAGGAAATGTAAGGCTCGACAACAATTAGCACAGCTTCATCATTCAATTCACTGAAATACGAATGGTCTGTTTTTGTTGTTGTCAGCTTCAAGGAAATGTTCACAATACAATGAGAGCTGTCAAGTGTATCTGTAATTGAATGGAATCTACTCCATTCAAGGAACTATGACTCACGTAGGTCAGACAGCCAGCTCTTGAGCTCCTCCATTGTGGCCTTCAGCCTCGTCTCTTCCGGACTGACGGCGAGGCGACAACGGGGGTGAAAAATATAGAAGGGATCAACAGTCTCCAACTTGATTTTCATGCTGAGTTGCTGCAGCACTGACAAGAAGTTGAGCATGAAACCATCTGTCGACACCAGCTTGTCATCAGTCTAGGGAAGAGAAGTGTGAACAAATTAATTTCAATTTGAATAGTATGTGAGAGGGCCTCACTTACCTCTATTTTTACTATTGTGGTCCAAAATTGTGTAAACATACATGCTAACTTAAATAATGATACACTGATGCTTGGTGGTTTTATACCACCTATATGAACAACAGCAGTATGAATAAAATACATTTGATAACTTCAATGTTTCCAACTTTTAAATTAATAGATTGTTTCATTTCATCTTTGACAATGGAGAAAATATGATTGACTTTGTATTGGATGTCATAGTCTAATCCAGGGGTCGGGAACCTTTTTGATTGATTGATATTTTATTCCTTGAGAGCCATACTCAGAATTTAAAAGTAAAAATACATGAAAATGTGAGCATTTATTATTCATTTCACCACTTTGTAAGTAAAAAAAAGTCTGAATTCTTTTGAGAACATTATTTTACTGTCGCTAATCAATGAGTATCAATGAGAGAATGCGTTCAGAAGAGTCTAATGAAGAAAATTTATGATTTAAAAAGGCGCTAGAGATAGTTTTGGCACCACAGCGCTCCCATTGGTGCATTCACGACTTAGGTCTCTCACCTGTGGTACCCATATTTTACCACACAGGTTCGCGGAGAGCCATATACACCCATAAAAAAGAGCCACATATGGCTCCCAAGCCATTAACACCCATAAAAAAGAGCGACATATGGCTCCTGAGCCATATACACCCATAAAAAAGAGCCACATATGGCTCCCGAGCCATATACACCCATAGAAAAGAGCCACATACGGCTCCCGAGGTATATACACCCATAAAAAAGAGCCACATATGGCTCCCGAGCCATAGGTTCCCTACCCCTGGTCTAATCAATTGTCTGTAACAACAATAATTGGGGAAAAATAACCAATAACAATGACACTCACCTGCATTTGAGCTTTCTTCACATTGTAGTTAACTAAAGCTGCCATGTAATTTAGGGCTGAGTCCCGAGTCTCTCCGTTTAGAAGGATGTTGTGAAGGATTTTGAATAGGTCACCCTGAAAATAATTATAAGAAGGATGTAAAAAAACAAGTAATCTGGGAAATAAGAGCTAATCTATACAGAATCTCACCCTTGCTGACTCCAAGTAGTGCTGCAACGATTGACTAACGACTCTCGTGTTTTCCGTGGTGATTGCTGGTCCAGAGAAGTACTTATCTCCTACCTTGGCCTAGAGAAAACGCATTGAGACATTAAATGTGTGGGTATTTTTTTGCATTTATTTTATTTTCATGCGGCAATAGAGCATTTTACGCAAATGCATTGTAGGCATAAGTACAAAACAAGGCCAAGCAATGAAAATGAGGAAAAAAATCGGTTGAATGTAGTACTCACATCATCTTCAGAAAATACAGAAAGACTGAAGAAAGCACCAAGGTAGGACAGCCTTTGGATCTCTCTGCCACATCCAGGGCTCAAGGGTTTAGGACACCACAGCTGAAGAGACGTTAGCTGTGGACAGGGTTTTAGTTTTTATTCACTCTTTGAAATATCCCAAATTATATATTATTTTAAAAACGGTGCTCGGACGTTTGGTCGCCGGACGTTTGGCCGCCGGTCTTTTGGCCGCCGGTCTTTTGGCCGCCGGTCTTTTGGCCGCCGGTCTTTTGGCCGCCGGTCTTTTGGCCGCCGGTCTTTTGGCCGCCGGTCTTTTGGCCGCCGGTCTTTTGGCCGCCGGTCTTTTGGCCGCCGGTCTTTTGGCCGCCGGTCTTTTGGCCGCCGGTCAAATGGTGACAGAAAGTGTACTGTTGAAACCAACTCTCAAAATTATATTCATGAGAGAGTTTAATATTTAAGTACTGTTTAAGTACATCTGACCAGCGGCCAAAAGGGACCAAAAGACCGGCGACCAAACGCCCGGTCACGAAAAGAACAGCAGCTATGAGCACATACACCTTTAGAGAAATAATGTTCCTGATTAAAAGTAACAACAGTAATGCTGGGATAAAGAGATAAGGGTTTCCAGTGTGATCATTCCACTGATCGAAACATTTTAGACCCATTGACCTTACCAATACAAGAATAGAACAGTCTGAGCAATAAGGGCATAATCATAGGTCATCCACATTTAGTTTTACACTCACCAAACTGCACACAGGGTGTGACTTTCCAAATTTGATTTCACATAGCTCAGCCAATGCCTGGAAAAATAGGAAAATATGGAAACAAATGCATATTACACATTTGATTCACCAAAGAGTTCAATATTGTTACATGGCACAACATGAAGGAATAGACAATACATTTCAGGTCATATTGAAATGGGTAAGTAACACCGGTCATTCAAAGTTTGGCCATTCAGTGATGCTGTGAGTTTTTTTATAGATCTAAAACAATGTTTATTTTAGCTTTTTATATATTTTTTTAAAATTTACAAAATTATTTTTGAACTAAAAACTGAAAAATTGCAATTATTGATTTAAAAGTGGGAAAATCAGGAAATTTAATATACATATATCCTCTTCATTTGAATTTGATCCTAAAACAGAAATTCAGGAATAATAATAAACTCTCCCGGGCCACAAAAAATGATGCAGTGGGCCATATTTGGCCCGCAGCCGCCACTTTGACACCAGACTTTTTAACTAAGGTATGTTTATCAAGCTAGTTCAGATTTTCACATGTATAAATAGACTAAAAGCATCAAAATCTCACCATTAAGGGGAATTTATAATTGTCGCTATCAAGGGAACATTCTTTCACCGCAAGAGCCAGCCCATGGAGGATAGGAATGAAGATCTAGGAAAGATGGGAGTAAACTTGTGAAAAAATGAAAAATGTAACTGTACTTCACAGAAATAAATTTGTGTTTCTGCAGCATTCAATTATAGACTATATAATTAAGTGTGACACCTGTCTGAATACTTCCTCTTCCTGGTGGGTAATGCGGACTAGTTCTTGGATAAAGCCATATGGGAGGTTCCGGCACAGCATGTAAGGTACCAGCAGAGAATGCTGAAGAGGGCTCCTGTGTTTGGCACAAACAAACAGACAAAGCATTGTTGTATAAATGTTTAGCGGGTGTCCTCTCCAAAGGCCAAAGAGAACTCACTTTGGAAAGAGTGAGACAGACGGGGGCTAAAAAAGGGACAAAAGGTCCTCTTAATTTGTGACATATGAAAGGTTTCTTTTGGTGTAGCAGTCATACGCATAATCTCAAATTGTCTGTGGTAAGATATTTGGCAATGGGCAAAGCCTCTCAAAGTTAAAAATTGTGGCATGACGACATAAAGCAATCTAAGCAGTCTTACCGAGGTTGGGTCAGAGTGCCTTGCAGAACCAGGGCAACGTGAGAGATGCACTGAGAGCGAATGTTGCTAAGAAGCTGGCTGACGTTTGGTTGGTTACATACCTGAGGAGGTAAAAAAAAAAAAAAGAAAAGTACAATTGAAATAATAGAAATGGATTTCTTAAAATCACACTGAAAGGATTGAAGAGGGAGGAAATCTGACAGTTGAACAGGCTATTGGTCTAATTACGACAAGTGCAAACTATGGCCCGTGGGCCACATTAGGCTTTTTAATCCGGCCCGCTAACGTTGTCCAAACAATTTTTTTCCCCAAAATGGCGCCGTCGCACGGAAGCCAGTGGCAGTAGCTCTGCCCACTCTTATTTGCTTTTCGTGTTTTACAGCCCTTCTTTATTTTTTTAATTAACATTTTTATATTACTTAACACATTCCTTTTTACTTTACTTTGTACTTTAATGATGAGTGATGAGTATGTTAATACATTAGCCTTTTGTTCAATTTATGTTTCATATGTACTGTTAACAGATGTACGTTTTTATATGTTATCGTATCTTGTGCTGACCCGGCCCATCTGTCAAATTTTTAAAGTCACTGTGTCCCCCGGGCCGAAAAGTTTGCCCACCCCTGGTCTAATTTGTCAATCCAAAATACCTTGGGAGCTTTCCTCTCCTCCATACCAACACTGTCGAAGCGCTCAATGAGGTAGTTCAGCATCTCAGTCTCTTTGCATGGCTCAATGGTGAAGCGGTCACTCGCCATATTACAAGACACCGGCCCTCCACATGCACCATGACTAGAAAAACCAAAACAGAGGAAAGGAAGAAATAAACAACATGATACATTATGAATTATGAAATCGACACTGCTGAAGATGTGCTATTAGCCTCAAATAAGCATCAGCTCACTAGCACCGGTCCTGGAAGAAACACACTTAAGGTATTAGTGGCTGCATTACAGCATGTGGCTTTTCAAAAGAAAACAATCAGTAAAAAACTGCTATTATTAAGTTTGTAAGGAGATTTCAATTGCTTATGAATAGGGCATTAGTGATCAGCTGCTAAAGCACAACCTGTGTATGTCAGCAGCTTCAAAGCACTGAATAAACCATCACAAGGTACAAACATTTAGCTTTTGTTATCCAGTAGAAAAAAGGCATCGCATTGTGATATAACAAACAGAGCAAAACAGACGACACATTATAACATTTCAAGTCCAAAAGAGGCCATTTCGGCTAGTAGTGGTAAATAATGAATTCTGGATTTGAGGCACCAGTGTTGGATTAATTCTATAATACTTTTATATACGTGTGCATTTAATCATTTTTGGATGCTTCTTCAATTTTAAAACATGCCAGTGAGTCCTCGTTCCAATGACTGTTTACTGGAAGATAGAACTGACCTTTACCCCAGAATGCAGACCTAGAAGGACGCTTAAGAAGATGCTTATGCAACGTGATCGCTATCCAACAACCTTGGTGATTACTCGCATATTGTCGTAAATCGTAACTCTCTTTTCGCTTAAATATGGAATTTTTTTGCCGAATGGTGGCTTGTTTGTTTAATTTCCAACGGAGTTGTTTTTGAGTTCCGACCTTAATTGTTATTATTGAATACTTGATATACGATGATTGTTACAGCTGTTGTTTTTGCTTACGCAATTGTATTAATCAATAACCTTGTAATTGTACTGATTTGTGGCCTTAAATGGGCAGGCGAAATTGCCGCTTCCCAGAATCATTTGTGACGAGGACGATTTCAGAATCTATTCCCTCTTGCAAGAATATCATCAGATATGCCAATTTAATTAAATGTCCTTAATTGAATCAGATGTTCCCCTGTATTGTTTTATAATTATATTAAAGCTGGTGAGATCTAGTTAAAGTCAACTGTCTTTGGGTAAAAGGAACCGTGTACCAAACACTAGGGAAGAACATGCCAAAACCACAGATTAATGCCAAGATTCTAACTGTGGACATCAGAACTGTGAAACAAAATGTACCGTATTTTCACGACTATAAGGCGCACTTAAAAGTCTTAAATTTTCTCCAAAATAGACAGTACGCCTTATAATCCAGTGCGCCTTATATATGGAACAAACTGAAAACCAAAAACGAAAAACCACCACTGTCGGATATTAAAAAAAACACAAACGCCTGAACTGAAACAATACTGTTAAATATGCAGATGCCATCTTAGTTTACAGAATCTTCCATCATATAGCTCCTCCCCCACTGCAATATTTTATAAAAAAAAATCCAAAACATCAACAATGGCTGGCTCTAGAGGTGACTGTGTAGCGAGTGCTTCATACCTGGAAGTCAATAGCAGTTACCGTATTTTCACGACTATAAGGCGCACTTAAAAGTCTTAAATTTTCTCCAAAATAGACAGTGCGCCTTATATATGGAAAAAAAATGTCATTCATTGAGGGTGTGCCTTATAGTCGTGAAAATACGGTAATTAACACGTGTCCCACCATGCTGATTTGCAAAATGAATCAAGTTAAAAGCATAAACCTATCAAACTAAACTTTGATGTTCTCCAAAAAATGTACACCGTTCATAAAAAGTTAAATTCTGCAATAAGAGAAAAAAAGTTGTACTATTCCCCCTTCACTACTCTTCCACATCGTGTTTGTGCTTGGTTAGTGGAAGGCCCACTGGTGCCATGCAGCAGGCCTTTTCTGAGCAAGCTGGCACACACAAATAAACACACACACACACACACCATGCATTGGTGTACCTGGACCCAAACTGAACCTGAGCAAAATCCTCCACTTCCTCGTCTGATTCTTCACCGCTGCTGTCCTGAGATATGTCAGAAAGGGCAAACAGGAGGGACACGGGACTAACATGACAAGGAAAAGAACAGGAGTGAGGTTGCGATTGGAAGACTAAGGGACTAATGAACAAGCGATGAGAAGGGAATGATGAGAAGTGAATACTAGCATTATTGAAATACTATAGGGACATAAGATGGGTGCAACAGTGTCGTAAATTTGCCTGTAGCTTTGAATTTTGTCAGAAAAAAAATCATTGCTCAAACCAGTAAAGCTTCTGGAAGGAGACGTTACTTTTTATGAGTATGAAAAAAAATTTACATCAATGCCGACCCAAGAAAGTATGTTTAGCAAATCTTAGTTATTCTCTTATATTATCTTAGTTATTTTCAAGGCCATTAGTTTTTTTTTTTTTTTTTACTTATATAAACAGTCAATTAACTAAGCATGTGAAATGTTTTTTTGTCAAATTATACTGTGATTGTGTTTTTCAATCCTTTTCGATGTTTTTCTCTTTAAAATCTCTATAATATCTATAATTTCCTTAAAAAAGCCCTTTTTGAACATTAGGCATAAAACTAAAGCGCAGGTTTGTTATTGTAGGGTCCTTAAACCAGCAAAACTTTTAAGATTCTATTCGA
Organism: Stigmatopora nigra; assembly: GCF_051989575.1. Classification (NCBI taxonomy): domain Eukaryota; kingdom Metazoa; phylum Chordata; class Actinopteri; order Syngnathiformes; family Syngnathidae; genus Stigmatopora; species Stigmatopora nigra. The sequence goes on along the minus strand of NC_135508.1, from coordinate 5,093,175 downwards.
CCACACGTGTCAAGACAAGATTCATTCAACCAAAAAACGTAATATACCCATCCACGTTTAACTATTCCCTTATCTCTTCACTATCTTAAGTGACAATAACTACCAATCAAATCAAACCTATAAAAAGTTATTCTCTGGTCCATTCTAAAGATTACCCCATAAAAAAGGTTAATTGGCCGGCTTGTGTGTGAACCAAACACACACAAACATGCAAATGTAATAGTAGGATACCTAGAAGGTGGAATCCTGGACGCAAAGACAGCTTGTCTGGGATTTGTTCTTGGAGAAGGAGGAACCATAGTGAGGGAACTCGAGGAGAGGGTACTAGATGATGGCATAGGAATTGGTGTATTGGGAGGTACAGTAGGGCCTGCTGGGCTAGGGGAGGGTGAAAAAAAACTAAGGGATCTTTGTCCTGGACTAGATGGGGATGGAGCTCCCCAGGGATATGAAACAGTGTAAGGGCGATAGCGCTGAGAGATAGCCATGGGTGCAGAAGGTGGGTTGAGGGACTGTCTTTGGGGAATGGTTGTCAGAGGTGGGCTGGGTGGAACAAAAGAATGTGGAGTAGGGGGAGCAGAAGAGACAGAGGAAGATGGAGGTTTGGAGATATTTGATGAGGTCCATGTGGCTGCATCCAGACTCATTGGGTGAGGGCTACCACACCCATACAGGCTGTGGACAATATTGATCACATGATAACTGCGATAAGGTTTAGAACAGGGGTGTCAAACATACTGCCCGCGGGCCGGATCCGGCCCGTCTGGTGGTTTGGTACGGCCCGGGGGAATAAAGCTGCATTGTATAAAAAAATATGAATTTTCTTTAAAAATGTGTAGTTCTTGTATTATCCGCTAGGGGGCGCAGTGTTTTAGTACGTGCAGATAACATGAATTGACATTTATTTATGTTCTTATGTTATACTCTTGTTCATAATATATTGTTCATAATGTAAAAGGAAAATTCTGCTAATAAATATTTTGATAATTTACTCATTCTTTGCACTAATTATTAGTATTAGTGACTAATACAAAAGAAAAAAGTGGGCTTATTGTTAGTTCTATGTAATTTTGCAATGAGTTTACTGCTCCGGCCCGCTTGATCTCAAATTAAGCAGTATTCGGCCCGCAGACCAAAGGGAGTTTGACACCCCTGGTTTAGAAGAAACAATACGAAACTAGGAATGCTTCATCAATTCCAGGTTGATGACAAAGATTGGAGAAGAACATTTGGTATGAATGGTGATGTTGAAAAAACGCAAGAAATATTGGATTTTGTTACTTGCCTTGACAGAGAGCTGGATCCAAAAGACCCTGCACCGGGGCCCATTGGGCTGCCACCTTGGCTGGAAGGCTGTACCAATGTCAAGTGGCGATCTGGAGATTTGGCTGCTGCAAATGGCTGCGAGGTGGCAGTCAAGCTGGCGAAGGGGTTTTGGACAGGCGACTGGGTGGACATCATTAGGACCTCCATCAGGATCTGGCTGATTAGGTCTTTGGGATCAGAGTATACTGTAGAAGAGAGAATTGGAGTTTAAAATTTTTAGATCTAAGACTTAACAATAGCTTGTTGGAAGATAAAGACAATGGGCCTCAAATTTTCATAAAAGGTTAATTGTTCAGTAATAAGTACAGTGTTCCCTCGCTACTTCGCGGTTCAGCTACCGCGGACTCAGAGCTTAGCGGATTTTTTTTGGAAAAATAATAATAATAATACAAATATTACATTGAAACATTTTTTTTTTGTTATAACATGAATTCCACTCTCTCTACCCGTATTCTATATGGTGTACTGTATACAGGGGGTACATTTAAAAAAATAAAGATAAATATTAAAAAACTTTTTTTTTAAATTACATTCAAATTAAGCATTTTTGAAGGGGAATCCCTACTTCGCGGAAATTCACTTATCGCGGGTGGTCCCGGTCCCCATTAACCGCGATAACTGAGGGAACACTGTAATGGCCAAATATTGCTAACATACCATCTTTAAGGTTGCATTGGAATTCAGCCGCCAGCGACGGGAGGAAGATGACATCTCTATGCTGCTCTTTCCATGAAACGCGAAGGATCTTACAAATGAGCTGTTGAGCCTGGTCTTCTGAGACATCCGAGTTTGTAGAGGTTTCCTACAGGTGAAGATTCATTTCCATTTGACCATTATATACACAAGAAACAATAGGCATTTATATTAATAAAACGGGGAGTCTTGCGAAAGTAAAACTATTGATTTAAAATCAATGGGCAAAGAAAAAGAGGACCAGGTCAAAAATAAAAATAAAAAGGTAAAAAAAAAAGGCAACTTTCGGTTTTAAATCAGGTAGAGAAACAGAAAATGCCAGTTTGAGTTGATTGTGAACTACAAAATCATTTTAAACTGGTAGGAATTTAACCATGGAAGCTTGTTTGGTACTCGGACGTTTGGTCGCCGGTCTTTTGGCCCCTTTTGGTCGCCGGTCCAATGGTGACAGAGAGTTTACTGTTGAAACCAGCTCTCAAAAGGATATTCATGAGAGAGAGTTTAATATCTAAGTACTGTTTAATATCCAAGTACTGTTGAAAACAGTAGATATTTAGATATTAAAAACACTCATGAATATAATTTTGAGAGCTGTTCAACAGTACTTGGATATTAAACAGTACTTAGATATTAAATTCTCTCTCATGAATATAATGTTGAGAGCTGGTTTCAACAGTAAACTCTCTGTCATCATTTGACCGGTGACCAAAAGCAACCAAAAGACCGGCGACCAAATGTCCGGTCACTGCTTTTACATGTACTTTCATGCAAGGCATGTTCATAACAGCGAGGAGTGTCAGAACATATTTAGGTGGATATTAATTACATTGCTGAAACAAAGTCAAAACCTTTGTTAGAAAAAAAAAATATATATATATACTTTTTCGGTCAAACTCTTGTCCCTGCGGTCACTGTCTTCCACCTCCATGTTCTCGATTCCTGAGTCCACATCCACTTGAGATAGGCTAGAATGAACCACAGACACATTGTCAATGTAACTCTTGAAAACTAAATGACCCAGTGAGCACTATTTTTTTAAGTGCAAATCAAAAAATACAAATACCTTTTTTCGCAAGTTGCCGTGTCAATATCCATGCTTTGTGAACGGGACAAACTCTGGGATTGAGTCTCAAGACTGTTGGAAGGGGAGCTGGAAAGAGAGCTCACACCTTCACTACTTTGACTGCCATAAACCACACCTTGAAGAAAAGAAAAAAAACGTGAGCAGACTAAAGATAATGGAGCAAATATTCCAAGCAAGATATCACAAACCTAAACTCCCTTTATTTCTTACTGTGACATGCTAAAGTGTTTAAGTTATTAACGATTGCATGTTGGGGATGACAACTAGTTTTGGATTGGATGTTTATCGGCGTTCGATTATTGATGCCTGGATCCAAATAGCAAGTATTACATTAGGGGTTGGAAACCTTTTTAACGAAGAAACAATTCATATTTTCAAATGTTATTCTTTGTGAGCCATACTACGAATTTAAAAGTCAAAATACATACATGTACGAGTGCCTTTTCAATTTTTTTTGTAATTTCACCACTTTTAAAGTGGAAAAAAAATATATTTTTAAAAGATTCTCATGCTGTTGCCAATCAAACGAGAGGATGCATTCCAGAAGAATCTACAGCGGAAAAAAAATGAAGATTAAAGCATTACTAGATGTAGTATCTCAGTTCTGTCACCAGCGGTTTCCATATTTTAGCTCACAGGTTAGCAAAGAGCCTAATGCACTCATCAAGAGAGCCGCATGTGGCTCCCGAGCCATAGGTTCCCTACCCCTGTATTACATGTTAAAGTGTGTATCGGTATTCGATTGTTGATGCCTCAGAGCACATAGCTTGGAGATTTTCCTCATTACAGTAAAAGTTGGATTGAGGACAACAACTAATCACTGTTGTGATTACAGTGTTCCCTCGCTTATCGCGGCTAATAAGGACCGGGACCCCCCGCAATAGCTGCGTTTCCGCGAAGTAGGCGTGCCCCTTCAAAAATGCTTAAAGATACGTGTAACACGTGCACAAAAGCACCACCAAGCAAAAACATCATGGTAGTCCGGATGGAGGATCTTCTGCAGTTTTTTTGCACGTAAGAAACGTCGTTATTGGGAGTTGTGAACATTGTTTTTTTTTTGGGCCGTGAAGATGCGCCTAGAACAGCCATGACGTCATCAATGCGATTCCTGAACTCTCACCATGTTATTGACCATTTCTTTGGCCTTTTTTTGATGCAACTACTAATTCTTATTGAATATTTTGTTTCCATCTCTTGTAAAATGATGTACTTTCTAATTTTAATTTAATATCTTTAAATTTTTTATTTATTTTTTCCCTGAAAAGAATTCTGCGAAGCTCCGAGTCCGCGATAGCTGAAGCGCGAAGTAGCGAGGGAACACTGTATTTCATCACTGTGTTATAAAAGTATGAAATTGCGGGGTGTAACATTACCAATAGTGCCAATGGGAGATGTGGCTGGGGTACCACTGTGCGCATTGAGCCCTAAAGATTGAGAGGCAGCTGGTGGCAAAGGGTGAAGTGAAGCAGCTGAGGGTCCAGGGATAGGTCCCGGTGGAGTTTCTCTCTGTGGGGATGTTAGAGGGGTGCTGAGAGGGGTGTTGGGTTGTGAGGTCTGTCCCCCTGCTAGTCGTGCCAATCGCCTTCTGCGAATCTGGAATGAATTTTAAAAAAAAAATGATAAAAAAAGATGAATAGAAATGTTAACACAGTTCTGTCCCAGCTGTTCACAGTTGATGTTCCTAATAAGTCATTCTTTGATCTCATTTAAATACATGAAAGAATCTATTAGTTTATTTATTTTTGAACGCATAATATGCTACAATACTACAGGATGGTTGATATCTAAATAAATAGAAAACTGAAAATTATTCGACAACAAAATCTATTGGCATCATATAAAATACACTATATTATTTACTAAATGTTTTGTTTTCAGATGGGGGAAAATTCCCGTCTCGGGTTCCATTAGCAAAACAAGGTTAGCAATTTCGGCTAACATGAAACAGGCTACGAATGAAAAAAATATATATAAAAAAGGATAACAGTTAAGTTGCCAATCTTCACAATAACTATATATTTATATTTTCTCCAATTACGTCAATAACGCAAGGATTATTTCTATTTACGATTTAAGCATAGGTTTGCGTCCGTGTAGTTATCAGGCAAGCAATGACAGACGCAGTTTGTTCACAATAAATATGTACTATCGCATTAATAAACACGAATTTTATTCACAATGATAAGCACGCACTTTTATTTGATTCTGTCAAGATGAATATAAGGTTTTGTCTCGGATTCCTTTCTCCAATTATCCCAAATGTTGCTTGTTAGCTACGGATAGCACGAAGCTTGCTGCTAAATCCTTCTGAGGCAAATGAACTATATATAGATCTAATTTCCATAACAACGACAACAAAAAGACAAGATGAAGTCGAGCCATACGTGGGATGATTATTAAGACGTATTTCTTACCTCGTCTGCGCTCAATTCCTCCATCACAGTTGAAGGTTTGAAAACAGCAATCTCAATTTGAACTACTGCACTAGAAGCCAGCCAGAGCCTGCTAGCTAGCCTCAATCTGAACTAGAAATTCATAGTCCAAATCGTTCAAATAATATATGTCAGTCTCGATTTTGTCGATGATAAAAACGAGGAAACAACCAGCCGACGACTAGTGACATATAAAGTGTCTAAAAAGTCTCACAATGGCTCAGCTTTTCAATCCAGGCAAGAGTAAAAGAAAAAGAAAAGTAGCTAGCTATTACACGTCAAAATACGACGGGGGCCATTTTGGTTCTACTGACCGTCACGTGATTTAATACGTCACAGTTGGTGGAGCAATTGTGACGGCACTGTTAGCGTTCATAATAATATCTGAAAATAATAATTTAAACAAATAATAGCCTGGGTGGCATTTAGGGGTGAGTTTAACTCCTGAATTTACATTTTATTATTAATTATTTTATAATCTGAACGGTTATTCTGACAATGATCGCGGGGGGTGCCGGAGGAAATTCCAACCAACTCCAGGCACCAGGCAGGGGACACACTGAATAGATGAGCAACCAATCGTAAAACATTTATTATGTAAAACTATTTTTCCAATCCCCATATTCATATACCGTATTAACACGACTATAAGGCGCACCGCATTATAAGGCGCAGCCTCAATGAATGACATTTTTTCGATATATAAGGCACACTGTATTGTAAGGCGCACTGTATTATAAGGCGCACTGGATTGTAAGGCGCACTGTCTATTTTGGACTTTTAAGTGTGCCTTACAGTACTGAAAATGCGGTAATTGCTATTGACTTCCAGGTATGAAGCACTCACTACAGTCACCTCTGGAGCCAGCCATTGTTGATGTTTTGGATTTTTTGGTATAAAGTCTTGCAATGGGGGAGGAGCTATATGATGGAAGATTTTGTAAACTTAGATGGCATCAGCATATTTAACAGTATTGTATCAGTTCAGGTGTTTGTGTTTTTTTTAATATCCGACAGTGGTGGTTTTTCGTTTTTGGTGTTCTGATTTTTTTCCATATATAAGGCGCACTGTCTATTTTGGAGAAAATTTAAGACTTTTAAGTGCACCTCATAGTCGTGAAAATACAGTAATTTTATTGTATGCGAAAATAGAATTTACACAATTTCCACATGGCATTGTCAAACTGGTGCTAATGTGGTATGCTGTATTTAAGACAAGGAATAAATACATACAGTTTAAATAAAATGCATTTCTTGGAGCCAATGGCTGCCAATGACTTAATCCCAGTTTTGAATTAAGGTCATCTAGCTAGCTACCAACAATAGCCACCAATGCTTTAACACCGGCGACCAAACATCCAGTCATGGATGGTTCAATCCGACTTATAGAAGTTTCAATAAATAGTACTTTGTGCCATGTAACAGCACATTTTAATCCGAGTTGTCACCTGTATATCTTTGTAAGGGTGCGAGAACAAGGCCAACATTTTTTTCCTCACTCTCGGCGGTGTAGAGTTGGTTTTCACGGATATAGCGAAGCACGCCATCCGGCAGGAGATATTTGACGCTCTGACCACGACGTAGAGCCCGCCTTATGTGCGTTGCAGAAATGTCATTGGAGACCCATTCGGGGACCACGTGAATGTCCTTGCGGTGTTTCCACAGCATATCTGACTGGTTGATGAATTTGTGAGGTTCGCTGCCAGAGCGAGTGATGCAAACCAAACCGAAACGGCCCACGATTTCAGCGATGTCTTCCTGCTTCCATAAATTGGGGATTCCGAAGGACTCGAGGACATCGGCACCACATAGCAGCATTAGCCGAGTTGCTTCTGTCATTAAAAGGACACAATTTGCTTAAATCAGACTGTTATTCATTTATTAGCAGTAATAAATTACATTTTATGTACATGACATTTGCAAACACTTAAAAAAATTATAAAAAATAATGTGTGTGGAATATGGAATATATTTCTCTTGTATTTGGTATTCTTAGCTTTAACAACTAGAATAGAATTTTAGTTACACCTACTGGTCAAGGCCTGTTATCGCTTTGTATATAGCTCCTCCCCCTTGTTGTTCTTTGTTGAACAAGATAGAAAGAAGCGAGCGATTTGCTTCCATCTCGGAAAGCAGCCTGCCGTTTCACCACTCCGAAAGGCAAATGGAGTCTAAAACTATAATATTTGGACAACGCCGGCGGGCCGGATTAAAAAGCCTAGCGGGCCGTATGTGGCCCGCGGGCCGTAGTTTGCCCATGTCTGGGATAGGGACTCTTGAGGACTGGAGTTGGCCATCCCTGTGTTAAAGCATTGGTGGCTATTGTTGCTAGCACAATAATCCATCGAATATCGTGGTTAATGAGACCAGGCATTGTTGCGATAATTTTAAAAAATGCAAAGTAGAGTCCTTGTAGCAAGAGTGGGTTGCGAGTTTCAGCGTGTATTTTCACATTTTTATGAATTAATAAATAAATAAATAACAAAATTTCACTCAGCGCTGAGTCTTAGTGGCAAAAGTGGCTTCCGCATATGAGTTTCAGTGTGAATTTTTAAATTTGTATGAACTTATAAAAAAGTAACAATTCATCGCAGATATTAAGCGCAATTAAGTGATTTTGTTATGAGTAAAGACGCCATGATCAATGTATTTTTGAACAGTACAAACCCAAACTCTAGCATACACATAGAAGATGAATATAACATAAACCCGAGTTGTTTATGTTCCATTATACTGAAAAAATACTTTCAGACCCACCTCTTGTGTTGTTATTTGAGGGATTCTCATCGTAATTCTCTTCAATGCGTCTTTTTTTGGCATACTTGACAGTGTCCACATCGTCAACAGCTTGCTCAGCCTCAGAAATCTTTGAGTAATAATGCCTGAAAAAACAAAAACAACATATTTTGAGCTGCTCAAATGCTCATACTCTGGATAGATAATATTATTTGGATTTTCCTGTTTACAATTTGGTTTCTAGGGTTTTTAATGGCTAGGATACGTATTTGTGTTTGCTGAATTCGCAATGTAAAATAACATGGGATGCAATGTTCCCTCTAAGATGCGCGCAATTGCGCACTTCTCTCGTCTTCTCTGCGCAGCAGCAATCATATGGCGCGCAGTAAATAAAATCCAAACTTTTTCTTAAACCCTTTTCCCATGATGGCGCTGTTTACGCGGCAGCCAGTGGCAGTAGCTCTGTCCACTCTTATGTTTTTTCGTGTTTTACAGCATGTTTTACATGAAATATTAGAGGGAACATTGACATGCACCTGCTTATGGCAGGTGTGATACTGGTGTGCCCACAGCGAGCAATAATTCTGTCGCTCAGTGCGCTCAGGGAGGTTGTCTTTTTACCCAGACCAACCAAAAATTAGAGGGAATTTTCTGCATTATATTGTTTTCCTCTTTAAACTAACACAAGTCGATTAGGCAACAGTAGCCAAACATTGTGATGAACCTGGGCACTTGGAGTGCAGATAGTAAACAGTGACTTGTTTGAATAACACAATAGCGCATCAAAGATTAGGAACTTTGACAAGAAAATGTGTGTAAAATGTCAGAACTAGGAAGAATTTTGAATCGGTTAAAAGAAAAATCTCTAGTTAGAGGTATACTAATAGTATTATGTAGATTATTGGATCTATTCTGACTGTTATCATGTTTTTTTTAGCAATGAGGGTTGACTTTGACCTAACACATTTGAAGGAAGGCAATGAACTCACTGACCGAATGACTTTGGCTGTCTCCACCCATTCTGGCTGCGAGCTCTCCCACGCATCAACGGTGATCCACTCCGAGTTCTCGGTTGCCAGTCTTGCCATTTTCACACGATGGAAAGCCTCGATCAGACCTTTCTTCTTATAGCCATCACCAACCGGTGACACAATACCTTTCACCACCTTGTAACGACCTTTCAAAATGGAATTTCAACACTGTGTGAGCTTCACATCCGCCCCAAAAGAAACTACAGTAATGGGTACACTTTTAACTTATTGACTGCCCATTACGGGAACACATGTCCAAACCATTTTGATTTTCCAGCCAGGATAATTGAGTTCCTAGTGCCAACATGGCTAAACAATCAATATAATACATCTTTCGGAAGTCAACCCACAATACAACGATCAACTAACATTGGGCTCGCAGGTCTTGGTAATTTTTTTTCTTTTTGAAATATTCCAAAATAGGCACTAAATAGCCTTAAAGAACATGTGTCAAAGTGGCGGCCCGGGGGCCAAATCTGGCCCACCGCATCATTTTGTATGGCCCGGGAAAGTAAATCATGAGTGCCGACTTTCTGCTATAGGATCAAATTAAAATGAAGAGTATAGATGTATATTAGATTTCATGATTACCTCCATTTAAATCAATCATTGTAATTTTTAATCAATTTTTCTGTTTTTAGTTCAAAAATCATTTTGTAAAATCTAAAAATATATTTTAAAAAAAGCTCAAATAAACATTGTTTTAAATCTATAAAAACTGCATATTCAAGGATTTTAATCCAGTTCTTTTAATCCATTTATCTAAAAAAAAATCTAATTATATCTAAAATGGTCCGGCCCACGTGAAATCAAGTTGACGTTAAAGCGGCCCGCGAACCAAGGGTCTGACACCCTTGCCCTAAACTAAAGGGTTGTGTACTATGTACTACTGTACCTGTGTCCTCCAGAAAATCTCGGGCCAATTCAAACATCCTCAGGTGCATGTTGGTGATGGGGTTAAAGGATCCACACGCCAGAAGTGCCACTTTGGTTCTCTTCTCGTCCTCCATTCTTCCCCCCTCTTTCTCTCGCTCTTTCCAGTTAGGTGTTGAACCCTTGAGGGAAGGGAAATGTAAACAAATGGCGAGCACTGTGGCCACCTGAAATAAGTTGCATAATTAAAGCTTCAAAAACAGAGTTTGAAAGAATTGTACAAACTGATGTATGTATTTATTAGGAATTGTAACCCTCTCATAAGTCTCCGAAAGATTATTTAACTGTATATGGTCTGAGAATACTTTAAAAATAAACATAAATAGACAAGGTTTAAGTTATGACTAATATATCAGCAACATTTTAATAAAAAGTTATATGAACTTGTATTTACCAGACGACTGCACCACAGACGGATGTTCGCTCAATAAAATATCCAATATGGAAGAGAGCGTCTGATGTATTAAGCGCGGTGAGCCAATAGGAGGGCCGTAATACCTTGTCGGCCATTTTGAGCCAGTGTCCATCGAGAGACAAATCAATGATGCGCGTACTCTAAAAATAGATATTAATTGGTCGATTATTCAAAGTAGCTTCCTACTAAATTGGTACGGAAATTGATGAATGAAGTTTCAAACATCAAAAAAGGAAGATGCACGAAATACTTTAAAAAATGTGGCAGAACATACAGCTTGAAGTGTGCACGATAGTTAGATTTGTTAGAAATTGTTTGAAAATCCATCAAAATTTCGCTATTTGTGAGTATTTCAGTGGAGGAAATCACTCACCAGCGAAGCACTGCTTTAAGACGGCCATCGGTACAAACGCCGAAATTTCCGACTTTTTGCATCTAGTTTTCTATTTATGTGGTTGATATAGTGCGACTTGCGTACATAACATCGCGTAAGACGTAAAGTTAAAAAAAAAAAAACGGGCCATTCTGAAATCTGATTGGCTGAGCCAATCAGGAAGAGGTGGCGAACCACACCCGCTTATTTTAGTTTTGTTCAAAATCGCAACCAATCGTGAATGCAACGTCCAAAACAAAACACACTAAGCAATTCCTTAAATTGCGGATTACCGTCGCTACATTTATGAAGCTTGTGTGACGATTCTTCTCTTCGATTGGACCACGATTCAAATTGTTTACAAACCGTGGTGAGCATTTATCCCCTTGTTAGCATGATAGCTAACTGCAACTCAACTCGTGTAATTGACGCGTGATAAACATATCCATATTCTGTGTTATAAATAGGGTAAAATCTGGCAATGGCTTCCCGTGGAAAGTCGGAAACTGGCAAACTGAGGCAGAATATGGAGGAGCAACTTGACAGGCTGATGCAGCAGCTACAGGATCTTGAAGAATGCAGGTTGTCTAATAAACATAGTGGCAGGGCATTGATTTGCAAACTTGTACCGGTACCTGTGTCAAACTCGAGGTGCGTGGGCCAGATCTGGTCCGCCAGGTCACTTAAGGTGGCCCACTCAAGCAAATGTATTTGTTTTTTGTTTGTTGCCTATGTTGGAGTTGGAATGCCGTGGTTTTCTTCTTACAACGAATTTGATTTGAACATTTCACCAAACTGTACCTTATATTCTAGATAATTTATTGATTATTTCATTTAGAATTTCAGATTAGTGGGAGAAAATGATGTATATTTGACTTGTCCCTAGCTGTGAATGGTTTGTTTGCGGGCGAGTTGTATAGAAATTGGGTGTGGATTTAAAAAATAATAATACAATAATATTTATTTACCTCAATGTTGACAATGTGTCCATTGCAGGGAAGACCTTGAAGAAGAAGAATATGAAGAGACAAAGAAGGAGACATTGGAGCAACTGAGCGAGTTCAATGATTCACTGAAAAAGATCATGACAGGAGATATTACCCTTGTGGATGAACTCAGCGGCATGCAGCTGGTATGTGCAGTGGACACGCTTGTGACTCTAGTATAAAAACTGCATCTGTTAACAGTACATATGAAACATAAACAGAAAAAAATGACTAAAGTATTAACATACTCATCAATTAAAATGTACAAAGTAAAGGAATGTATTAAGAAATATTAAAATGCTATTTAAAAAAGATAGAAGGGCTGTAAAACACGAAAAAACAAATAAGAGTGGACAGAGCTACTGCCACTGGCTTCCGCATGACGGCGCCATCTTGGGAAAAAAAATAAAACATTATTTGGACAACGTCGGCGGGCCGGATTAAAAAGCCTAATGGGCCATATGTGGCCCGCGGGCCGTAGTTTGCCCATCTCTGCACTAGCCAAATTGAAGATGTAAATTTTAGGCATCGTTTAACAACATTTTTTATAACTGTACGACTTCTTTTACATGACAAGATGGGAGAAAAAGGACCATCTAATCTTATTTATTGACCAATTCCATAAACATGAATGAATTGTACTTGACTTTGTATTTTATAGTTTTTACTTTAATGATGAGTGATGAGTATGTTAATACTTTAGTCCTTTTTTCTGTTTATGTTTCATATGTACTTTTAACGGATGCACTTTTTTATATGTATCGTATCTTGTGCCGACCCGGCCCATCCGGCAAATTTTTGAAGTCAATGTGGCCCCTGGGCCCAAAGGTTTGCCCACCCGTGGATTAAGATGACCATCAGCTTGTCATCGATTATATATATTTTTTTTTTCAGGCCACCCAGGCTGCCATCAGTCAAGCATTCAAAACTCCGGAAGTGATCCGACTTTTCGCTAAGAAGCAGCCGGGACAACTTAGAACCAGATTGGGAGAGGTTTGATGTGTATTTTGGTTTCATATCTGCCGACATTTCCCGCTAAGCTTATCGTATATTGTATAAGTATAACGTTATTGTGCACAGATGGACCGTGACGTCATGGTAGGGAAACTGTCTCGGGGTGATTACACTCAGCAGAAAATGGAGGTGCTCACAGCTCTAAGGAAGCTGGGGGAGAAGGTGTGTCAAATAAAACATCAATAAAAAGAGATTAAATGTGTCTTACCTGTTTTTTTTTTACTTGTAGTGGTTAAATTTTCCCTTTTTTTGGGACAGCTCACAAGCCAAGATGAAGCTTTCCTTGTAGAAAACGCCACAGCTACTTTGAACCAGTTTGAAAAAGTCATAATGGGTGAGTAAAATTACACTTTTAATGACGGAAAAAATAAATACAATATAACTAATGTATTTTACATTCTTTTTTGTCCAGGGTCTGAAGATAAAATATTGGCATTAGCAAGTTCTGGTGTGAAAAACAAAGTATAACTCCTATAATTTAAAAATAAGGAAAGAAGATTTATATTTTCAGGAGTGGATGCACTTGTAATATAACAAATGCACTTGGTTTCTTTTCTGTACATTGTTTTAAATTGTATACTTTTAGTGTATTTATGTGTATGTTATAGTAGGTAGAAAGTTATTAAGTTAAATGTTAGGAAAAAAGTGGTATGTTTTTTGTTTTTTTGGGGGCGGAGTTTATCTGATATAAAAACCCAAATGTGAAATTATTGTTTGTCATTGTATGACACATTGTATTTTTAGTTTAATGTCATTTTTACATTTAAAACAAAATGAAAATGGCAGCAATTTTGCAAGTAGGGGGAAAAAAATCTGAAATGAATGCCTTTTAAATTCATAGAAATGTGAAACTATAAATATATGACAAGTATTTCATAGTAAAGTCTTGACTTTATAGTCCCCTACACGCCAAAATGTATATAAATATGTATGTTAGCACTAATACTGCGTATATTTTACAAGACTTTTAAAGAATTGTTTGGCATCAACCTTCTGTAGACAAAAATGATTGTGAACTTCACCTACTTGGATTCCTTTTTAGCACTTAACTCTATTTTATTCCTCAAATCACACCATATTTTCTCCAAATATCAATAAATGTCAGCCTTCTAACTCATTTCTGCACCTTCATTCATATCCCAAAACCATTTCGAACAATCCATAGCAAAAACATAGAACCGTATTTTCACGACTATAAGGCGCACTTAAAAGTCTCAAATTTTCTCCAAAATAGATAGCGCGCCTTATAAATGGAAAAAACAGAAAACCAAAAACGAAAAACCACCACTGTCGGATATTAAAAAAACACTAACGCCTGAACTGAAACAACTGTTAAATATGCAGATGTCATCTTAGTTTACAACATCTTCCATCATATAGCTCCTCCCCCACTGCAAGATTTTATACAAAAAATTCCAAAACATCAACAATGGCTGGCTCTAGAGGTGACTGTAGTGAGTGAGTTCTTCAAACCTGGAAGTCAATAGCAATTACCGTATTTTCACAACTATAAGGCGCACTTAAAAGTCTTACATTTTCTCCAAAATAGACAGTGCGCCTTAGAATACAGTGCGTCTTATATATAGAAAAAAATGTCATTCATTGAGGGTGCGCCTTATAGTCGTGAAAATACGGTACTTGAGCTTCCAACTTTTCCATGAAAAACCATATTAAAACAGAATAAAAAGCAGCTCTATTCCCCATCTTATTCTCCTTTATTTTGTTCATGAGCAAGCATCAACTTGACTACAGTTTGCCTGTCTATTGGTAGTAGAAAAAGTGAGCGCAGCTCCAACAAGCAAAAAAAGGAACCTTTCACCAACAAATTTTGCAAAAACATCTCCAAATTTTGATCAAATATGGCCCATAAAATAAGCAATAAGTGGACAAAAGAGATATATCGGAAATGTGTTTTAAGAGAAACATGAGTGTATAACGTCTCTGCACTTCAGTCTCACGCACCCTGAAATGTTCATTAACTTTGTGTTTCATGCTGCATTAGAACTGGTGTTATCAATTATTATTTTTCTTTAAAATTATCACTGAGACATTCAATTAAGTGATCACAAATTGAATTTGTTGGTGCACACAAACACACGCTTGCACATACAAAAAAAAATGTTTTGAAATGGATCAACCCGTTTCTTCCCACCCAAAAAAAAAAGCCACTATACACAAAGGCGCTCACTTACCTTCAAAGCTTTGTCATTACTTACTGTACATCAGGTTAAAAGGTGGATTTAGTACAATATCTTTCGAAGATACACAATAAAACTACTGTATATTAGCTACACACCAACATATACACGTCAACAGAGTGTAAAATCAAATCTAGCCAGATTCATTACCCATAGTAGGAAAGCGAGCATTTTACAGTTACAAATAAACAACTTAAAAATGCTATTAGTATACAAGCAGGGCTTTTTGTTGACTGACCATCAAAAGGCACTCCCACCATTAAGCCTGCAGGGGGAGCTAGGGAGAAAGCGTTTGCATGTAAAACTAGTATTTTATAGTATTTGCATGCAAAAAAACATCATTCTCATCCTCACAGTGACTAAGTTAACGATCTGAGTATCTTTGCCTTTTAAAAGAAAAAAAACACAATAGGATATTTGTCAAGTTTACGGTATTCTGTAATCAGATACAGCAATTAAATCGCAACAATTGATTTGAATAAATTGGGGTAGAAGAGACGTTCTGATACATTCTGACCCTCCAGATTTCCAAAATTTAGCCCAACTAACTCCTAACTAATCCTTCCTTTTGCCAAAAAAATGCCTGCTTAATGTCTGAATCAAAGATTCATTTTGGGCATGGAATGATATAAATATATACAATGTTGTCAGAAAGGGGAAATAAGACGAATTTGTTGAAAGCAGCAATGTGTTCTCATCTAAGATGCTATCCAAAACCAAATTGTGATCATGTAAAGACAAAAACCCTTAACATTAGTTTACATTATCTTCTTTAAATAGGGGTGGGATCCTCCTACTTCAATCAGATTAGACATCCATTCCCGTCAATAGTATTTAAACGGATTGGACGTCCATTACCATCAATGGCAGCCAATGAGTTCAAACTACTACACTGTGGTAGTTTCCATGCTACAGGACACTATACTTGGAGCCAATGTTCCCTCTAAGCCAGGGGTGTCAAACATACGGCCCGCGGGCCGGATCCGGCCCGTCTGGTGGTTTGGTACGGCCCGGGGAAGAAAGCTGCATAAAAAATATGAATTTTGTTTAAAAATGTGTAGTTCTTGTATTATCCGCTAAGGGGCGCAGTGTTTTACTACGTGCAGACATGAATTGCCATTTATGTTCTTATGTTATTCTCTTGTTCATAATATATTGTTCATAATGTAAAAGGGAAATTCTGTTAATTAACATTTTGATAATTTACTCATTCTTTGCACTAATTACTAGTATTAGTGACTAATACAAAGGAAAAAAGTGGGCTTATTGTTAGTTCTATGTCATTTTGCAATGAGTTTACTGGTCCAGCCCGCTTGATCTCAAATTAAGCTGTATTCGGCCCGCAGACTAAAGGGAGTTTGACACCCCTGCTGTGCAATTGCGTACTACTCTCGTCATCTCTGCGCAGCAGCAATCATATGGCGCGCAGTAAATAAAATCCAATTTTTTAAATATTTTTTTTTACCCTTTTCCCCATGATGGCGACATTTACACTGCAGCCAGTGTCAGTAGCTCTGTCCACTCTTATGTTTTCCGTGTTTTACAGCATGTTTTACATGAAAAATTAGAGGGAAATTGACATACACCTGCTTATGGCAGGTGTGATACTAGTGTGCCCATAACGAGCAATGATGATGTCACTCACACTGCTACTCAGTGCGCTCAGGGAGGTTGTCTTTCTGCCCAGACCAACGAAAAATTAAGAGTTAACATTACTTGTAGCCATTCTGTTTCTTTGAGACTAACGCCGAGAGGATAGAAACTTTTCTTAAAGCTGCTCACGACCCACTAGTTTGTACGACAGTGAGCTCAAGTGGGAATGAAACTGATTCACGTGCAAGCTAAAGGAAAAATGCGTGTCCTCTATGCATAAACGAGTCCAAAATAAAAATAAAAAGGGGGACACAACCCCTCACCCCCTTCCCAAAAAAAAAAAATTAAAAATTATCCATGTAAGCTGTCAATTTTGTACACATTTTTCAGCGACATGCTACAACCTGCGTGACACAAATAGTAAGCATTTAAGCTATTGGACCCTGTGGCAAAGGCCTTTTTACGAGCACGTTTAACTACTTACATAGTTTCTTAATATTTACAACATCTTTAAAAAGCAACGTATCTCTCTACACAAATGACTTCTTCATGCACTAAAAAGGGTTAAAAACGCAAAAAAAAAAAAAAAACAAGCAAACGGTGCGCTAGTAAATTACAAGCCTAAATTCAAACCACTGGTTTGTTTACCAGTTGAGGAATTTTTTTAGCTAAAAAAATAAATCAAATGATAATTCCGAAGCTTTTGTGGGAGAGAAAACTAAAAAAAAAAAAGTGCACGATTGGTTTTCTCAAACACGGGAAAAAGAAATGTTGGCCAAGATTTCCTGTCGATACAAATAGAATAAATAATAAAAAGAATAAACGAAAAAAAAGGCGCTGATGACTACACAACACTGAGTACTGCCACTATGATGACAAGAGGGGAAACCTTGACCATTTTTTTTACGTCATGGCTCCTTGTGTTGATGTGATAAGGATGAACATTTAAGTGAGTGCAAATTAGTGTTGTGTGTGTATTCGTGTATGTGTGTGTGTGTCTGTATGTGTTGTTTTAGTAAGTGAGGGTGGAGTCATCCCATTCCAGTTGTTGCTGTCTGCTGGCAGCCTGCTGGTCTTCTTGCTCACCACCCTCGTCATCCTCGCTGCTCTCCGAATCGGCACTTGTGATGTCGTCTTCCTCCTCCCCGTCTTCGCTTTCCTCCTCCTCTTCCTCATCTTCCTCACTGCTGTGCTGGTCTTCATATGTCTGAGTTCATGAATAGGCAGGCAAAACGTTTAGAACCAGCTATAAATGTGATTCATAACCACCCCAAGTAATCTAAAACAGGTTAGTTTTTAGTAAGAAGCAGGAAGCCATTTTTGCTATACCAGAAACTTTGATAATTGTGGGGTTGATGACAAGGAAATCAGTTTATATCCTGCTTAGTTTTCTTTAAAAAAAATGGAATTACAGTAATCCTTCGATTATTGCGTTTATCTATATCGCGTATATTTATATAAATTTTTTTTGTAAGTTCATAAAAATTGGAAAATTTACGCTGAAACTCGCAAAAATATATTTTTCTAATTCTTTATTTTTTTAAATTTATTTATTTATTTTTCCAATATATATTTAAAATTGGAAAATCCACATTGAAACTCGCATATAATATATAATATATATGAGAGTTTCAGCATGGATTTTTTCAATTTTTATGAACTTACAAAAAAAATCTAATTAAGCCGAAAAAAATTCATCCAGATAAAAAACGCGATGTAGTGAAGCCGCTATATTCGAGGGATTACCGTACTTCTAATATCGCCTTTACTAGACCTGGCCAAACTTTTTTCCCTACATAAAGTGTATTCATGAATCCTGTTCCATTAAACACTGCAGCAATTTGGGAAAAGGTCAACAACAGATATTAATGCTATATTCCATTGCACAAACTTGCTACTCTGGGATACTATCGGTTTTTGCAGTACTCAAATAGCTGGTATTTGACTTCCCAAAATTGTCACTCACCACTTTGGCAGAACAAGCTCATCAAAATCGCATGACAGTAACAATTCCATGCCGATGTAAGTCAAAAAAGCCTGCAAGATCTTTTCTGACAGTTTCATGCAAATTAGCAAAGTGCCACTCCATAAATAACTCTCTCCCCATCCATAGCAGTCTGTCAGTTACGACAGCTCAAGAAAAAGTAGGGCGCCTAAAAAGACTATCACACCGGGAGCATTAAGAGACGGAAGGATTGTTGTCTTAGTACCACGGGTGTAACTTTTTGTCTTACCTCCATTGGGTTGACGGTGATAGTAAGGGCCGAGTCATCCCAGTCCATTTCGTTCTCCTTGCCACTGTCCTGGTCCCTCAGGGTGCGCTGGTGTGCGGCCCTGATCCTAAACACGCCGAGAATGATCATGAAGACCAGGAAACTGACGCAGACGACGATGACGACGGTGGCAGCGCTGGGAACCACTACAAAAAGAAACATACACACATAGTGACAAAAGTTTAGATTACCGTATTTTCACGACTATAAGGCGCACTTAAAAGTCTTAAATTTTCTCCAAAATAGACAGTGCGCCTTATAATACAGTGCGCCTTTTATATGGAAAAAACAGAAAACCAAAAACGACAAACCACCACTGTCGGATATTAAAAAAAAACACAAACGCCTGAACTGAAACAATACTGTTAAATATGCAGATGCCATCTTAGTTTACAACATCTTCCATCATATAGCTCCTCCCCCACTGCAAGATTTTATACAAAAAAATCCAAAACATCAACAATGGCTGGCTCTAGAGGTGACTGTATAGTGAGTGCTTCATAGCTGGAAGTCAATAGCAATTACCGTATTTTCACGACTATAAGGCGCACTTAAATCTTACATTTTCTCCAAAATAGACAGTGCGCCTTATAATACAGTGCGCCATATATATGGAAAAATGTCATTCAACTCGAGGTTGCTCTGTTTATTGCCATATCTCGTGCAGTGGCAGGCTAAGTGAAGCCGACAGCCTGAAAGATTATTGGAATAGGAAAATAAATGACAGTGCACAGATGTTACAGACTGCACTCAAGTCTAATCCCTAAATGTTTGCCATTAGACATAAGTGTGTGTACAGGGGCTGGTTGGCTGGCAGTCAAAGAACGGTGACTCGTGTATATGTTTTAAACTGGCGGTTGACAGACTGATTCTACAGTGCTTCTACTCTCTCCTATTTAATGCAAATGGAGAGCAAAGAAAAATATTTGAAGGAGCTTTTGAAAGGATTCTATATTTCCTTTCAGCAGTGGCCAAATCAATTTCCGACGGAACATTCACTTGAATAAATTAGATGCTTCCTTTTTCTTTTGAGGAAAAAAAAACAGGGTTACGACTAAATCTCAATTCATACATTGACTACCATGTATATAGTATTTGATTAGCCAGTTAGCGTTCGTTGAAGAGATTCATGAGTGACAGTAGCTATGACGGTACCCGAACTTTTGGTCGATGGACATTTGGTCGACGGACGTTTGGTCGACGGACAGTTCTCTCTCTCTGATGATTATAATTTTGAGAGCGAGATTACCTGGTTGATAACTTTCAACAGTTAACTCTCTCTCTCATGATTAGAATTTTCAGAGCGAGCGAATCCGGCGACCAAACGTCCATTTGACAAAATGTCCGGGGACCAATTGTCCATTTGACAAAATGTCCGGGGACCAAACGTCCGGGGACCAAGCGTCCGGGGACCAAGCGTCCGGGGACCAAGCGTCCGGGGACCAAGCGTCCGGGGACCAAGCGTCCGGGGACCAAGCGTCCGGGGACCAAGCGTCCGGGGACCAAGCGTCCGGGGACCAAGCGTCCCGGGGACCAAGCGTCCGGGGACCAAGCGTCCGGGGGACCAAGCGTCCGGGGACCAAGCGTCCGGGGACCAAGCGTCCGGGGGACCAAGCGTCCGGGGGACCAAACGTCCGGGGGACCAAACGTCCGGGGACCAAGCGTCCGGGGGACCAAGCGTCCGGGGGACCAAACGTCCGTCAACAATATGTACGGTCACGGGCTATGACGTATTCATTACCTGACGCCTGGTGAGCATTGACCAGGTTGTGACCGGAAAGATCCACTGATGCCTGATACACAGGGTTGATAAAGTTGGGCTGCACCATGGCATTGTTGACGTGCTCCATAGCGCTGGCTGTGTGGATTACGTTCACCTGGAGAGGATATCCACAAACAAACATTCATTCATCTTCTGTTCATGGATTGTATTTGTACTGTGGCCTAACCCAGATAACTATGCACACTAAGCAGGGTACACACTGAACCACTAGCTAATCGCAGGACACATGAATTGTTTAGGATTGGAAGGCATTAATGTTTGGAGAGGAATATATTCCGTCCTACCTCAACCTTGAAGTCGTTGCTGATGTAGCGCCCATTGAGCTCGGAGCACACGAGCTTGAATTTCCTGTCAAAGAGCGCCTCGGTGTGCCAGTTCTTGTAACGGATCAGGTGCAGGACTTGCTCATAGTTAGCCATGGTGTTCACGCCTGGACCAAAGTCAAGGTTCAGAATTTGCGCAGAATAAACACGGCAACAAGCTGAATAGTAGCGCTCTTGTGCATACCAGTGATGACAAGGCCAAGGTGGGAGGAGCTCATCTCAAGACCGTGTTGCTTCAGCTGGTCCATGTCCACCTCCAGACCCTCGTGCTCTGAATCCAGATCGTCTCCTACTGCAGTTACTTCGCAAGTGTCTAGGTTATGCATGATCTCTTCGGATACCACTGTTTCTTGGACTAAATGAACAAAAAAAGAGGATTTATTAATTCATTTTATATATTAATAAAACCACATCCATAGCATGTCCACAACAGTCATTGAGATGCATTGTAACCATAAATAAATAATTTAGAGACTTTAATTAGTATACCCTGTAAGACGAGTAGTACCTCCCAACTACTATACTAACACATAAAATATGGATTCAAAGAACAGCAAAGTGCATCTCTAATTTGACCGCTTCCTTTGTTTCACAACACAAATCGTGCACATTACAAAACAACCCAGATAGTTGGAAGAAAGTGGATGGAATAAGGTTCAAATGTGTTACTTTGCTGAGGCTGGAACCCCCCAAAAAAATCACCAAACTTTCATCCATCAATTTCAATCAAATTGCTAGATATCTCCACAGGTATGTCAGATGAAAATGTAACAAGTTCACAGTGCTTGAGAGTGATTGCCTAGGGCTAATAACAAAATGACAAAAGCAGCTAAATCATAAAACACGCTTGCCCAGTAAAGCGTAAGCGGAAAAAATAGATAATGAAGAATTGACAGGCCTGTAGTGTACAAAGAATGGCATTAGCCTTCCGTATCTTTTCTCATGTTTCTTTGATAAAAGAACATGGATAGTGGTAACAAACAATCTTTAACCATCAGGCTGTAGGCAAACGATTTCTATTTACTCCCTCCTCCCAGTTTGTGAGCCAAATTCAATTGGAAAACGCATTATCCTAACAAACAGACCAGGACATTTAACAACACATAACACACATAATTCGATTTGTTGAATTAGGAAATACAGTGTTTTAGCAGTCCACTTGCAATTTAGCCTATAATCACCTGATCCTCATTGGTTAAGGAGTTCAAATTTGACAGTACAGTGTTCCCTCGCTTATCGTGGTTAATGGGGACCGGGACCACCCGCGATAAGTGCATTTCCGTGAAGTAGGGATTCCCCTTCAAAAATGCTTAATTTGAATTTAATTCCATTTTTTTACCCCCTGTATACAGTACAACATATAGAATACGGGTAGAGAGAGTGAAATTCATGTTATAACAAAAAAAACTGTAAAATATGTTGTTTCAATGTAATATTTGTATTTTTTTTCCCAAAAAAATCCGCCAAGCTCTGAGTCCGCGATAGCTGAACCGCGAAGTAGCGGGGGAACACTGTATTCAAAGACCTACTTAAGTTAAAGCTAATGTACCCATTTTACTAAGTGATTTAACTTATCTTCCGTTTCGTAAAATGCTTCAATTTTTCAGTTATTTTGAAGGAAGCGGTTGAACGACACAAAAGATTGGCAGCGAGGAACGAAATAAAACCACAAATGATTGTTGCTTTAGAAATTGTCCTCATTTCTCCAGCACATAAAATGCAAAAGTTTTTGTTTTGACATCTCTGCGGAGCTTTTGTCTTCTGATCTCAGCTTCCGTCCAAAAAGCAAACAGATGGTGAGGCTCCATTTGCCCCTCCTATGAAGAAGTAAACAACTTATCTGTCACTCAGTCAGTCCAATCCCCTTGGCTACAAGGCATAATCCTTCCAACCCGCTGTGATTGTAGCAGTCTCTTAGCAGTATATTGACTCATATTTTACAGTTTTGTGTCTCTTCGGTTATCACACAAATTAAGTTGGAAAATTTAAAAAAATCCCAATAGGGAGCGTAGTTTATTAAAAACAAGTCATGTTGAATTTCAGCGTATATTTCACTTACCAGTGGGGTCATCATCCACATGCTCCGTGGCTTCTGACTCAGCATCGACCTCCACCTCACGTGTGATGGTGCTAACGATGCGTAGCTCAGGAAACAGTGTCACACCTTCTTGACCCTCAAATTCAGCTGCGCTACGAGCAAAGTGATCAATGCCGCTCAGGCTAATCTTGGGTTCCTCAGGCTGCAGTACCATCACATAACCCTCAGTGTCTGACATTGTCACGCAGGAGTCATCGTTGAAGCATCTGGATTGATATAATAGGATACGTTTTGTTATGAATATGAATACAATTTATAGTTTTGGGAGACGAGCCAAAACCATTGATACTTGGAATCTAGAAGTTTAGCTTGGTATATTTTTTAGGGATTGGATTAGATTGTATAACTTTATTCATTCCGTATTAGGAAAATTTTGTTACCACAGTAGCATAAGGCGAGGATGCAAGAAAGGCATTTTAGACATAAATAGATAGGTAATAAGTAAGTTAATAAATAAATACATGAATAAATATATAAATAAATAAGTGTGTTGCTGAAAATATATATATATATATATATATATATATATATATATATATATATATATATATATATATATATATATATATATATATATATATATATATATATATATATATATATATATATATATATATATACATATATATATATATACATACATACATACATACATACACGTATACATAAAAGCACATATATACATACCCATACATATATATAAGCACATATATACCCATATATATATATATAGGCACATATATACACACCCATACATATATAAGCACAAATATATGTACACATACAAGTACATATATACATACACATACATATATAAGCACATATACATACATATATAAGCACATATATACATAAACATGCATGTATATAAGCACATATACATACATATATATATATAAGCATATATATACATACACACATCTATACAAGCACATATACATACATATATAAGCACATATATACATACACATACATATATAAGCACATATATACATACACATACATATATAAGCACATATATACATACACATACATATATAAGCACATATATACATACACATACATATATAAGCACATATATACATACACATACATATATAAGCACATATATACATACACATACATATATATAAGCACATATATGCATGCATGCATGCATACAGTTGGTCCTAACACAGCCATTTTTTGTTAAGGAGCCTGACAGCACAAATTTTCATTTTAGAAAAAAATCAGCAACTCTATAAATTTGGTTGAGGCCGTTTTGAATGATGGGTTCTGCTTACTTGACAGCCGTGGTGATGCGAAGGTGCCTAATGCCAGGTGTGGGGAACTGGCGGGAGTTCAAGTAGGATATGTGTTGCATGACCTTGTCAAAGGCATCAATGTCATCTCCCTCGACTGTTAGAGAGGACTGATTGGGGTTAAACTCCACCTGCGACAATAGTAAGGAAAGAAATGTCAAATTGATACTTTAAGGCACAATAATAGATAAAATGAGGGTGATTGTGTGGTTGGATTTGCCCTCCTAACCTTGACAGTAGAGGCAACTTCTTCAGGCAGCTGCACATCCAGACCCTCCTTGCATGTGTACAAACAGTCAATAACCTTCTTGTTTTCCAGCTTGCCAGAGCGAATCATCAGCCCGGCAAGGTTTCCACGGAAAAACTGGGCCATGCGTGCATTTCCGCCTGAGTTTGTCACCAATTGAGATGAGAAGATAAAACATATTGAAAAATGAAGTGCCAGAAAAAGTTATACATTTTTCATCTTTTCAGTGCATGCACATTCAGGGGTACAAAGGCAGTCTTAAACTCATGCAAGTTAGTGTGCGTGCCCAGTTGAGGCTTATTCAGACGGCAAAACAATGGGTTGTTTTACAGATACAATATACAGCACATACTCGATTCTCTACATGCAATGTCAATGGTAAACAGTACTTGCTGCAGAACAGAATGAACTTAAAGACGACAAGATCAAAACGTTAAACAATGAAATAGAAGAACGAACTTGAGGAACCGGTATACTTTAATCAAATTTCTGTGAGAGAAGGACTGCGGAAGTATGTCTATCCATTGCCTTTATGTATGCCAGTTTCACCTTTGCTCTGATATCACTTATGACGTCTGGTGCTCGGACATTTGGTCGCCGGTCTTTTGGTCCATTTTGGTTGCCAGTCAAGAGAGTTTACTGTTGAAACCAGCTCTCACAATTATATTCATGAGATAGTTTAATATCTAAGAGAGAGTGTTTAATATCCAAAAAAGAGTTTAATATCCAAGTACTGTTTAATATCTGAGTACTGTTTAATATCTAAGTACTGTTTAATATCTAAGTACTGTTTAATATCTAAGTACTGTTTAATATCTAAGTACTGTTTAATATCTAAGTACTGTTTAATATCTAAGTACTGTTTAATATCTAAGTACTGTTTAATATCTAAGTACTGTTTAATATCTAAGTACTGTTTAATATCTAAGTACTGTTTAATATCTAAGTACTGTTTAATATCTAAGTACTGTTTAATATCTAAGTACTGTTTAATATCTAAGTACTGTTTAATATCTAAGTACTGTTTAATATCTAAGTACTGTTTAATATCTAAGTACTGTTTAATATCTAAGTACTGTTTAATATCTAAGTACTGTTTAATATCTAAGTACTGTTTAATATCTAAGTACTGTTTAATATCTAAGTACTGTTTAATATCTAAGTACTATTGAAAACAGATATTTAGAAATTAAAATCTCTCATGAATATAATTTTGAGAGCTGGTTTCAACAGTACTAAGATATTAAATTCTATCTCTTAGATATTAAACTCTCCGGCGACCAAAAGACCGGCGACCAAAAGATCGGCGACCAAAAGACCGGCGACCAAAAGACCGGCAACCAAACGTCCGGTCACGGGGATATCCAAGTCAGGCTATGAAAAAAAAGCCTGCTCGGAGATCTGCGTTTGTGCTTATCCCTGATCAGTTTATCTTGTGTGTACGGTTTAGTGGATGAGGATGATGCAAACATGACACTGAAGGAGCAATAAAGCACATTATAACCATCATGCTTCAAACGAAATATGGAAATAAACATGTCTGCCTCTAGAATGGAAAATAATCATTCTAGTCGCACTGGCATGAGGATGCAGTTAACGTATGAAGACATGGAAGACATATAGAAGTAACTGAAAAAGGGAAAGTTTTTGGGCAACCTGAGGAAGACTCAGAGACTGTCTCAGTATCATTTTCATGTCCAGAGTTGTCTGTAAAGGACAGGAACAAGTAAGTTGGGAAAGACAGAGGAAAGGTTGAGGATCTCTACAGGGATTCAGAGTAGACACTGAAGGATACGCTGCAAGAGTGGAGGATCTTTGACCCTACAGACTAAATATCATTACATTTCATATTTCACATGTCATACCTTGCCAGCAAGCACCAACTGTGAGCTGAGTCTCAATCCTGGAACCATGCAGAGGGTAGTCTTCTGTGACCAGAAAAGGTTCAAAGCTAGTTCCGTCCACAAAGAGCATCACAGTGGGGAAGTCCACATTCACCACATAGTGATGCCATTCTTTGTCACACACCTACAGAGAAGACATACAAAGTGCATTGATTATATTTGAAAAAGGAGAAAGTTTAAAGTCAAGTTGCAGAGAATAGCTCTCACTTGGTCGAGTTTCCAGTGGAACTCAGCTGGTTTGTAGTTCTCTGCCTCTGAAGGATCTTGACGGAGAAGAAGGATCAGCCTGCAGTTGTGCACGTAGAGTGAATAATGGTGCCTATTCATGTCTGTAGGGGGGGGAGAAAGGGTAAAGATATTGGAGCAAATGTGAAACATATTTAGAAGAAACCTCAATACTACTTTTTTTTTTATTTGTAGCTCTATTTTTACCAATATTCGCCATGAAAAACAAAGCTTTAAGAACTCTTCATGAGACAGCAATATACTGTGCAAGATACATTTTGACTACCCAACAAAACAAAATCAGTGGCATTCATACTAATACTTTTTAATTTAGTGGCACTTCTGAGTCTTTGAAAGGCCCAATACAACAATGAAATACCTTTGGGGTAATTAATTTATTCACAAGTAGATTTTTTAACTGAACTCACCAAATATATCTTTGGCCGGATGATAAAATACACAGCAATGATTTTATGTGCCAACTCTAACTAACTGGTCCATGAGTATTGGCAATAACTTTCTACTTGGCACTTGAATCTTGTATTAGTAATTAGTTACTTTACCATCAGCAGATAATTAATTATACAAGAACAAGAACTTTAAAAATTATTATTTGTTGAGTGGTCCTGGGGTCCATCTGGTTACTTGATAACAGGCTGTACAGATACTTCCTATCAAGCTATGAACCCTATACAAATTGCTGAGATATTTCATAATCAGTAGTATCCAGTGTGAACTTTTAAATTTAAAATAATGATGAAGTTGGATAAGTACCTTATTTTCACGACTATAGGGCACACCGCATTATAAGGCGCACCCTCAATGAATGACATTTTTTTCCATATATAAGGCACACTGTATTATAAGATGCACTGTATTATAAGGCGCACTGTATTATAAGGCACACTGGATTATAAAGCGCACTGGATTATAAGGCACACTGTCTATTTTGGACTTTAAGTGCGCCTTATAGTCGTGAAAATATGGTAATTACTTTTGACTTCCAGGTATGAAGCACTCACTACACAGTCACCTCTAGAGCCAGCCATTGTTGATGTTTTGGATTTTTTTGCATAAAATCTTGCAGTGGCGGAGGAGCTATATGATGGAAGATTTTGTAAACTAAGATGGCATCTGCATATTTAAACATATTGTTTCAGTTCAGGCGTTTGTGTTTTTTTAATATCCAACAGCAGTGGTTTTTCGTTTTTGGTTTTCTGTTTTTTCCATATATGAAGCACACTGGATTATAAGGCGCACTGTCTATTTTAAAGAAAATTTAAGACTTTTAAGTGCGCCTTATAGTCGTGAAAATACGGTTAGCAAGATCTGGACAGGGGTGAAAAAGAAAGCCAGCCAACTCAGTGCCAAAACATTGAGCATGAGGCTAGGTAAGGATTTTCTCCATTCATAAGCAACAATTACCTGTCTTGTCAGAGTTGCAGAGGATAGTCTCCTTCTCTTGAGCACCAGGTCCATGTCTCATCCACACAGAGATGGTGAATGGCTCCTTCAGGTTGGTCTTCACCAACCCACCAGGAATCTTTACAGCCTGGGTGCCGTTAAACTCAAACACCTGGTCGCTGTCGTGGCCATTATCGGTGGGAAGTCCAACTGTCCAGTTGGCAGAGCTGCTGGGTGCTGGCAGTAGCTCCACCGTTCCCGAGCTGGCTCCTATTTATTTATTTTTCTTCAATTAGTCCCAAAAAAATCATGACACTGCATTCTAACTGATCCGGAAATATGATCCTTACCACATAGCTTGTGTAGAGACTTCTCAGAGTAGGTGTCACGGTCACAACCCTTTCCAATATGGTTGGTTTCTAGTTCAATTGTAGCTTTAATGGACATGATTGGCTCGTCACAGGTCTCCAGGTGCATGCTGGGGAAAAGAGCCAGGCTGCCTGTACCAGGTTCATATTCAATCCTTTTATTGAAGCCTGAGAGGAAGAAATTGGGAAGGTGTGTTAAAGGTGTCCTTCAACAGGGCAATGATAAGGTGTGGTAGTCGATACTGGGCTTGTCAATGCAATTATGCTAAAAGAAGCACTTCCCTGCAGGGCATACAAAGATGAACTTTTCAGACTGTGGCGGGGCTATCAAGTCAATGAATGTGCTTACCTTGCCAACTGGGTTTGCAAGTCGGCTTGACACTGATCTTGACCAGAACGTCCTCAGAGGCGCGGTTCTTTCCACAGTCATATGCGGTGACAGTCAGCTTATACATGTGCTCTTTGCCGTAGTTTAATTTCTCTGTGTTCTTGATGTAGCCTGATTGAAAGAACAGAAGTTTGTGCGCCAGTTATTATTTGTTTCATATCAAGGCTGCAGAGTTAAAATGACACATTTTTCATGTAAAACGTGCTGTAAAACACAAAAAACATAAGAGTGGACAGAGCTACTGCCACTGGCTGCCGCGTAAATGGCACCATCATGGGGAAAGGGGTGAAAAAAAAATTGGATTTTATTTACTGCGCGCCATATGATTGCTGCTGCGCAGAGAAGACGAGAGTAGTGCGCAATTGCGCACAGCTCAGAGCAGTGGTCTCAAACCGGTCCTCAAAGGGCCGCAGTGGGTGCAGGTTTTCATTCCAACTCAACAAGGATACCTTTTGCAAGTGCAATCAGTTAATTAGAGTCAGCTGCTACTGATTTTAAAGACACCTGATTGGTTAAAATGTCGCCACTGGATCGGTTGGAACAAAAACCAGGACCCACTGCGGCCCTATGGGGAACCGGTTTGATACCATCATGTTTAAACATGTGCTTTGCAGCACCTGACATGAAGATAAGTCTGACCAGACCCAAAAATTCAACAATAAATGACATTGCCAAACAATGGTCCAGCCTTAATAGCAGACAAGCTTAGGTTACATTTCCCTATCATAGCTACAAGATGAAATACATTCCAAATGACCTTTTGAGCAGGTCCAATTGATTCCAGGAATCAATGGACTGAGCGTGATGCAAATTGTGTTTCTTATCATACCAGGAAGCTTGAAGTTCACTGACAGCAGTCCTTACCATCTTTGTCAATGGTGAAGGGCACATCCGGAGTGACAATCTCATAGTTGCAGATTTGACTGAACTGGAAAGAGCAGTCTGCATCCACAGCCTCCACTTTCAAGATGCTGTCATATTTCTTTCCCTCGATGACAGTAGCCTTGTAGGACTTGTCTTTGAACACTGGTGAATACTCATTAAGGTCGTTCACCTGGATGTGGACAGTGGCCCTGATAGAGAAAAACTCGAGTTAATACGATTTAGAACCGGCATAAATGTTACATTGGTTCGGCTGACTCAACAAAAGGTACGGTAAAATGTTTAAGGGTCCAGTCTTCTTGATAGGGAGTTAGCGAAGCAACTCAAAGCCGTTTTTGGCGGTGCTTGGATGTTTGGTCGCCGGTCTTTTGGTCGCCGGTCTTTTGGTCGCCGGTCTTTTGGTCGCCGGTCTTTTGGTCGCCGGTCTTTTGGTCGCCGGTCTTTTGGTCGCCGGTCTTTTGGTCGCCGGTCTTTTGGCCGCCGGTCTTTTGGCCGCCGGTCTTTTGGTCGTCGGTCTTTTGGTCGCCGGTCTTTTGGTCGCCGGTCTTTTGGCCGCCGGTCTTTTGGCCGCCGGTCTTTTGGCCGCCGGTCTTTTGGCCGCTGGTCTTTGGGTCGCCAGTCTTTTGGTCGTCAGTCTTTTGGTCGCCGGTCTTTTGTTCCCTTTTGGTCCCCGGTCTTTTGTTCCCTTTTGGTCCCCGGTCTTTTGTTCCCTTTTGGTCCCCGGTCTTTTGTTCCCTTTTGGTCCCCGGTCTTTTGGTCGTCAGTCTTTTGGTCGCCGGTCTTTTGTTCCCTTTTGGTCCCCGGTCTTTTGGTCGCCGGTCAAATGGTGACAGAGAGTTTACTGTTGAAGCCAGCTCTCAAAATGATATCCATGAGAGAGAGTTTAATATCTAAGAGAGAGAGTTTAATATCTAAGTGCTGTTTAATATCTAAGTATTGTTGAATATCTAAGTACATTTGACCGGCGACCAAAAGACTGGCGACCAAAATGGACCAAAAGACCAGCGACCAAACGTCCAGTCACGGTTTTTGGCGGGGTTTTTGACTGGAAATTTACCGCAACACACCTGACCATCTTCTAACTCACTTGTGTGACTTTTTCATGTTGGCACCATCAGGTCCCTCTCCACAGTCGTATGCTTGGATGGTAAAGGTATGGTCCTTCTGGAGCTCACAGTCTAACTTTTCCTTTGCCCTGATGATCCCCTCACCACTGGATTTGTCCAGGACCACAGCTTCGAAAGGGACATTTTGTCCGTGGATTCTAAAGCCGCAGATCTCACCTGAACAAAAAAGGAAGATTGCTGTATGGTGTATTTTGTTTAAAAACTAAAATATTCGCTACAAAATTCAAATTATTGCCAAAAAAATAAAATAAAATAACCAGCCATAGGTTTCAGGAGCCAGGGAGTTAAAAATTTGTGATGGGTGGGGTCAGTGAAGGAATTCTTGTAGAATTGGGTGAGCAATTTGGGGGGATTTGGGAGAGGATATGTGACATTCAATACTATACATAATAAAGGCATGTTTTGCCAAGCCAATTCAAATTTTCGGCATTCAATCATGCAGGCAGAAACCAAAATTATGTGGACAGGCATTCCACATAAGTGTAACAGAATAAATAGAATAGAAAGACAAAGCCAAACCCTAAAATAAAAACATTAGAGAGCAGTATAAGTGGTGATCATTTCAGTCCGTAATAAATAAAGCTATTTGTGAGGGAAAATGTGCAGAACATAACTCAAGGAAAAAAAAACAGTATTAACTCATAAATATAAAATTAGTCAACTCATAAACCCAATAAAAAAAATGTCACCACATTAACTGATGCCCTTTTATACACTGTAAAAATTAAAAATGGGCATCGAATATGCACAATGATAGTTCTTTAAACCAAAAAATACTGGATTAGAACTGGTATTAGAAATATCAACTTGCTTGACATCCATATCAAATGACAACTGCAGCCATGCTAATGGGGTAAAAAGTACTAGTGGTGGAGGATTTTAAATAAAAAACCCACTTAGGCAAAGATGAAACAAAAAGCAGAGAGTTTGCATTGGTTAACAATCTCACCAGCTTCCATTGGAACAGTTAAAGAACTACACATGAAAATGTCATCATAATCATTTAATAAAAGGCACAAAAAACACATTATGCCTGAAATAATAGCCATAATATTAGATTTTGTCAAAAAAATCAATTGTTTCAATAAATTGAGTAAAGTGATTTTGCTTTAATAGTCAATTTGTTTTTTTTTCTTCTTTTTTAGGTGTAAAAAGCCCAAAAATGGCTGTCCTATTTCTTGGTGATAGCTGAAAAACTGTTAGAGTCTGCAAACTGCAATGGATGCCTCATGCACTGATATTTCTAATTTAATAAGCCACTAATCAATATTGTTCATCCAGTTATCAAAGCGTCAAATTAATCTGAAATGAAAAGAGGGGAAAAGTATATAAAAGTCAAGAAAACTAAATGGATAGATTATAAAGCATGGCAAGTGTTTCTGTGAGTGTGCGGATGCCATTTTGTGTTAGTGGGGTTAATAATAACAATAAAAGCACAAAGCAGAAAGAAAGAGCCCAAGATCACCTTCTTTAGTGAGGGTCACCTCAAAACTTTCTACAGGGAGGGGAGAGAAGATAAACCGAGAGGTCAGTTAAAGAAGGGTTAAAAATTCAGAGAATAAAGAAGACAGGAAGGAATTGAAGTGGAGCTCGATTTCAAGTTTCATGATGGAGGATTAAATATTAGACATAGTGATTCTTCAGATATGGAATCATAACCAAACAGACATATTGCCTGTAATAACCATGGCTACATCTGTTAAAGCCCAATCCATCTTGACATAATTTTGCGGTGATTTTGCCGAGTTTGGGCATTTTAAGCATTTATTTATTTAATCACTACAACAGTTTGGGTGGGGTAAGCGTCAAATTAGCGGTTGTCCAAGAAAAGTTGTTCAATCTGAGTTTTGGGCAACTCCAATGACCAGCTACAATTCAGGGGTCTGGAACCTTTTTGAATGAGAGAGAGCCATAAACAAATCCTATTTTCATATGTTATTCCTTACGAGCCATACTCACAATTTAAAAGTCAAAATGTATGAAATTTTGCAGTCATTTTATCGCTTTTAAAGTACAAAAAGTCTCTGAATTCCTTTGACAAAATTGTTACGCTGTTGCTAATAGATGAGTTCAATGTACAGTGTTCCCTCGCTTATCGCGGTTAATGGGGACCGGGACCACCCGCGATAAGTGCATTTCCGCAAAGTAGGGATTCCCCTTCCAAAATGCTTCATTTGAATTTAATTCTAAATTGTTTTTTTTTAAATTATTATTATTATTATTTTACCCCCCTGTATACAGTACACCATATAGAATACGGGTAGAGAGAGTGAAATTCATGTTATAACAAAAAAAACTGTAAAATATGTTGTTTCAATGTAATATTTGTATTTTTTTTCCCCAAAAAATCTGCGAAGCTCTGCGTCCGCGTTAACTGAGGCGCGAAGTAGCGGGGGAACACTGTATAACAATGAAATCAATGACACAGTTCCGACGTGACGTTCCTATTGGTGCGTTCGGGACTCTGCTCTCTCACCAATGGTTTCCATATTTTAGCTAAGAGCCATATGTGGCTCCCGAGCCATAGGTTCCCTACCCCTGAGCTAGATGCTTACAGAATGACTGCGTCAATTGCCATAAAATACTGCTAACATTCCGGAAAAATACTTTAACCTGAAATATGCAAAACGAACATGTTAAAACTCTGTCCCCATCCTGTTGTTGTAAATAATCACCTGGGAGTGCAGCTAATTATCCAGTCTGCACATGCCTACTATTATATTATTAGATCTAAGTATTTAGTCGCATATCAGCCGGCTGAACCTATAAGTCACACCCTTAAAATTGCCTTAAATTTGTTGAATTTTACAATTTCTCACGTATAAGCCACCCCATTATTCCCAATTTTCACCTCCATATATATTCATGGTTTTAATAGGGAGTACAAATATGTTATTTTGTAGGGAAAATCTTAATTAAAAGTTAACAAAAGTGGTATTTCTGAGATACTGTATAAATTAAAGGCACATTATTAGGGTCAATATCATAAGAAAGGTAATATGTCTGTCTTTGTAAATGCAAAATCTCAAATTATTCAATTTGAGAAAATAAATAAGTTTATCTTAATGAGAACTTGATGCTTTCCAAAAACAGAAATTAAAATTATTGCATATCATGTTAAAATTATTGCATATAATGTCAAAATATCTAAATTCTTTCGATGGTTCATATTACTGCAATAGTTGTCTATTTTGAACAAGAAATAAAACGAGAAAAAAAATCAAAGTGGAATGTTGTTTTATTTCAAAATCAAGGCTACTCGCGTCTGACTAGTCAGAGCACGTTTAACTAACTAGGTGAAAGGAACAGGTGAGTTTTTTTCACGTTTTTTTTTCCTTTAATTTCATTCACAGACGTCAAAAGAAATTTTGTTTATCATTTTATCTGTTTAACTCTTCTCTAATTTGAAATAAATTACCGTATTGGCGGTCATGGCGTTTTAGTGTAATGGTGTTTTGCACCTTGCATGTCGTCTTTTTATGCGCATATAAGCCGTAGCCTCGATTCAGTCATCTTCTTATATCCGACCAATGCGGCTTATATGCGAGTAAATGCGGTATCTTCAACCTAAATTGCCATGCAGATATGAAACAAGCTCTCATAGCATTTCATCCAAATTTAATGTTGTACTGATTTGAGAGGATAGTCAATGGGCTGGCTTATATAGCCTGCACTGTAACTGACTGACTGATGAGAAGGCGGCTGGCACGACATGGCCAGTCATCCCTGCTGCCACGTGAAGCCAAGCTGACAGCTTTGTCCAAAAGGGAGATGCAGCACATGGATATGCTGGGAGGCCCAGCTGGGTGGTGTGCAGTAGGCATTAGGTTTGCGAGGTATAAGAGATATACACAAATTTAAAACAGTCAATACATAAATGTTTTTGGAATGTAAATACTAAAGCCTAAAACAAAAGATATATATTTGCTTGTAATTTTGTACTTTTCGGTAGTTTTGTGGTATGGAGCTGTTGGCTCACGGCCAGGTTACAACAACAGACCAAAAGCATCATGCTACCACCGACAATCAGGAGAATAAGAACATTTACAGGACTTTAAATTCTAAAATAGCTCCAGCAGCTTCAGTGTTAATTTTGATGATTTTACATCACATGCTATGTATATACAGTGTTCCCTCGCTACTTTGCACTTCAGCTATCGCGGACTCAGAGCTTCGCAGATTTTTTTCAGGGAAAAAATAAATAAATAATTTAAAGATATTAAATTAAAATTATAAATTACATCATTTTACAAGAGGTGGAAACAAAATATTCAATAAGAGTTAGTAATTGAATCAAAAAAAGGCCAAAGAAATGGTCAATAACATGGTGAGAGTTCAGGAATGGCATTGATGACGTCATGGCTGTTTACAGGCGCATCTTCACCGCCCAAAAAAAACCAATGTTCACTACCCCCAATAACGATGTTTCTTACGTGCAAAAAACTGCAGAAGATCCTCCATCCGGACTACTATGATGTTTTTGCTTGGTGGTGCTTTTGTGTTATACGTTTCTTTAAGCATTTTTGAAGGGGTACGCCTACTTCGCGGAAACGCAGCTATTGCGGGGGGTCCCGGTTCCCATTAACCGCGATAACCGAGGGAACACTGTAAACTGTTCTTCCAAGCAGTTTTTTTTTTAATTTCAGAAATACAGTTCTTATTGGCTGTTTGAAAGACATCATTACAATGATTTGCATTGAAGTCGCATTAGGATGTTTGGCCAGGCACGTGGATGAAAAGTAACTTGCTCGCTGAATCACAAAAGGTAATCTGAGATGAAAATGAGTTGAATTAAGTGGTGCAAGGGCATCGAGTGGGAGGTGAGTAGCAGACAAAAGATCCCCTAACTCATGTGATGTGAAATGGTGGGAAATCATTTCCTAGGCCGTGGTACTTTGAAACCCAAGCCAGAGTCAACTCCAATGTGATTAACTCCCAAACATGAAAGAGTATTTTGATCTTAGTATAGAATAGGTTCGGATTGGTGGATATAGTCGTCAGCTATGTTGCTCAAAGTGAGATCAAACATTTTCAAATCAGTTGGAAAGACCATGGTGTTTTAGTTTTAATTTGTGTATTCATTTTTAATGAACATTCTTGATTTAAAAAAAACCTGTCATCCAGTTTTTAAAACAGCTTCAGAATTAGGACCTGTTTCCTCACCTGCATAGCGTAGAGGCGCATCCTTGTCCAGTGCAATTAAAGGAGGATCCAACAGCACTTTGTCATCATTCTCTGTCACGATACCATGGTATGTCGTCTCGATCCAGGGCTTGTGCTTATTGACTGTGACAACAATAAAACAGGATTAGTGTCTATTAAACTCAAGGAAACATATTTAGTTAAAACAAAAACCTTACTCAGAATTTCTACTGAGCAATAGCGATATATTCAGTTTTTTCTCTGAATCTGTACATGCCTTGAGTGTATTTTCTTTGAACCCTCTAATTTGTTCTGGACTTGCTTATGTTGAAAATTTAGCTACCGTATTTTCACGACTATAAGGCGCACCACATTTAAAGGCGCACCCTCAAGGAATGACACTTTTTTTTCCATATATAAAGCACACTGGATTATAAGGCACCCTGTCTATTTTGGAGAAAATTTGAGTGCACCTTATAGTCGTGAAAATACGGTACTTAGAAATATATTATTATATATTATATTTATATATTGTATCTATGTTCAAAGAAAGCTATTCACGTCATTTACCATTTAGAAGTGGAAACACCTTTTTTTGTTCATTTAAAATATTTTAATACCTTTCAAGAGGGTGGGGGGGGGGGGGGGGGGGGGCTGGAGTATGACATGAAATAAGCACTGTCACCAACAATGTTCCCTCTAATTTTTTGTTGGTCTGGGCAGAAAGACAACCTCCCTGAGCGCACTGAGTACCAGTGTGAGTGACATCATCATTGCTCGCTATGGGCACACCAGTATCTCATTTGCCATAAGCAGGTGCATGTCAATGTTCCCTCTAATTTTTCATGTAAAACATGCTGTAAAACATAAAAAACATAAGAGTGGACAGAGCTACTGCCACTGGCTGTCGCGTAAATGGTGCCATCAAGGAGTAAAAAAAAAGTTGGATTTTATTTACTGCGCGCCATATGATTGCTGCTGCGCAGAGAAGACGAGAGTAGTTCACAATTACGCACAGCTTAGAGCAGTGGTCTCAAACCGGTTCCACATAGGGCCGCATTGGGTCCTGGTTTTGGTTCCAACCGATCCAGTGCTGACATTTTAACCAATCAGGTGTCTTTAAAATAAGTAGCACCTGAATCTAATTAACTGATTGCACTTGCAAAAGGTATCCTTGTTGAGTTGGAATGAAAACCTGCACCCACTGCGGCCCTTTGAGGACCGGTTTGAGACCACTGGCTTAGAGGAAACATTCGTTATTATCCAATCTCAATAGAATAAAGAAATAATTCTCCACATTACCCATCATTGTTTAGACAAGTCTGAAAATATGTGAAGTTCCAGTCACTTTATGGAAAGTTGATTGAACCATTTACGGGAAGCAGCATGTGCAAATCCGTCTAACTATTGTAGCTGGCTACGAAAAAACAATTGCCTCGAGTGGCATATTTAGCTTGACTACAAGAGCATAGACATAGGCCAGCTCACTCACATCAAATGAGGATCCACGCAAGTTGATGTCGCCGCAATGCCACTGATCTGGCATTGTGATTCAAACTCAGTGTGACAGCAGAAAGGAGATATTCTCAGCAAAAGGGAACACTTTCTTTTTCACAGGGAAGTATCCTCTGTTTTTTGACACCTTTGGTTTACATGATGCTATTTTGGTGCTGAAGACTGCAGGCGTTACATAATCTTTGTTACACGCACTACCGATTTTATGAAGCCGCTTTACAGATTCTTGTCATGCATTAAATGACTTTCCGTTTATATTCTTGATTTACAATTGAGAATTTCACGGTGAGATATACTGTTATTAGTGTAGGTTCACTGCGGATCTATTGTAAAGCCACCTGACTCACAGGGGGGTATCTTAAAACAATGATAAAATGCTTCCCACATAAAGGCTGCAACGACTTTGACTACATCATAAAATCCAATGGCTCTTACATACTGAACCTATGTGTGAACCCTTGATCTCACAAGTGGAAGGGGATGCCATACACCAGGGGTGGCCAACCCGCGGCTCGCGAGCCGCATGCGGCTCTTTGCCCGGTTTCATGCGGCTTATACGTCCATATCAAAGTTTGTATTTGTGTTTTATTTGCGTGTGCGCTTCGCTTGAGTTCAATACGGTATTTTCGTCAAATGCGCATGTGCTTGGGATGAAAACACCTCAAAGTTCCCCAGTAGGAGCAAGGTCATTTGAGTAAACGTTTTTAACAGAGTGGGAGAGCTCCCGTGAACCAGAAGCGACAATGAACGGCGTCGCGCACACAAAAAGTATCCCAAAGATCGAGCGTCGGCTGAAAAAGCCACACCTCCTGCGAGGCAGACCAAGGCGAGAGTGCTCAGCCGGGAGCAGCCAATAGGAGAGCGAGGTGTACACCCACGTGGTGGGCGCGCTAGTTAAAAGCCATTCATAATAAATGACAGCTCACAAGGAGCGAATGTTGCGCAAAAATAGGCTCTGATTTTATGACAGAAGTCCCACTAAGTAACATGCATAGTAAAAGAAAAACGCTATTGTAAATTATTATATTTTTGTTTGTGGACTTGGTTGAACTGAGAGTTTGTCTGTGTGAGACAGTGCACACAATGTTCATTGTTGATAATGACTGGCCTGTGCTGTTAGTACTGTAGGAGTCAATTTATGTCATTACTATTCTGGTGTGTGACATTTACAATAAATCTGTGTGATGTGGCTCTTTGCGGTAACACGGTAAAAAATGTGGCTCTTGGTCTCTGACTGGTTGGCCACCCCTGCCATACACTATGCCATCTTCCAGTTAAACATTCAAATTACCCTTAAAATCGAAGTAAAGCTACATGGTAAAATGACAATTTAATGCCAAATCTGATTTCCTGCCAATATTATTGGTTGCAAGAACTGTGGTCCTTCTTAAATAATTTCTATTCATGGTCTGGTCAATGTTTTACCCGAAGAAAACCGATGCAGGCATGGGAAGAACATGCTAACTCCACACAAGAAGGCCAGAACATACCAGGAATTGAAATAATCGGACCAATGAGGGAAACGTGTTGACTACTCTTGCACCATACCGCCAATGAAAGAAATAATTTTAATTGGATTAAACAATAACAATATACAACATATTTTACTGGACCTGCAGTTGCCTGAATAGGCAAGCCAAGGCAGAAATATTTATGTACCGTATTTTCACGACTATAAGGCTCACTTAAAAGTCTTAAATTGTATCCAAAATATACAGTGCGCCTTATAATCCAGTGCGCCTTATAATCCAGTGCGCCTTATAATCCAGTGCGCCTTATATATGGAAAAAACCCGGAAAACCAAAAACGAAAAACCACCAATGTCGGATATTAAAAAAACACAACCGCATGAACTGAAAGAATACTGTTAAATATGCAGATGCCATCTTAGTTTACTAAATCTTCCACCATAAAGCTCCTCCCCCACTGCCAGATTTCATACAAAAAAAATCCAAAACATCAACGATGGCTGGCTCTAGAGGTGACTGTGTAGTGAGTGCTTCATACCTGGAAGTCAAAAGCAATTACCGTATTTTCACGACGATGGGGCACACTTAAAAGTCTTACATTTTCTCCAAAATAGACAGTGCGCCTTATAATACAGTGCACCTTATATATATATATAGAAAAAATGTCATTCATTGAGGGTGCGCCTTATAATGCGGTGCGCCTTATAGTCGTGAAAATACGGTACAAGCCAACTAACCCAATTTGTATTGTATGTTTAGAAGCACAATATTTACATGTAAATTGAAAAAGAGCTACATAAAAGTACACAGTAGAGAAATAAAAGATAGTTCACAAAACAAAAAAACCATAGCAACAAAAGCAATGAGCAGTATATGTTATTTAGAGGTCATGCTTGGTAGTCAAGTCTGTTTTCCAGATTACAATAAATCCTCACAAGGACAAGAATGAGATAAAGCACAACTCAAGACAATGTCTGAAGGAAATCTGGAGGTTAAAAAAATCCTAATCCTGGGAAGAATGAAACAAGCAACTCCCATCTTGTGTCAAATTGGTAAGAAAGAAAGAAATATTTAAATGAATACAGCAAACATTGATTGTGATTGATGCCATATGCTAAGAAGACAAAATGCTCTCAGTGCTAAGAAATAAATCTTCCAGCACGCAGTTCACATTTCTATTAACATACGTTTTATAGAGGGAGGGAGCGCATTAGGGATGAGATTAGATTTAAGTAGAAAGAGGGTTTTACAGACTTGTGTTTGTGAAATAGTGTATTTATCCGACAGGAGATGCATTTTCTTAATTTGCCCTAATAAGAAATTCACATAGTAATCTAATGCATTGTACTTCCATGAGAACGAACATTTTTTTGAATGAATATTTTGTCTGTAAACTAGCCTACATTCACAGTGAAAATCAATTCCATTTTTTTTGCCCAAATTTAGGACTTAGTCAGTTATTTCCATCGCAGAATGAACAGTTGAATAATTCCTATTTGTCCATATCAGTAATTCCTATTTGTCCATATCAGTAATTCCTATTTGTCCATATCAGTAATTCTTATTTGTCCATATCAGTAATTCCTATTTGTCCATATCAGTAATTCCTATTTGTCCATATCAGTAATTCCTATTTGTCCATATCAGTAATTCCTATTTGTCCATATCAGTAATTCCTATTTGTCCATATCAGTAATTCCTATTTGTCCATATCATTAATTCCTATTTGTCCATATCAGTAATTTCTATTTGTCAATATCAGTAATTCCTATTTGTCCAAATCAGTAATTCCTATTTGTCCATATCATTAATTCCTATTTGTCCAGATCAGTAATTCCTATTTGTCCATATCAGTAATTCCTATTTGTCCATATCAGTAATTCCTATTTGTCCATATCAGTCTTTCCTATTTGTCCATATTAGTAATTCCTATTTGTCCACATCAGTAATTCCTATTTGTCCATATCAGTAATTCCTATTTGTCCACATCAGTAATTCCTATTTGTCCATATCAGTAATTCCTATTTGTCCATATCAGTCTTTCCTATTTGTCCATATTAGTAATTCCTATTTGTCCATATCAGTAATTCCTATTTGTCCATATCAGTAATTCCTATTTGTCCACATCAGTAATTCCTATTTGTCCATATCAGTAATTCCTATTTGTCCATATCAGTCATTCCTATTTGTCCATATCAGTAATTCCTGTTTGTCCATCTCAGTAATTCCTATTTGTCCATATCAGTAATTCCTA
Organism: Stigmatopora nigra; assembly: GCF_051989575.1. NCBI lineage: Eukaryota > Metazoa > Chordata > Actinopteri > Syngnathiformes > Syngnathidae > Stigmatopora > Stigmatopora nigra. The sequence goes on along the minus strand of NC_135508.1, from coordinate 5,051,659 downwards.
TTTGTCCTTATCAGTAATTCCTATTTGTCCATATCAGTAATTCCTATTTGTCCATATCAGTAATTCCTATTTGTCCAGATCAATAATTCCTATTTGTCCATATCAGTCATTCCTATTTATCAATATCAGTAATTCCTATGTGTCCATATCAGTAATTGCTATTTGTCCATATCTGTAATTCCTATTTGTCCATATCAGTAATTCCTATTTGTCAAGATCAGTAATTCCTATTTTAATTCCTATGTGAGAATAATAACCTCCAATGAGTTTGGTAACGCTGCAACATATCGATGGCACGGTTTATTATCTGATAATCTGAAAAAGAACGTTGTTTTAAAAATAAGAACAACTGCCTGTATAAACTAAAGTCAAGTATGAAAAGTGGTCTATTACTAACGAACCAAAGTGCAAATGAATGTTAGCTTACAACAAGAATCAATGACGGAAAGACAACTGAGACGAGATGCAGAGATTATTGGTGTGATCATTAGATGGAGGACACTGACCATACAAAATGTGCTGTGTCACTGCAGTGCACTGTCCTCTACACCCCCCAGTAAGGACATTACTCATAACCTCCCTCGCCAACACATACAGATAAGTGAAAACCATGTGGAGCAATATAATGTGACGCACATTAAGATTATCAAAAGTTAAGATGCCAAAACAGCACTAGAGTACTGCACCCTGTTTGATTAAAATAAGCAGAAGTTATAAACTTGAACACAGTGTTGACCAAACGGATTACCTGCACAAGTTGGCTTTGTCATGAATGAAAATAGCACTGGAAATAGGACTGTTACATAAGAGTAGCTGTCTATACTTGCCAAATAAGTAAAAATAACAATATAAAACGCAAAGTACGCTTTAAAATCTGCTTTTGTTACAGACATCAGTCAGTCATTAAAGTGATTTTATTTATATATGGCTATTTTATAGAGTGGGTAATGACTGATAATATTGTTTACGTTTACATTGTACTGAGTTCATTGAAGTCTCATTACAACAGTGGTTAAACACTAAATCTGATTTTTTTCTTTTACATTCCTTTATGGAATAAGTCTGAGGTGAGGATGTTCTGCATAAGGTTCATCTTTATTTTCAATAAACTGTGACTTTCTGTAAGATTGTGTTATTCTAAGTTAAATAACTTATGTTATGCATGTCTAATGTATCTTGAAATATTCTGTATGTATAACAAATCATTGAGGAAAAAAAATTAACTATCTTTAGAAACAAACTATTGGTAACAACACAATGTTCCCGACATACAATATGAAAACATAGAAGCACAAGAACAATGTTTTTTAAAATTATTGTTAATCTATTTTTTTAAAGAACGGTGAAAGAGTTTAACTCAATAACCGTGATTAAATACTTCCGGAAAGAGCATTAGAGGCTTAAGGACAGTCCCCCCCCCCCCCCCCCCCCCCCCATCCATCAGGACTCTAAACTTGCGGTAGCACGACACACAATCCCTTCTGTGTAATAACTTCGGGGTGAGGTAATATGAAAAGACGTTGGGCGGAGATCTGCCTCCTACTGGCTGACTGAAGGTAAATGAAAGACAGTGAGAGGTAAGTGATCCACTCGGGGAGTGATGCGGTGTATCCATAACGGCAGAATGCCAAATTACGAGTCCGAAATTACGACTTATTTGGGTCTTTTCCTGAGAAAACGCACCTTATGGAGAAGGACTACCAATTTCGTCAAAACGTGGTAGAGACTCAAAAGGACACATCCAAGTGTCTTTCCAACACTAATAGACCAGCACGTGTAAGGCTACTAAATGCCCCTGACTAATGCCACGGACTAAACCAAATATATCAGTGCCAGACTGCTCACATGCTGCTGGTAACCCAGGAGGGCCTCAGAAATACTTGAACAACTGTGCATATAGAAGCATCATGACTACAGTAGATGATTAAGCTGTCATTATCAGATAATGACTGGCACAGTCTGACAGGATGTTGTGAAATGAAGGCACAGCTAGGAGTGATGTCTGTTTCTCATGGCAACAAGTTCTGCTTTATGACTGGAACTCCATCACCTCTGCCCCTATCGTAAAAATATTGTGATATGTACCATTCTATAATGCATTGCATCCAAATATAATAATAAACAATATCAATGAGAAGGAAAATCCTCTGTACTCATAGATGTACGTCAAAAAGTTCCATTTTTCGAGTAGTACTTCATCATGGCCTATATTAACAGGTGCTAATCCAGAAGTCTATCAGAAAACTACTAGGCGACTGTTCCCACTTATTTAAAGTAAATTAGACAATACAGTGTTCCCTCGCTACTTCGCGCTTCAGCTATCGCGGACTCAGAGCTTCGCAGATTTTTTTCAGGAAAAAATAAAATACAAAATTTAAAGATATTAAGTTAAAAAGATAAATGACATCATTTTACAAGAGGTGGAAACAAAATATTCAATAAGAATGAGTAATTGCATCAAAGAAATGGTCAATAACATGGTGAGAGTTCAGGAATCGCATTGATGGCGTCATGGCTGCTTACAGGCGGATCTTCAACGCCCAAAAAAACAATGTTCACAACTCCCAATAACGATGTTTCTTACGTGCAAAAAAAACTGCAGAAGATCCTCCATTCGGACTACTATGATGTTTTTGCTTGGTGGTGCTTTTGTGCACGTGTTATACGTTTCTTTAAGCATTTTTGAAGGGGCCCGCCTACTTCGCGGATACGCAGCTATTGCACGGGGGATCCCGGTCCCCATTAGACGCGATAAGCGAGGGAACACTGTACCTAGCAACATGACTTTCTCATTGCGCCAGAAAATGTCCAGGTTTTGCCTTTCTTTATGGAAGAGGGCGGGGTATGTCATCTCTTCAATTCCAAAGGTCAGAAAACTGAATTTCCATGTAGTCGGACTTCTTCCATTATCCTCATGTTGTTACCTAGTCAAAAATATTGCATCCTTGCACCAATGAACGTCAATTTTTGAGATATTTTCTGATGTCACAGCGACACTACTCTTGGAAAATAACTTCTTTTTTTTAATTCGTTGAGTCCAACCAACGCGGCAGACAGTCTTTTTGTGCCATGACGCCACTCTGCATTCCATTGTCCTACACCCTCGCTACTTACACAATGAATGGATTCGTCAACGGCACACTGAACATTGATAAGAACAGTGTGAAAACCCCTTTAAAGAGTTGAATTAATTCTGTAAGTTTAAGATGAAAACAATCATCCTACTGTAGAATTTTCAACTGTCATTTGATTATGAAGAAATACGCTTTACCACCTCCCCCAATTCGATTCCAAAAAGTTGTAACTATGGCTACAGAAAAGTGAGATCAATCACATTACCAGGGAAACAGATAAAATATGTTGCTTAACTGTCAAAAAAAGAAAAACCTTTTGAGCGTACCAGTGACTGTGGCCATCTTGTGTCAGGTTAAAGTTGCAAATGAACAGAAAATGGTGTAAAATAGGTGATGGAACACATGTACTATGAAGACCCGAATAATCATATGCCTACGATTATTTTTTCCAACTCAAATTTTCGCATGCCTACGATTCTTATTCAGGTGCCTACGATTATTAATTTTTGCCTCAATTAAGTCCGTGCAGCAGCAACATTGTTCTATGTCATTAACTTTCTACGTGTAAAGCACACGTGCTGTTTTTACTAACGTACTAGTACTAGTAAGAACGTGCAATTGCCACTGGTAGAGTTGCAATATAGTACATAATTACAATGTATTGGTAGGCCTAATATATACGAGGGTTACGTTATACGCAATTCATTGCAGCAATTATTTGCAACTGTAATACAACTTTGCAACACGATTATCCGTCACTAATTATCTCGTGCCTACTAATATTCATTATTTTTGGAATTTTCCACTGCCTACTATTATTCCGGTGCCTACTATTATTCGGGTCTTCATAGTAACTACCCATTATCATGTCTTCATCCTTTGCTCAAGTGGCTCTGATAATTTAAGTGAAAATCTGCCCATGGTCCGAATCAGTGAGCACACTTCTCTATTTGTCCTTCTTGCCTTACAGCTTCCTGAGCTTGTTGATGTGAGCCACCTCCATGACAGAGTGGGAACTGTTCAAGGCAGACTTAAACAGCCTGCGACCTCAAGACCTCAGGGACCTCTGATCTCTACACAGGGGC